>NW_027185759.1:33879822-33953540 GCF_028583685.1 Petaurus breviceps papuanus
TCTCTCTCTCTCTCTCTCTCTCTCTCTCTCTCTCTCTCTCTCTCTCTGTCTCTTCCTCTCTCTCTCTGACTCTCTTCTCTGTCTCTCCTGTCTCTTTGTCTCTTTCTCTCATTTTCAGTCTCTAGCCTTCTACAGGTGCCTTCCCTGTTTCTTAAAAACACTAAAAAAATTTTAGCATCTGAAAAACTCCTCAGTAGTTCCTTATCCTTATCACCCCTGCTAGCTATCACTCTGTATCTCCTTCCCTTCACAGTAAAAATCCTTGAAAAAATGGTCTTATAGGAGTGCTCCCACTTCCTCCTCCTCCTTCTCCTTCTTTCCTTTGGAAAGCTAAGAAAGGTGTGAACTTTCCACTATGTAAAACTTTTTTTTACATTTTAATTTTCAGTTCCAAATTCCCCCCCTCCCCTTTAGCTCCTTCTTCACCCATCAAAAAGGCAAGCAATATGATATTCATTATAGATGTGAAGTCATTAAAAACATATTTTTATATTAGTCATGCATGTTGAAAAAAAGCAAGGAAAAAAGGTAAAAAAAATTATGTTTCTTCACTCAGAGTTCATTTTCACTAATCTTCTAAAGCCTATGAAATCTGGCTTTCAATGTCATCATTCAACTGACAACACTCTCTCCAAAATTACCAAGATCTTTGGACTGCTAAATACAATAGACTTTTGGCAATACTCCTTCTTCACCTCTCTGTAGCATTGACACTGTTGGTTGCCCTTTCTTCCTGGGTACTCTCTCCTCTCTGGGTCTGTATTACATGGCTTTTTCTTCTTTCTCTTCCAACCTGTGTGACTTCACTTTCTTTGTCCCCTTTATGGAACCTTTATCCATATCATTCCCACTGACTATAAGTGTCCTCCAAGGCTCTTCCTGGGCCTCTTCTCTTAACTCTCCACACTGGGTAATCTTATCAGCTCCCCTGGGTTCAATCAGCTCTATGCAAATGATCCCCACATCTATATATCCATCCCCAGTTTCTCTCCTGATTAATCATCCTGACTTGCTCACTGCCTGTTGTTACAGATGGCACACAGGTACTTCAAACTCAACAATCCAAAAGAGAACTCATTCATTACCATTCCCCTTAAACCAGTCCCTTCCCTCAACTTCCATATTATTGCTGAAGATACCAAAATCCTTCCAGACACCCAGGCTCCCACCCTTTGCTCCTCTGTCTGTTAGTATATCTCCTTATTCCGTATGTCTAATCAGTCACCAAATCTTATTATTGCTACTTCACAATTGTCTCTCATATTTAATTTCCCCTTCTCTTTTCTCAAACAGTCAGAACCCTAGTTCTGGCCTTGATTACTTTTCACCTGGAATATTACATCAGTCTCCTCAATGGTCTCCTTGCCTCAAGTATTGCTGCACACAGTTGCTTGCTAAAGTAAAGGTCTGACCATGTTACTCGCCACCTCTGTAAACCACAGTGGCTTCCTATTCCTTCCAGCATCAAACATAAAGTCTTCTTCTATTTAAAGCCCTTCACAATCAGACCCCTTTCTTACCTTTCTGGTCTTTTTACACTTTTCCTCCTCTCCATACACTCTATAGAGGAACCATTCTGTTCTACTTGCTTCCTCACAACAGCTTTCTTGCTATCTCTGCTATCTCTGTGCCTTGCCATAGACCATATGATACACCTGGAATACTCTCCCTTCTCAGAATCACTGGCTTCCTTCAAGACTAAACTTGAATGCCACTTTCAGCAGAAGCCTTTCCTCCTCCTCTACCTCTCTGCCCCTAGCTGTTAGTGCCTTACAATCTAAGGCAGGAGGTTTTCATCCTGGGTCTGGGAACTAGATTGAGAAATAAATTACTCATTAATTTTCATTAATTTCTGACTGAAAGTTAGCATTTCATTTAATTATTAAAAAGACCATCATTCTGAGTAGGGGTCTGTTAATCTCACCAGACTATACAAAGGGAGGTTAAGCATCCCTGTTCTAAGATTACCTTCCATCCATGCTCATGTATCTTGTATATATTTATTTATATAGATGCTGTATATATAGGACCCAAATCTCTTGGTTGGTGACTACCTCTCCAGGAAAGCCTGAGGGGGTACTTCACCTCATTCCCTATTCTGTAGCCATCTCCTCACTCACAGCCCTCTCATCCCTCTCAATTTGGGCATTGTTCCTGGGTGGGTGTGCGGACTTTCTCCCATAGTGACAGGAAAAAAACAAATAAATAAAAGACAAAAGAGACCATCAGTGAATGAAACAGTAACAAAATATACACAAGACAGCAGAAGTGTGTGCAGAGGGGATCTGAATCTCAAACAAGCAGGGCCATTTGTTTCTAGTGTTAAATTTAATATACACTTGAAAAACAATAAGCAAATTTTTCATAATGGAAGTTGACAGTTTCATTTAAAATAATCCTCTTCAGTTCTTTGTATATTGAAATGCTGATGCTTAAGCTTTTAATAAACATTTTAAATGAAAAGAATCAGTATTTTAAAAAATGTATACAATTCCACAAAAATGGAACAGAAATGGAGAGTGAGAAATAAAGAGAGGGAGAGGAAAAGAGACACAGAGAGACAGACAGAGACAGAGAGAGACAGACAGACAGAGAGAGGCAGAGAGAGACAGAGAGAGGGATAGAGACACAGAGAGAGAGACAGACAGACAGACAGATATGAATGAAACCATGCATAGTGGATTCCATTTCAAATTCGGTTCCTCTTCTATTTTTGTCCAAATGAACACCACAGTTTAGGCAAGAGCTGATGGGACTCAGAAACTCTCACTTCAAGGTGAAAGAAGAATGATTCCTTTGTCTTAACTCTAAATCTCATGTACTGAACATAATGTTATTGTAGTCATTTACCATAAGGTGCTTTTGATTTTTAAAATTACAGAATAAAAATAAAGGTGCCCGAATGTGACCTATGTTTGGGAAAGTGGAACCTAAAACATTTTGGGCATTTCACCTTTTAGCCATGGGCAAGGGCCACTTCATCTTTCACCATTTCTAATGAACCCAGAATTGATTCAATTTCAGGCTTTTTTTTGTAAATCAATTTGATTAACCTGGCATTAGTCAGTGCTCCTGAGACATGCTCTGACTCCACTGAGGTCCACTTTAATCATTCATTACCTCAATTAAAAAAAAACATTTTAGGAATAAGCCATTAGAAAATCATTATCTTTATCAAAGAAGTCTTTTGGTTATAGATACTTGCAAAAATGTCCATTATTTGGTTTAGAAGTCCATATTGTGAATTTGGTTTCTTTTTAGAAATATACCATAAAGCTCCCAAACTTTTGCAGATATCAAAATAACGGATTTCCTAAAAGTTCCAAATACTTTAATGGAGAAAGGAACAGGAGGAGAGCAGGTGATGATTTCACATCATTTTCAGGGGGCAGCCTGTTAAATTTACTTAGTGCACTTTCAAGAAAGAGTTTGTTTTGGCTTCTGCAACCAAGCTCTGGGCCCCTCTGGATTGGGGGAGGGAGGAGAAGCAGATGGCAGGGCCCTGCAACTGGAAAGATACAAGTGTTTTCATGGAAGCTCAATGGAGAAAGCCAGTTTACTTGTTGGACTTGCTGTTGAAACAGGCTGCTCAAATATGGATAGACAGTTGGAGGATAAGAGAGAGACCATTTTAAAAGTACTGTTGGAGAAATGCAACATTACAGTTGCTATGGTTTTCATTCCTTAAAAAAAATAAGAAAAATCTAATTTTAACCTGCTGTTGAGTTCCTGTAGCTATGGGAAACATTTCTTTGGAGAAACTTCCTCCTTGTTAGGGTTTAGCATTGCACCTGGCTTTGTGTGAAGGAACTAGTGTGGTTCAGTCTTTTTTACAAATGTCCACATGGGTTAGTACCTCCTTGTCAGGGCAGACAACTGGGTTATAATTATACCAGTCCCTTGACTCAGGATGCATGCTAAGACATACATAACAGGATCTTGCCAAATCTCTCTTCCCAAGGTGATCAACATGATCCATGGTCATTTTAAAAAAAAATCTGCTCTGAGAGACAGCCTTGCAGAGAAGATAGAAGACCGGCCCTGGGGCCAAGAGGACCTAGGTTCAAGTTCTATGTCTGGCACAATTCTCTAAGACTCTAAGTTATAGGTAGGCTGCTAATCAGCCCTGGAAGGAAGGTAACACATCAGGAGTTTCCTTTTCTGATAAAATCAGGTCCTCCCCTCCCCAAGAAGAACTTGTAGCTATTCTGCATCTAACCTTGTTACCTTTTTGAAGGTTATGCCATTTTGCATGAATTCAATATGAGGTCTGGGAATGTGGAAACATTTTTTGATAATTGTATCTCAATATAATTGGCTTTCTTTGTAATGCTTCCCAAACCTGAAAGCACTACTTAAACGCTAGCTTCTTGGTGTTCCTCCTTTCTTTTCAAAAGGAACCAACATCAAAATCATGGGGTGATGTCTTGACTTGTGAGTGAATTGCATTTAAGTGAGGCAAACTTGCACAAAGTTGTTAGCCTCACTGCTTTTTCCAGAGTCAGTGAAGGCCAGTGGCAGGATGAGGGACTGGTGATGGACTGAGAATAGATGACTTTGGCATCTTTGATGTCTGACCAGGCACTAACTGTTCCATAGCCCTTGCTCCAGTCACTTTCATGGCTGTTGGAGCAAATTGTTCTCATTTGCCCATTTTTCCAGGGGAAGGTCTTCATATCCTTGGGGTAAAACCCTCAACTCATTGATATGTTTGACACCTGTCAAAGCCAAGCACAAGCAACTTTCCAGAGGATGGCTGCTGTGAACAGTTTTGTTTTTTTTTTTGCCTTTTGGAAGGCAATTGGGGTTAAGTAACTTGCCCAAGGTTATACAGCTAGTTTTTTTTGTGGGGGTGTTAAGTGTCTGAGGCCGGAACCAAACTCAGGTCCTCCTGACTCTAGGGCCAGCACTTTACTCACTGTGCCACCTAGCCGCCCCTGTGAACAGTTTTCAAGGTTCTGATTACATAGCATAGTGAACACGCTATTCAATAACAAATCAGAGCAAAACACTCACAGGAAATCAAGGTACAGCATTCACAATGTTACAACTTATCACAGAAAATCAAAATACATCATTCACAATGACATAATAACTCAATAACTTATCACTAAAATGGCCACATAGTTTTCACCAAAGTGGTCACATAGTTTTGAACAAAGGATAATCATTTAGTCAATCAATCACTTAGTAACTCAATCATTCAATAATAAAGTACAAAAGGTCAAAGTCCTCCACCCATGGGGCACACTAAGTTACAAATCAGTCACTATTCGGTCATCAGACACCATTCAATCATTAGTCACTACTCAGTCATCAATCACTACTCAGTACCCTCTTAAGGGGTAGTGGGAAATACACAGGCCATCCACCCCTTAGTCACAAGTAAATCACAATTTCATCACTACTCAGTACCCACAGAGAAGTCTTTTCATCTTGACTCGGGGCAGACTTTCAGCTTCCATGGCTCCTCTTCCCTGGTCCCAGCTTCCGCTTGAATCTAACCAACTGCCACCTGAGTTCAAAGGCAGACAGCTCCCACCTCCTTGTCCAGCTCTCCATGCAATTCCTGCTCCACATTGGAGCTCACAGTGTCTGGTCCATTTCAAATCCTTCACAGTCTCTGTTCCTGGGAAGACAAGGCTTAACGAAGCCACAAGAACATTCATGCACATTAACAAAGTCACAACAACATTTGTACAGAATAGTGACACCACAGTTATGCTTCCTCAGTCTTTGGCAGCTCCAGCTGGCCCTCAGAATCTTCAGCAGTTTTGTTCTCAAAATCAAAATCATTTTCTCCCATTCTCAAAATCAAATTCACTTTCTCCATGAAAGTTCCAATCCAGAAGCAGCAGCCCAGCCTTCAGGTGCTTATCCCAAGAAGTTCTGACTGTCCAGCTTCTTCTTTTCCTTAAATACAATGTAGCTCCTCCCTGTTTAGCGCCTTCCTGTGACATCAGCAACAGAGGTTCATACCTTCTGTTTCTTTAACAGAGGCTCAATTTGAAACCAATTGCTAAGAACTTCTTAGCTTTCCAATACAAAGGGATCTTCAGATTTCATTACCATTACAACACCTCTTGGATATGCTCAACCTAGTTTAACCCATCTGCCAAGACAATTTTATCAGAGTGTGGATGCTGTGTGCATGCTTCAACTTTTTGGAGACACAGATGAGAATTGAGTACCAGGTGGACACCAAAGGTGACTGCTCAGTCCTGAAAAAGGATGGGCAAGTCCCCACACTAGAAGTCCTCCCTGAAAATCACATATACTAACTATTAGCTTTGTAATCCCATATGTTCTATTTTATGCTTTAAAAATGGATCCTGAGAAGGGGTCCATAAGCTTTTCCACACTACCAAGGGGGTCCAAAACACAAAAAGATTAAGAACCCCCATTTTAAAGGGTATGTTGTCCTTTGAAAAGGTATGGCTATCTCCCACCCCTGAAAAAAAAAGCAAAAATTATAGTCTTGGAATGAAGAAAGAGAGGCATAGCTTTTGGAATGATGTTGAGAGAACCCTTTGTATTCTACCCTGGTCAGACCACACCTGGAGTATTATGTTCAGTTTTGGATACTTTGGACAGTACCCCAAAGTGGGAAACCAGGATGGTGAAGGATCTCAAGTTCTTGACCTATGAGGACCAACTAAAGGAAATGGGGATGCTTGGCCTGGAGAAGGGAAAGGGTGGGGTGGGGAGTGTTACAAAAGATAAAGGGAACACAATCTCAGGCAACAATGTGTCTACAGAAAAAATTGAGGGTGGGAAGAGAGGGAAGGAAATAGGCATTTACATGGCACCTACTATGTGTCAGGCACTATGCTAAATGCTTTTCAAATATCTTGTTTGATCTTCACAAAAAACCCCATGAACTAGGTGCTGTTATCATTTCCATTTTACAGTAGAGGAAACTGAGGCAAACAGGGTTAAGTGACTTTCCCAGGGACACACAGCTGGTACATTTCTGACACTGGATTTGGACTTGATCTTCCTGACTCAACATCCAGCATTCTATCTGCGCTCCACCAGATCAGGTGGGAGATATGCTGTCCTCCACCCTGGTCACACCATGTCTGGAGTTATAGCATTCAGTTTTAGGGACCTTACTTTAGGAAGGACAATAAGCTGGAAGGTTCCTGAAAGAAAACACTGTGGATGGTGAAGGTTCATGTCATGTGAGTTCAGTTAAAGGAATTAGAGATGGTTAGCCTAGGGAAGAAAAGACTTGTGGTGTGTTGTGGGAGATGAGGGAGAAGGGACAACACAGCTGTCTTCAATTATTTGAAGGGTTGTTTGGGGGAAGAGTAATTGCTTTGTTCCCAAAGAGAGTAGACCTATGATCAATGGATGAAAGTCATAAAGAGGAAGATTTAAAGTCAGTGATTTCCTAATAATTAGAGCTATACCAAAGAATACCTCCTTGATTTGGAATGGAGTGGATTCTTTCTTGCTAGAGATCTTCAACCCAAGTCTGGAAGGACAACTTCTGGTTGTGTTGTTGTTGAAGGTTCTATTTCTGGTATGGGTTGAACTAGAGGGTTCCACATGCCTTCCAACTATGGATTCTCTGATTCTGGCATTAGTTTGCTTTGCAATAGCAACAATGAAGATTTTCATCTAATGGTTAATGTATGTTAAGCAAACTTAGTTGAGAAAAGGCATGGGATCTTAAGTGTGGCAGGATCTTTAATCAGGTTTCAGCTATAATTATGACAGTAATCTATCATAAATACTTTTAATTCCAGGAGAGCTATGTATGTGGTCATTAAATTTTAACAGGGATGGGCAACAGATCTGTGCAACCAAAAGATATGATGTCAATTGCTGGCTACTTGTTAGCATCGGACCACACAGCCACAGTTATGAGACCATTGCTACAACTGTACCTGGAAAGAGCATTTCATTGCTTCATTGCTGTGAATTGTGATTAGCAGAGAAAAACCCAGAAAAATTCTTCTAAGCTCTCAAGCTACTGTTTTTTTTCTGTCAATAGGCAATGCAGTTATTCCTTAGACCTCCAAGAAACAAATTCTGTTCTACTCAAGTAGACTTCAAAAATCCTGTTTGCTTCACCACACAATTGAGATGATGCCCCCAACAAGCCAGCATGTTCTCAGTAACCCAAATGAAAGCAAACAGCTTACAAAAATCAGTTTTTTAAAAAAAATTTGGTAATGATTCTGGTAACACCTTAAAACTGAAGCACATGGCTTTCATTTTGCCAAGTGAAGAATTTACTCTTCCGAATCAGATAAAAATAGCAATATTTATTAAGGGCCAGGATATTTTTTAGTGTTTTCTGGAGATGGTGGAGATATTACAAATTGAACCCAATTCAGCAAACATTCAGCCCCTATTATGTGCTAGGCTTTCTTTTTTGGTGCTTTTAGGGATACAAAACCAAAAATGAGACAATCCCTACATGCAACAAATTTACATCCTACTGTGTAGATACAAAGATTAATCAATTAGTCAATGAGCATTCATCAAGTGTCAACTGCATGCTAGCCACTGTTCTAGGTGCTACAGATAACAAAGAGAAATATTTAACAGTCCTTGCCCTCATAGAGCTTACATTCTATTTGGAGAGACAACAGAATATGTGTAACCATGTATAAAACATGCTTTAAAATCTCTAGGAGATAATTTTGAGGGGGAAAGCACTAGCAGTTGGGGGGGGGACAGAAAAGGCTTCAAATATAGCTAATTTGTTTTGCATGATTTCAAACGTATAATTGATATCATATTGCTTGCCTTCTCAGTGGGTATGGGAAGAGTGGGAGAAAGGGAGAGAATTTGGAACTCAAAATTTTCAAAGAAAAGAATGTTAAAAATAAATAATAAATTAAAAAATTGAATCCAAGAAAAAGCTTCAAGTAGGGGGTGGTGCTTGAACAGAATGAAAATTACAGACATATATGTACTAAGGTAATGAAGGGGCTAACAACCATGGGGAAAATAATTTAGTGTTTTAGCTTATTCTAGTAGTCAACTTTATGACTGACATAAAGTATGGGTTATTCATGGTGGAGGGTGGAGATTTTCTAATCTTTATAAAGTGACTATGGTATAAATGGACATTTTTACAAGTGTGGTCTCTGCTGATACAGCAAGGGTGTCCTTAATGTTCTAAAACCCTTCATCAAATATGATTGCTGAAACAATAATTTTTCTGCTTTGGCAGGTGGCAGAAGTTAGAGGAAGTATGGTGTCGGTGTTCTTCTGAGACCTTTGGCCACATTTCTTCCATTAACACAAAGCCGACAAGCATGCCAAATTCATATGTATCTTGAGGAAAAGTTAAAACCTTGCTCTGAATATTTGCAAAAAGCTCTTTTCCACCTACTGAAAGCTGGCCCCAGTTTCTATTTACTTAAGGAGTTCTGACATGTGGATGTATGGAGAAAAATACAAATTTCTCTTTTTGCTGAGAATTCCACTCTGGTCCAGTACACAAACATAATTCCATCTTCTATTGATATGGCTCTTAATTCCAAGAGCTTCAACTTCCTTTAGAAATACTGTTTAACTCACACCCTACAAGATCAGTAGTTATTTCTATCCCCATTTTCCAAACGAGAAAACAAGTATAATGTGATTAAATGCTTTGCTTGCAGGGAACTGCACAACTCATCTGGGAAAAAAGGTCTAAAGTACCTATCTTCTGACTCATCCTTAAGTATACTGCTCACTGGGCTTTCACAGATAATACCTCAGAGCAAAAAAACAGTTTTAAATATAAAACTAGTTGGGGAGGGAGAGAGGGTGTGAAGTGGTTGTTTTTTTTTTTTTGCTTTTGATGTCAGATGTGTCTTGTCATTTATCTGGAGTGTGTACTATTAAATATTTTTTCTCTCTGTGGGAACTTGGATTCCCCTAGTCATGCTCCCAATCATGGATATTGACAATGATAATATTAATAGCTAACATTTATATAGTACTTAGTATGTGACAGGTATTGTGCTAAATGCTCTACAAGTTCATATGATCCTCATGGCAATCCTGGAAAATAGGTTTCATTATTATCCCCATTTATAGATGATGAAACTGAGGCAGAGGCAAAGGGACTTGCCTATGGTCACTTACTTATTAAGTGTCTGAGGCAGGTTTTGAGCTCAAGTCTTCCTGACTCCAAGTCTAGTGTTCTGCCTACCACACCACCTAGCTATCAAGGGGGAAAATCATGGCTAATTTTCGAGATCTCACCCAGCTGGCCTCAGGGGGACAACTAAGAAGGAAGTTGGGGTGGTTGTTCCAAGCTTCCAGTCCTTTGGGAGTTACTGATGTAGGTGTGGAGGCCCATCCTGCCATGAGTGTTTGGGGAAGAAAGAGAAAAAAAGATGGTAGACCCCATGAACCAACTTTGTATTGGGGAATGAAGACCTGAATTAAAGTGATGGGGGCATCAAAGGCCTCTGGGAAGAGCTTCAATAGACAGGTATTTTGATTTTACAGGAGCTGTATTCTGTACATTGTTCTTTTCTTAATTGTAAATAAACCCATCCATTTCCTAAGTCTTGTGAACTTTTTGCTTGAAAGGGAAACTGGGTGACATGATATCAAGTGATGTCAAATAACATTTTTTTTTCTTATAAACCAACCCACCAAACAAGAAATCTGCCAAAGTGTACTCAGCAGTTTGGTGTTATTTGAGAGTTTATGACTCAAGGGTTCCAATAGGAACCTCCCTCCTAATTTCACTTTTTCACTGTTCCTTTGTGTTCTGTGAATTTCTGTACAAATAATCTAAGATATCACCTAATATAGCACCTTCATTTCATATCTAAAGAAATTATACCCAGAGACACAAAATTACTTGTCCTAAGTCACACCAAGTACTTAAGTATCAGAACTGGGATTCAAACGCCCTTATCATTTCAAGTCTAGCACTCTTTCCCCTAAAAAGAGTAGGAGCTTAATGTCTGCTGAATCAAATTGATAGGTATGCCAGATTATTGATTTTTCTTGTTTTCACTTGTGCTCTCACTTCTCCAAACCTTCAATGCCATTAGGATGTTGCTTCCCCCCTGTTGGTTGCTACTGCATAGCAACAAAGAATAAAAATCTCTAATGTAATAGAAGAGTTGACTGATATTACAACTTCATTTGCCAACTAAATGAAGATTTTGTAGGTCTTTTTTCCTGGTCCCTCTTTACTTAAAGTCAAAATGGCCTGTAATAAAAAAAAAATCAATCAAAAAGTATTTATTATAGTACTTGGAATACAATGTAAGATTTCTAGAAGCTTACATTCTAGTGGGGAAGGCAACATATTAAAAAATGTAAGAGAATGTATGCTGTCCATACATGTCATCTATATCTACATGGGACGTCTTAAATACACAGACAGGCCTGCACATGCAGGCATGGATAACTCTTGAATCTTGCCCACCCCTCTCCAGGGAAGACTGACACCTTTCTTGGAGGGAAGCAGAAGGGGTAAAGAGACTTACTCCTCTGTTCTCCTCTGAGAGATGAGTACAACACTAGAATTATATCTCTCTTCCCATGAAATAATGCTCTTCTAGTGAAACAGCTTTTTTAGGTACAGAAGTGTGTAGCATCCTTGCCACTATCCTTTAAAAAGGGAAGGTAACTCACCCACAGATTCTTGACCACTTCCCACCCAATGCTAATTACACAAAAGATCATTACAAGGAATGAATAATGAGTAGATAAATGAATAAATCCATAGTGAGCAGAAATAAGAGAAGTTATACAGATTGGAATGTGTCAAAAATACAAAAGAGTGAATGAATGTTTGAAATGGGAGATAAAAATTTGCTCGAGGGGGGAAGGGGGGGGAGCGGCGGGCAGAGTCAAGATGGCAAAGTAGAAGCAGGACCTCCACTGGGCTCTGGCTTCCACCTTCCTCAATCCATTTAAAAGGGGACTCTAAACAAAATTTGGAGCGGCAGAACCCACAAAATGACACAGAGAAGCTAACCTCCCGCTGAGGACAGCCCAGCAGGCCGGCAGGAATGGGCCCAGCCCCATGCCGAGGCTTTAGCCCCAGGGCCAGATGGTAGGACCCCAGATCAGCAGCAGCTGTGGCTGTTTCCAGATTTCTCAACACATTGATGTGAAGGACAAAGTGAGAGGTCAGTGCAGTCTGGACTTTGGGACCCAGTAAGTGGGAGTGCATGGCTTTTGTCCCTGGGGCGAGAAGCCACTGAGACTCCAGCACAGCCAGCCAGTGCCACATGGCAGCTTCAGCTCCTGGCCTGCGGAGTGTAGGGGGACCAAGCACCAGTCTGAGGGGTAATTGCTCTTGCTTTAACCTTCTTGGATCTGGATTGAAGTCTAGGGTGGAGGTCCTGGGGTGTGTGTGTCCAGCTTGCCAGAGTGTGTGAAGACTTCAGAGAGGGTACTCATTTAATACCTCCAGCAGCTGAGAAAACCCCAGCTTTTGGGAAGAAAGCTCCCCTGTGTGGTGGCAGAGTCCTATTGTGGCAAAAAGCCCAGGGGTCAAGTGACTGAGGGGTGACATGACCAGGCAAAGTAAACAAAGGAGGCAGAAGATTCCAACATTAGACTCCTATTTTGGGGACAAAAAGGAGCAAAGCATGGAACAGAAGGAAGACAGTGAGATCAGAACTCCTGCACCAAAAGCTTCAAAGGAAAATACCAGTTGGTTACAGGCCATAGAGAACCTTAAGAAGCAGATAAGAGAAGTGGAGGAAAAATTGGGAAGAGAAATAAGAACGATGCAAGAAAATTATGAAATGAGAGTCAACAGCTTGACTGAGGAAAATACTACCTTAAAAAAAGACTAACTCAAATTGCAAAAGAGGCTCAAAAAGGCAATGAGGAGAAGAATGCCTTAAAAAGCCAAATTTGCCAGATGGAAAAAGAATCTCAAAAGCTCAATGAGGAGAATCATTGCTTCAGAATTAGACTGGAGGAAATGGAAGCTAATGACTTTATGAGAAATCAAGATGCTACTAAACAGATCCAAACAAATGAAAGAATAGAAGGCAAGGTGAAATATCGCATGGGGAAAACCACTGACCTGGAAAATAGATCCAGGAGAGATAATTTAAAAATTATTGGACTACCTGAAAGCCATGATCAAAGTAAGAACCTAGAAATCATCCTCCAGGAAGTTCTCAAAGAAAACTGCCCTGATGTTTTAGAACCAGAGGGCAAAATAGAGGTTGAAAGAATCCAATGATCACCTCCTGAAAAAGATCCCCAAAAGAAAACTCCTAGGAACATTATAGCCAGGTTTCGGAATTCCCAGATTAAGGAGAGAATATTACAAGCAGCTGGGAAGAAACAATTTGAATATTGTGGAAACACCATCAGGATAACCCAGGATCTGGCAGCTTCTACACTGAGGGATTGAAGGGCTTGGAATATGATATTCCGGAGGTCAAAGGAGCTGGGATTAAAACCAAGAGTCACCTACCCAGCAAAACTGAGTATCATGTTTCAGGGGAAAATGTGATCATTCAGTGGAATAGAGGACTTTCAAGCATTCTTGCTGAAAAAACCAGAGTTGAATAGAAAATTTGACATTCAGATACAAGAAGCAAGAGAAGAATGAGAAGGTAAACAGGGAAAAGAAATCATAAGGAACTTATCAAAGTTGAACTATTAACATTCCTATATGGAAAAACAATAATTGTAACTTATGCAACTTTTCTCAGTAGTTGAAGGGAATAGAAATATATATATATATATATATATATATATATGTCTATATATGAGGGTTTATGGGCATATGAATACATATGTGAATGTATGTATATATGTTTACAGGTATACATAGATAGAGGGCACAGGACCAATTTAACAAGAAAGGATGATACTTAAAAGGTAAAATTAAGAGGTGAGAAAGGAATATAATGAGAGGAGATGGGGAGAGACAGCATGGGGTAAACTATCTCATATAGAAGAGGCAAGGGAAAATGGTTACAATGGAGGGGAAGAATAGGAAGGCAAAAGGGAATGGATCAACCTTATTCTCACTGAATTTGGCTCAGGGAGGGAATGAAATACACACTAAATAGGGTATCTCACCCTCCAGGAGAGTAGGGGGAAGGGGATGAGAGGGGGAATGATGGAAGGGAGGGCAGGCTGGGGGGGAGGGAAGTTGGGAGCACCCGCTTTTGAAAAGGGACAGGATCAAAGTAGAGAATAGAACAAGTCGGAGGTGGGATAGGAGGGACAGAAATATAGTCAGTCTTTTACAATATATCTACTATGTTATTGTTTTGCATTAGCCACACGTGTCTAACCTATACTGAACTGCTTATCTTCCCAGTAAGGGTGAGAGACAAGGGAGGAAGGGAATGAATCTGGAATTCAAAGTTTTAAAATCAAATACTCAAATATATATATATATATATACTATTATTAATACTATTTTACATGTAATTGAGAAATAAGATATACAGGCACTGGGGCATAGAGATCCACTGGAAAAGTTGAAAGGGGTATGGGAGAAAATATGTGAGAGAGCAGATTGGAAGAAGAGATATCCTGTGGGACTGCTATTTTGGGATGGTAGGTAGGGGAAAATGGGGAAAAAATTTGTAACTCAAAATCTTGCGGAAAGGAATGATGTAAATCTGAAGTTAATAAAGCATTTGGAAAAAAAAATTTTGCTCAACCAAGAGAGGTCTGAGCTCACCCAAGGGGAAAGAGGCCAAATTCTCTAGGGAGGCAAGCTGAAAATCAGAACATATTGAGGTGCTGGCTTCCCCTGCAAGACTGCTTTCCAAAGTCTATCTTTCTCTTCCCATGTGTCACAAGCCTGTACCTAAGAGAGTCTGGAACCAGGTATGTCTTCTCTCAGGCAATAATGAAAAACATACCTCTTCTTCCAAACTCTTTCACCAACTCAGACCTTAAGTCACACAGGGTGACATCATCATTCTTTCCTCCAATCCAAAATCTCATTTCACCAGCAGCATAGGTCTCCCTTGATAATGGTGGGGTGGGGTGCTGCATTCCATAAAAAGCATAAATGTAATATCGAACTGACTCATTAAGTTTACAAAAGAGTTGAGTTTTAAAGTCAATGACTTTTTAAATGGTTCAATATGAAAATTAAAAGAGTAAGACAAATCATAGAATTTTTGAACTAAAAGAGAGCTTTAGGGATACTTTAATCCAATTTTTCCCCTTTTCCCCTGCCCCCTTTCCTGCAGGCAAAATGAATCGATTGAGCTTGCACAGAGTCAGAACCAAGATTTGAACCCAAGCTACATAATTTTCAATTCAGTGACCTTCCCATAATACCATATGCCAATGAAACACTGGACGGAACTACAACTGAGCCCAACTCAGCAAGTATCCTACTTCCTTCACTAAGCACAGGTGATACAAAGACAAAAAAAAATGGTCTCTGTCTTCCAGGAATTACCATTCTACCAGGAATACATTGTGTACACTGACAAGGAAATATAAAATGTATACAGAGGAATTTCATAAGGATGAGGGCAGTAACTAGAGGAGGCTCCTGGAAAAGTCTCCTCTAAGAGTGGCATCTGAGCTGTGACTTGGGTATTCTAAGAGGCAGGAGAGAAGGGGGATTCCCATTAATGGGTCATGGAGATGAAGGGCATCAGACTCAGGTCAGGGATTGACACTGGCAGGGCAGTTTTGCTAGAATGTGGGGAGAGAGAAGAGGGGATAAAGTACAATTAAGCCTGGAAAAGTATGGTGGAAGTGATAACATGGAGAACTTTAAAGGCAGGGCCAAGGAACCTGTATCTTATCTTAGCAAGAGAAGGGAGTTACTGAAGGTTTTTGAGAAGGGGAGTAAAACTATCAGTCCTGAATTTGAAGACTAATTTGGCAACTTGATTGAACTGGTCTGTACCTGGAAACACAAGGATTTGGCCTGCAGATAGCATTGTTTGGACCTTTACAGATATGTGAACATAAAAACAGAGTATTCAGGATTCCAAATGAAAGAAGGGGAAGGGAATAAAGCTTTATAAAGCACCTACTATGTGCCAGACATTGCGCTAAGTATTTTCAAGTAATAATATTATTACAAGTTTTATTATTTATTTTATTTTTTATATTAATATTTATTTATTATTATTACAATAATTTTCTCATTTGATCCTCACAACAACTTTCAGAGGCAGGTGCTATTATTGTCCCTATTTAACATATGAAGAAATAGAGGCAGACAGAGGTAAAGTGATTTGCCCTGGTCTGAGATAAATTAGAAATTTTTTGTTACCTTTACAAAGGATTCTGTACTATTGCATTCAGTCTTGCATATCCTAACTCTGGGAATAGCTAAGTATACACACTATTATTTGAGAATGAGGAATGTCAGTGCTTAGAACAGTGTTTGGTTGCCTGGAGATATTTAACAAATGTTGATTGATTCTCTGATCAGGAATTGCTTCCCATAAGAGGTGGGGCCTTCAAGGCTCATTGTCAAAGAAGCACCTCTCACATGCTTCCTACCCTGATTATTCGGTAGTACTACAGGGGACAATGGAAAGAATACTGGCTTTGGTGTCTGAGATCTGGGGCTCAAACCTACTCCCTGTGTGCCCTTGGGCCAATCATTCTACTGCTCTGGGTCTTAGTTTGTTTATCTTTAAAATGTCAGAGTTTTGACCAGATGGCTTCTCAAGTTCTTTTCAGATCTGGACAGCTGTGATCTTATGATTGACATGCATGCTAGGCCTTCTCCACTGTATATGTTTGGCATCTACTTATCTGTGTTCTCCTCTCCTCCTCTCTTCCAAAGAATATAATCTCCTTGAGGGCAGACAACTGTTTTATTGTTAATTTTGTATTTCAGGGCGTAGCACAATGACTGGCATAGTAGGTGCTTCATAAATATTTGCTGAAAGGAAGGTAGTGATTCTTTTTTAAAAAAATATATAATTTATATATTTTAGTTTTTAACATTCACTTTTATAAGATTTTGAGTTCTAAATTTTCTTCCCTTCCTCCCCTCCCCCTCCTGAATATGACCTGTAATCTGATATAGGCTTTACATGTATGATCATATTAAACATATTTCCACATTAATCACATTGTGAAAGAAGAATGAGAAAGAAAACACAAAAAATGACAAAAAGTGGAAAATAGTCTGCTTCAATCTGCATTCAGACTCTGTAGTTCTCTGGATGTGGGTAGTTTTTTCTATCATGAGTCTTTTGGAATTTCTTAGATCATTGCATTGTTCAGAAGAGCTAAGTCTAGCAAAGTTGGTTATTGAATAATGTTGTTGTTACTGTGCATAGTGTTCTCCTGGTTCTGCTCATTTCACTCAGCATCAGTTCATGCAAGTCTTGCTAGGTTTTTCTGAAGTCTTCCTGCTCATCATTTCTTATGGAACAATAGTATTCCATCACATTCATATACCACAACTTGTTCAGCCATTCCCCAGCTGATGGCTATGCCCTCAAATTCCAATTCTTGGCCACCACAAAAGAAGCTGCTATACATATTTTTGTATGGGTTCTCTTCCCCTTTTTATGATCTATTTGGGATGCAGACCCAGAAGTGGTATTGCTAGATCAAAGGGTATGCATGGTTTTATAGTCCTTTAGTGTTTATAGTTTATAGAACTATAGGACATAGTTCCAAATCTCCAGAATGGTTGCATCAGTTCACAACTCTACCCACAATGTGTTAGTGTTCCAATTTTCCCACATCATCTCCAACATATATCATTTTCCTGTTTTGCCACATTCACCAATCCAACAGGTATGATGTGGTACCTCAGAGCTGTTTTAATTTGAATTTCTCTTATCAGTAGTGATTTAGAGCATTTTTCATGACTATAAATAGCTTTAATTTCTTCCTCTGAAAACTGCCTGTTTATATACTTTGACCATTTATCAATTGTGGAATGACTTGTTATTTTTATAGATTTGACTCAGTTCTCTCTATATTTTAGAAATGAGGGCTTTATTGGAGACACTGGCTACAAAATCTGTTTACCAGCTTTCTGTCTCCCTTCTAATCTTGGTTGCATTGGCTTTTGTTTGTACAAAAACTTTTTTTAATGTAATATAATCAAATTATCCATTTTGCATTTCATAATGTCTTCTATCTCTTGTTTGGTAATAAATTTTTCCCTTTTCCATAGATCTTACAGGTAGACTATTCCTTGCTCTACTAATTTGCTTATAGTTTCACCCCTTATATCTAAATGATGTACCTGTTTTGACCTTATCTTGGTATATGGTGTAAGATGTAGGTCTATGCCTAGTTTCTGTCATATTATTTTCCATTTTTCCCAGCAGTTTTTGTTAAATAGTGAGTTCTTATCCCAGAAGCTGGAATCTTTGGAATTATCGAACATTAGATTACTATAGCAATTGATTACTGTGTCTTGTGTACTTTACCTAATGCACTGATCCAGCACTCTATCTCTTAGCCAGTACCATGTAGTTTTGATGACTGATGCTTTATAATCCAATTTTAGATCTGGTACAGCTAGGCTATCTTCCCTTGCATTTATTTTCATTAATTCCTTTGGTAGTCTGGACTTTTTGTTCTTCCAGATGAATTTTGTTATTATTTTTTCTAGCTCTATAACATAATGTTTTGGTAGTTTGACTGGTATGGCTTTGAACAAGTAAATTAATTTAAGCAGAATTGTCATTTTTATTATATTATCTTGGCTAACCCATGAACAACAGATATGCTTTGTAATTGTTTTCATAAAGTTCCTTGGCTTGTCTTGGCAGGTAGACTCCAGGTAGGGATTCTAAAAGGAAGAAACAGCATGAGGGAAAATTGATGTAGAGGAAAAAATGACAAGTTTGGTGAAGAGCTAGGAAGTATGTTGGTTTTAACTTGAGAGTTCATGAAAGGAAGGAGTATGAAATCAGCCATAGACATAGTCTGGAGGACAGACTACACATTGGAGATTTTAATTCAATAGAAAAGTCTGTAAAATCTAAAAGAAAAAATGTGCAAAAATAATTCTAATCCAAGGTCAGATACACTGAGTATCAAAAGGAAGGTACAAATAAAGTGGGAACAAGGAGACATTCTCTCTCGTTGGGGTTATGAGAAAAAAAACTTTAATGATAATAATAATAGCATTAAAACAGCTTAAGTTTTGCAAAGCACTTTATGTGTCTTATTTGATCCTCACAACATCTGTTTTAAGATTAGCACCACTATTATTCCCACTTGACAGATGAGGACACTGAGACCGAGACCAGAGAAGTGACTTGCCCAGCATCACACAGAAAGTGCCTGAGACAGGATTTGAACCATGGTCTTCTTGAACCCAAGCCCAGGGCTCTGCTACTCTTTATCCAACTGAGCGCTTTTAGAAAGTAGTCTCATTGGTTCAGATGTAAATGACCATTCTCCTCTCTAGCACCAACACCAATGAGAAGGACCGGCACAGTCAGTTTATATTATCCTTCTGGGATTGTTAGATGCTTATTTCCTGCTCTGGAGATTTGGGGAGTCATAGAAAATCTCTACCTCCCAGGGCCTTTGCCACAAAAACAGAGATTATAGAGGACCACTCAGTTGGTTACAAGTTTTAAAAGAAGAGAATTGTTCTGTGACGTAATGGAATGAACAAAGACTTTGGGTATCAAAAAGACTTGGGAATCCCGGCTTTGCCTGTTACTAAACTGTGTGACCTCATTCCAGTCACTGCCTATGAGCCTCAGTTTTTAAGGCTAGAAAATGAGATTAATAATACTTTTATTATTTACTCAGAAGTTTGTTTCAAGGAACCGAATAAGCTAATAGTGTGTGTATACCTACATACACTCATATAAATATGCATACATAGTTTGTGTTTATATATATATAAATGAATATATCTAATATGTTAATTTATTTAGATCTTTGAAACAAAAGCATATCACATATACACATGTGTATGTGTTTGTATGTGTACATATAGTTTATGTACATATGCATATATATGTATATGTGTTTATATAACATAAACCTGTCTTGTCAACCATAGACTATTTAACCAGTGAGATGGGGGTGGGGTGACTGTGCTTTGGGGACCTTTGAGATTGAGCACTGAGTTATGGTGTGATTGGAGGAGGCAGCCTGAAGGCAAGAAGGAGAAGGCTTTGCCAGCTAGTGCTAAAAACGACCTGAGGCTCCTATCCAAGAGTAGTTTAAAAAAAACAACAAAAGTTTTCACAGTTAACTACTGGTACATCCTACATAGTTCAGGAATTTTGTTGGCAATATGTTGATTTTTTTTTTCAGGCATGTGTGCTAACACTGTAAAGTGGGTCAGTCACAGTTATGGCTGATCCTGATTTGGTGTATCCTTCATTAAAAAATTAAAAAAAGCCAAGCTCATGATCATCTTGAGGAAAAGTTCAAACCTTGCTCCATCCCACTGGCGAAAAGCTCTTCTCTAATTCCAGAAAGCCAGTCCAAGATTCAATATACTCAAGGCACTTTGCCATGCAGAGGTGTGGAGAAAAATATTAATTTTTTTCCTCTTGTTGAGAATCCAACACTTGTCCAGAATAGAAACACCTCTTCTTCTTGTATCAATATGGATCTCATTCCAAGAATTTCCCATTTCTTGACAAACACTATTTAACTCACAGTATAAAGAAGGAATTATTATTTTTATCCCCATTTTCCAAAGGAAAGGGAGGAGGGGAGCCCACAACTGAATTAAGCACTTTTCTTGTGGAAGATCTCACACCTAATCTGGAAGAGATGACCCTGACACAGCAATCTCAGGTCTCTTATCCTCCTGGGTCGGTCCATCTCTCTACCTGGAAACCTTGCCCAACACATTGATACACTGTTGACTGATAGCATTCTCTCCATGAACCACAAGCTGGAGAGGAGTTTCTGCAGCCAAAACATTTATGTGTGTTTAAAAAGCAAATCACAGCATGCACTGTCAGGGGACTGTGTGTCTAGGAGAGCTGCCATTTTTAACTAAGGGTACACCAGCTCCCAAACAGTGACAGCTGATCTGCTTTTTACACTGTTGACACACATACTGGAAAAAAAAATGGGTCTTACCAGCAACATTCCTGGACTATGAATTATTCATGGATTTTACAGGAGACACTAGAAATCAACTCAGAGAGCTGACTTTTGGATAGTCCTTGTACAGGTAAGCTATTTTCCCATTTATTATATCCCCACCAAGACCAAAGGCAAGGCAGGTGGGGCTGCCCCTCTCTTCATTTTTTGCCCCTTGAAGATTGCCCTGGAGGTTTATTTTATGCTATATATATTACAGGTAAACATTGGTAGTTGGGGTTAGAGGAGAGTGTCACACTGCCCATCTAATTGTATGCAAGTCTGGCCAATGGGCATTTTTTTAGCTTGCTAAATTTTTAAAAATTTAAATATATATGTACATACATATATGAACAGAATCAGATTTTAATAAAGTATGAATGACAATCACTTGTCTCAGAATCAAGAAGACCTAGATTCACATTCTGCCCCCACTCCCCACCCCCCATTGTGACATATAATAGTTGTGTGATCCTGGAAAAATTAGAAGATCCCAAATTCGGAACTTAAAAGGAACCTTCAGATGTGGAAACTGAGGCTCTGAGAAGTTACCCAGGTCACACAGCTACTAAATAAACATCATGTACCTTTAGCCCTGGACTTTGATGCTTATATCTCTGCTCTTCTATTGGGATTTTTATTAGCTAGCCTTGAACATATGTCCTCATTCTTGGGACAATCTTCTAAAACTTTCTGTTTGAGAAGAAAAACTTTTAGAAGAAAAAATTTCTTCCATCCATGTTTTGTTGTAGTGTTATTGTTTCCTGTGTGGATTATATATCTCTTTTGAGTAGTGATGTATTATTGCTTAGTGGGCATTGTGATATTCCAAAGTTTGATTTAAGTATCATAGGATCATATGTTTGGAGGCGGGAAGGGACCTCAGAGACCATTTAGTCCAGGAGTTCTTAGCCTTGGGTTAAGATTTCAGGGGATCTGTGAGCCTACCTACGTGGGAAAAAATGACATCTTTATTGTCACTAACCTCGAACTGAAGCTTAGTATTTCTTTTAAATACTTAAAAATGTCATTCTGAATAAAGTCCCATCTATTTCACTGGTTTGCCAACAGGGTCCATCACACTAAAAAGGCAAAGAGACCCTCCTCTAGTCTAACTTACTCATTTTACAGATAAGAGGAGGTTCAGACAAGTCAAGGGACTTGCTTGGGTCACAAAGCTAAGTTTCTGAGATAGGATTAGAACTCAGGTGCTCCTGGCTCTGACTAGCAAATAACATGAAAAAAAAATGACTTGGTCAGACCACACATATAGTGTCTCTGCCCTCATAAAGTGATCAGCCATGAGGAGCATCTGGAGAACTGCACTGCCTAGAATTCTCTTCCCATTAGATGCCACACCTTCAAAATGGCAGCAATCCCTTATAGGCAAGCATGCATCTGACCATGCCTACCTTCTTTTATGCCTTGCTTAAAAGTTAGAGTCGCCAGCTCTGTAACCATTCTCTCATTGCTTCTGTCAAGGAGTCTGCTATGATCTGAACTTTAGGAGAGACTCCCAGTGAGTTTTCCCTACTAAGCACATGCTACTTTGTAGTCAAAAAATTTGAAGAGGGACTTATCTTATATTCCTCTCACCTCTTAGTTGTGTGACCATGAAGCTGTGGTCTACTGTTAAAAAAAAAGAAAAAATCTCTAAAAGCCAAAGAAATCTGTGAAAACTGCCTGTTCTCATCTCATGGTATCATTAAGGTCACCTTGAATACCTGTATAGATGAAATTCTGATAAAAATTTTATGAAGATGAAAAGTGGGTATATAAAGTGGTTTAGAAGTTATTGATGCTCCTTTGGTCACTTCTTTTTTTATGTAAAAATACTGTCCATGATTTATTTCTAATCAAATATTTAGAGCTGAAGAATACCTCAGCGGCCAGTTACTATGCCCACCTCCCCCCACCTCATTTTAGGAAGGAGGCCCAGCAAGATGATGTGACTTGCTTTCTACCACACAGGAATCTAGTAACAGGTTAATATCTTCAAATAAGCACTCATTAAACACCTATTATGTGCCAGGCATTATATACTAAACACTAAGGATGCCCTCAAAAAACAAACCAAAACCCCAAACTGAAGACAGTCCCTAATTGTTCCAGAGCTCCATGCTTGGGGAACTAAGCCTTCAATACTAGCACAATCACATCCCCTCTAGGACAGAGTGCCTCCTGGTGGGTTTGGACTAGCCTACTTTTCCTGATGGCTGTAGTCTCCAATGCCATTTCACTTTTCTTTTAGCACCTTAGCACATTAAACAACTTCATTGGGGACTTGAGGGCTAGAATTCTCCAGGCACTGATGATGATGAAAGAAACAATCAAAGCAATGTGGGAAGCCCATTCCATTTTCTTTTTAGTCTTACTTACAGTTCCTTTGGGGGTGACCAGATCTTTTGCAGGCCTGTTTCCTCCTTGCCCCCCTCCCCCATGCTACTCACAGTGTGTTTGGCCATGATATTCATTATCTTCCCTCATTATTTTTTAACAAATGAGACAGTACATGGGCTCTGAAGATGGAGGGCTGTGATGTTTATCACTTCTATGACCTGGATCTCAGTTAGGTGTCTTTTGGTCTAGATCTATGACCCTATGTGGGCTAGGATTGGGTTACTTTACATTCTAAATCAGTGCTGCCTTTGGCCACTGGATATAGCTGCTTAATAGGTTTGACTTCATCTGTAAGCCCCTTGAGGGCAGGCATTGTTTCCTCATTCTGTGCGGAAGTAGGAATAAGGATAAGAACTGAATGTGTAATTTCTTTGGTCTGGGGAGCTCCCTGGGGAACAAGCTCCCTTTACCAATGCAAGTCAGTACTTCTTCTGAAAGCCCAGCCTTCAAATGTTATCCTGAGTGTTGAGGAGTTAGGTCCCACAGGGTCACAAAGAGATGGATGTGTCAGAGGCAAGATTTGTATCCAGGTCTTCCAGACTTCAAAGCCAAACTCACCACACTGGTACGAAGAAAGTGTTTATTAAATGCTTGTTGACTGAGTGATCTTTTGTTTGACTACTGAAACTATGGAAGCATGTAGCTCAACTATGTAATAATAATAATTATTAATAGCATCTCTAAGAAAGCGTCAAAGTTTGCAAAATGCTATGCAAAACACTATTGTCTCATTTAATCTTCTCAATAATCTTGGGAAGTGGAGGGTAAAATATCCCCATTTTATAGATGAGGAACTGAGGTACAGAGGTTGTGACTTGCCCAGGGTCCCATAGCCAGTAAACATCTGAGATTGGATTTGAAAAAGGGTCTTCCAGACCCCAGACCTAGCATTCTAGTTCCACTGAACCACCGTGCTGCCTATAATTTTCACAAGATAGCCTAACCAGACTACTTGACCTCGTCAAGGTTAAGAAAGGAAGCCAATAAGCTCATTAGTTCTGCATTGCTTCTGCTGGCACCAAGGCAACTGTATTACTCTTGCTCCCTGGAAAGTGAAGGGAATGATTTATAAGTGAACGACTTTATAGACGAGAGATAATGATCCTGCCGCTCTGCAAAGTATTAAGTATTAGACGAGTAATTGACAATTAAAGAAAGATTTTTTTTTAAAGTTCTCACTCTGATGGTTTTGGCTGCTATCTTTTTATGGTTTCATTTAAAAAAAAAGTTTTTCCCAGCTTAAGCGATGGCAATGTTTATTTGGAGAAAGTGGATTTCTATGTGGGAGGAGTGAATGCTGTGCTCGTGTGTGTGGAAGATCAAAACATGTTGGAAACGTTTTCTGGATTTTGTTTCAATCATTTTTCAATTATCTTTAATGAAGATTTAAGGTTTTATGGATTTTGGAAATGCTTGAGAGCTGGTTAAATATTAATCACTTGCTTATAATTTTCCAATTAATCTTTGTTCTTGAGAAGATTGTGGAGCCAAATAATGGCTTGAGAAACTGGCAAACTCTTGGGTTTGTAATTCAGATTTAATGAACCACCCAGCTCATACCTCTCCATACAAGGTGTCCCCAAAATCTCAGTCCAGTTTTAAGCTATTAAAGCTTAATAAAACTGTTAAAAATATTCAAGGCTATTTCAGCTTAAAAACCACACCAAGATTTTTGGGACACTCTGTTTTCGCTTCATATGTACACGAGAATCCAAGCTCTGTTGGAGGGTCAATTCAGGAGCCATCTCCTCCACAGGGCATTGCCTGATCCCTGCCCCCAAGAGATGATTTGGTTTGTATCTTTTATTTACTTAGATTGTGGCCATGTTGTAGAATTTGAACTCCTTGATGGGAAGGGTTATTTTAATTTTGTCTTTTACAGCAGCAGCAGCAATAACCACTACCACCTAGTCATTAAAACAAACAAACAAACAAAACAGATCTGTGGTTTCACTGGTAGAAGGAACTCCTGGTATGGAAACTCCCTCTACCAATGCAGATTGAGACCTGCTCTGTCTGCAACCTACTTGGTTAGGCAGTTACCTGGGGGTCATTGAAAGGTTAACTAATTTGCCCTGATTTACCTTGCCAATAGGATTTACACTTGACATTACCTAAACCCAGCTCTTCCTCATTCAGGGCCATTGTCATTTTGCCTCTTGCTCCCACAAAGCACGGTTAATAACTGACTTGTTGAACTGAATTACTGCACTTTCATTAGACAACTTCAAAATCTGCCTGACCAGGAAATCCATTTTGCATTGTCTGCCTCAAATAGAACGTGGGGTCCACGAGAATAATGACTGTCTCCCATTTCTTTTTGTGTACCCAGGGATTAGTATTTTGCTTGGCAAATAGAAAGCACTTAATGGATGCTTTCTCTCTCTTCCTTCCTTCCTTCCTTTTTCTTTCTCCCATCCTTTATCCTTTCCTTCCTCCAGACTTCCCTTCTTTGATCCATCATCTCCTCTTTCCTCCCTTCCTCTCTTCTTTCCTTCCAACCCTTCCTTTCATCCTTTATCTCTTCCTTCCTTTATACTTTATACATCTTTTATACATCATTTATACCTTCATTCCTTCCATCCTTTATCCAATATTATAATATCTCCAAAAGTCCATCTACATGTTAGAGAAAACAAATAAGCATAATGTTTAGACTTTTGCTTAGCTCCCAACTCTGGGTTCCCATAATTAACCTTGAAAAGAGAAAACTTTGTGGGATAAGCAGCTGTCTGCAAGTATCTGAAGACCTGTCGCCTGGAAGAAGGATTAGCCATCCTCTGCTTGGCTCCAGAAGGCAGAATGAAGAACCAGCAGAGGATACACACAGAAAAAGAGATAAAGTTGATTGAAGGAGAAAGCAAACTCCCTAACAATTAGAGCTATTCAGAAATGAGAAGCAGCGCCAGGGAGGTGGTGGGTTCCCCTTCCCTAGACATCGCCCAGTAGATGCCACGCTCCAGGGCTGACACTGCTTCCTATTTGTTTCCAGGTTAGACCAGATGGCCTCTGGGACACCTGCCTCTGAGGTTCTGGGGTTCTTTTGTTTATCTCTCTGATTTAGCTGAAGGTCCTGATGTTAAAAGACAGGAAGCTGACTCACCGGCAGCTGGGTGAGTCAGGAGGTGTTTGTCTGGAAACTCCCTTTGAGTGAAAAAACAAATAGGAAACAAAAATGACAAGCAAGAATCGGGGCTGGAAGTGATGGTGTGAGTGCGTTGGTGTAAGACTGTGGAAGCTTTGGGGGAGACTGCAGTACATGCCTCCCTCCATGCATCTCATTTCTGAATTCCTCAGAGGTTCCAGAACTCCAGACCCAAATTATACCATACTGACATGGAGAAGCACATTTCTGATGCCATGTTCTGCTAAATTAGTGGTTGTGGAGAAGGGGAGTAAATGCCCTGGAAGCAGGGGTTAGAGGAAGGGAGAGAATGGGCTTTTATTCAGGTCCCTAACTTCTTTTCTTTTTTCTTCTGCTTTTTTGGAGGGCAATTGGGGTTAAGTGACTTGCCCAAGGTCACACAGCTAGTAAGTGTTGTGTCTGAGGCTAGATTTGAATTTGGATCTTCCCAACTTCAGGGCCGGTGCTCTACTCACTGCCCCACTTAGCTGCCCCCTAAAGTTTTCCTTTTCTTTTTTTTTCTTTTTGGAGAGGGGAGGGCAGGGCAATTGGGGTTAAGTGACTTGCCCAGAGTCACACAGCTAGTTTTTGTGTTAAGTGTCTGAAGGCCGGATTTGAACTCAGGTCCTTCTGACTCCAGGCTGGTGCTCTATTCGCTGCACCTCTAGCCACCCCTCAGCTCCCTAACTTCTAAGGAGATACACTGCCTACTTCCTTATCTTTCTTCCTATTTTCCCCTTACAACTTCCCAAAGTCTAGAGGCAAAGAAGCATCTGGGGGAATTATAGGATTGAGTAAATTGAAAGCAGAAAGGGACCATAAGGGGCAGCTGCTTCAATCCCCCTTCTTTTTACAGATGGCTAAAGTTTTGGAATAGAGCCCTTTAAAACAGGAACTCTTAAACATGGGAGCCACAAACTTAAAATATATATATATATATATATATATAAAATATACATATTTCTGATAATCATTTTTCAACAATTAGTTTCCTTTTCAATATTATTTATTTTATATATTTGAAACATCAGTGAAGGCATTTCTGACACACAAAAGGCTTAGAATTCCCTACATATAATTATTTATATTAATATTGATTTGAATATTAGTGTTAATTGGCAATTGGGTTCTACTAAAAAGCAAATGGAATTTGTTCAGACTAACAGCTATATAGCTTTTTGTAAATATTATAACAAAGTATTATAAAAAAGCAAATAAAGTCTCAGAACCCTTGCTTTGAAATTTCCCAGATCCAGAACAGACCTTGGAGACCATAGAATCTGACTCCTCCACTTTACAAATGAGGAAACTGAGGCCAAAAGTCACACAAGTGTGTAAGTGGCAGGGCTGGGATTCAAACCAAGATCCTCTGGCTCCCAGCCCAGGGCCCTTTGTCAGCATCCTACTCGATCTCTTATTGGTAGAGGATGATTAGGGCTTGGGGTATACTGATGGGGAGGCAGATAGGTGGTACAATGGGTAGAGTATCAGGACTTGAGTCAGGAAGACTGAAGTTCAAATCCTGCCTCAGACACTTAGTAGATGTGTGACCCTGGGCAAGTCACTTAACCCTGTTTGCCTTAGTTTCTCCATCTATAAAATGAGGTGGAGAAGAAAATGGCAAAGCCCTCCAGTATCTTTGCCAAGAAAACCCTATATGAGGCTACAAGGAGCTGGACAGGACTGAACAACACTAACACACATATGGAGAATGATTATAGTTCTTTTTCTTCTACTTCAAACCCCAGCTTAAATGCAGCTGTAATCAGGAGACCATCAGTCAGGGGCATAAACCAGTCATTAGGCTATAGCTGTAGAGGGCCCTTCTCTTTTAGGGAAATAGAAAGGATCTGGTAGGCGGCAGGTGAGATTCACACAATCCTGTGTGCAAGCAACAGACAATACAATTCACCCTTAAATTTTAACTCAGATGATCTCTCAAGACAAAACTGAATTCTTTTGTTTAAGTAATGCTGGCTAATGGGGATTTTAAGTGGTAGCTGGTGGGAGGGCACGGAGGCATTCATGCATGTGAAATCAGAACAACACCCACAGGGTGGAATTTCTTGATGAAAGAGATTTTAGAAGGAATCAGAGACCTCCCGAAGTTACAGCTTCTGTCACTCAGAAAGTCATATTTAAGTTCAGGTATGGAAGTGGGGGGCCGAACAAAAAGAGAAAAAAGGAAGAAAGATATTACCAGTTGAGGTTTTTTTTGGTTTTGTTTTGTTTTCTGCTTCTAAAAGCCGCCTCGAAAAGAATGATGCATGATTTTTTCCCCATCTGTATTTTTAACAGTCTAGATTTCATCTAGGGAAGTTTACTGTTAAAATACACTATGCATGCTTCAGTTTTAATGGAAGAAGAGTGAAAATAAATAGCAAGACATAAGTGTCTGATTTATTAGGAAGGACAGAGTGACTAAATCGTATATTCAAAGGAATTGAGATCGGGAACTCTGATTTCTCCCTGACAGTTGTAATTCCCGTTTATGGGTCTTCCTGAAACAGTTTTAAGTGGGTTACCTTTATTCCAACCATCCATCTCCTACCGGTCAGCTTGTAATATGCTGTCAGAGTCAGGTTGAACTCTTGTAGGACATACCTAAGAGGCCATGTGTGACAAATACTGCCTCTGGAGTCACAAAACCTGGGTTCGAATCTTACTCTACCCCTTACTGTGACATGGGAAAAGTAATATAGCTTCCTAGCACTCGATTTCCTCATGTGGAGAAAGAAGAGGTTGGACTAGTTGGCCTCTGAGGTCCCATCTGCTCTGGGATCCTTTAAAAAGGACTCTTAATGCTTTTGGCTCTGTCAATCAATCAATCAATAAACATTTATTAGGTGCCTACTATGTGCCAGTCACTGTGCTAACAGCTGGGGATACAAAAGAGGCAAAAGAAAGTCCCTGTCCTCAAGGAGTTTATGTTTTAATGAAGGAGACAGCATGCAAACAAATATACACAAAGGAAGCTATATATGGGAAATGGGAAGTAATTAACAGTGGAAAGGCACTAGAATTTAAAGTGCTCAGGGAAGGTTTCCAGTAAAGGATGGTATTGATTGGAAAAAGAGTTCTATTTTAATGCTTTAGCCTTTGTCAAATCAGACCACTATGTCTCAGAGGTATT
Organism: Petaurus breviceps papuanus; assembly: GCF_028583685.1. NCBI lineage: Eukaryota > Metazoa > Chordata > Mammalia > Diprotodontia > Petauridae > Petaurus > Petaurus breviceps. Next base: position 33,909,468 of record NW_027185759.1, read on the forward strand.
TTTTATTTTAAATCTAATTATAAAGCAATAAGAATCTACCTACATTTCTACTAAATTTATCCACAGTATTCTTAGCTCATTTGTGTTGTTGTTGTTCAGTCATTTCAGAATGTCTAACTCTTTATGACCCCATTTGGAGTTTTCTTGACAAAGATACTGGAGTGGTGTGCCATTTCCTTCTCCAGCTCATTTTACAGATGAGGAGCTGAGGCAAACAGGGTGAAGTGACTTGCCCAGGGTCACACAGCTAGTAAGTGTCTAAGGCCAGATTTGAACTCAGGAAGATGAGTCTTCCTGACTCTGGGCCAATGCTGTATCCAGTGGGCCACCTAGCTGCCCAGTTCCTAGATCATACTTTGACCAAATACATTTAAGACTTTCCAAAATGTATGGGTAAAAATGAATTGCTGATACCCATAACTTGCTAGGTAATATTTCTGTGTAATGTGTTTGTAGCACCTGTGGCACTCCTGTTACATGTGGGCTTCCAGGTTTAGGATATTTTGTGAAGATCCACTAAAACCCACAGCTCACAATTTCCCACCAAAGTATTTGCTTTTACCAGTCATCTAGAATATAGATTACTTCAAAACAAAACAAAACAAATCAAATAGCAGAGAATCATATTAAAAATAAATGGAGGAAATACAAAAGGAGGAAAGGAGAAAAGAGCTGGCTATCCCAAAGGCAAAACTTGTCTTTATAGAATAATGAAAAAGGATTAAACCTTGGAGAATAATTAGAATTAATATTTCATTAAAGGAAATATAATTTGTTTCATTTAATTTTCTACTTAATAATTTTCATAACTGAAGTATATAGAAAAGATTAAGATAGATTTCATTCCCTTCAGTCAACTTCAAGAATAACCAGAGAAAAATGTTAGAATAGAAATTAGATTTCTTATTTCAATCAATCAACAACTCTTTATTAAACATCTACTAAACTTGGGTTGGTACTAGATCCTATGAATACAAAGGTAAAAAATGAAATAGTTTCTGTCCTCAAGGAACTTACATGCCTTTAGATTTGCTGAAAGCAATAAGTGTGAATGATATGATTCTCCCATAAAAGAAATAAAAAGAATTACATATTGGATTAAGAAACAAAATCCATGAATAGGTTGTTTATTTAAATTTAATAGAAAATATCATACCTAGATATAAATCAACAGGTTGGTTTAAAATAGATTATGCCACTACAAGTTCAAAAAAGGGAGGTATAGAAATAATGGTATCTGATCAATTTAAACTAGTAATCATAGAAAGAGAAACAATATACTACTTAATAGCGAAATATGATGCATAATAAATATGTAATATTTATCAATGTATAGGCACAAAATGTTACAATAAAATTTTGAAAAGAGCATTATCAGAAATGCAAATAGAAAAAGACAAAAATATAATAGAAGTCCTCCACCCTCCATTATCAGAATATAAAATAAAATAAATTAACAATAAAGAAATTATTTAAACTGCTTATTAAACTCATTGTCATCAGTAGATGTATGTAAGCTTCTCAAGGGTAGGGACCTTTTCACATTCGTGTTTTTATTCCCATTATCTAACATAGGGCCTCGAATACTGTAGGCAATTAATAAATGGTGACCAACTGATTGATATAGATAACTAAATGGGAGAATGTAATTAATATGTAGTCTTTTAAAGTATATATAGAACGAAAAATTGATCATAAAATAGTCCCAGAAAAATTAAAGGCAGAAAGTATGCATACTATATTATAGTACAATGCAATAAATTAGAATTAAATAGCTAACATTAATAGAAACATCTATATGGAAACTGTAAAAATAATATTTTAACCAACGATTAAAGGAAGAAAAAAAACAAGAGAAAATTTAAAAGACAATGAGAACAATAATATAACATATCAAAATCCAACAACTGAAGTCTAAATAGTTCTTAGATTTAAATCTAATAACTTATAAGAAAAAAGGAGAAAATACATAAATTAACCTTTCATTAAGCTTTCTAGGGGTGGGAGAGAAAGCCTTAATCCAAAGGAAAGTTAAAAAAGAGATATTATAAAGATAAGATATTATTAAGCTAAGAGCAAACATGAATAAAAATAAGAAAAAGAGTGAAAATAATTAACCAATTAGGTGACCAATAAAACATACAAACTATTTGACATCTCAATTTGAGAAAAAAAAGGAGAGAAAATGCAAATTAGAAAACATACAGATTTAAAAGGAAAGGTCACAAAATAAATCAGGAATATTACTGGAGAAAACTACCTGACACTAACATTCTAAAAAATGAGAGAATTTAAAGGAAATATATAATTATTACAAAATATAAATTGTTAAAAACTGACAAAGAAAATAAATTTATTTAAATAGATGAATCAAAAAGTAAAAAATGACAAATCACAAAAGAAATCTCTCACTTCATCTCTTCAAAAACCAGTGTATTGTTAATGTATTTTTGCTTAATGGGAAGATCTTTCCCATCCATTAACAGACACATGTGACCTGCTTGAGTCACATGGAAGCCTGAGTCACTTGAGTCTGTGGTAGGAGAAGCTTGTACAGGTGGAACAGGAGGGGTGGGGCAGAGCTGAGAGGAAGCTGGTCAGAGCAGTCAGAGGTGGGAGGGAGAGCAGTTAGAGCTGAGGGATAGAGAGGAAGCAGGCATCTAGCTATCTGTGAGTGTTCATTTGTGGGAAGGCCCTAGCAGGGGGAAGGCTTGGGGATGGCAGTGCCCCCTGCCTTGTTATTGTGTATAGATTTCTTTGTTGCTATGATGGATTTGACTTTCTGGTGTTGGGATTCTGCTTTCTAGTGTTTGAATAAATTTGTGGTTCTGTCTTCCATGTGGAAAGTCTTTTATATTTTGTGATTCTGAATTATGTGGGCATATTCATAACCGCCATAGGCATTGTGAATATTGTGTTGCTGCTACAACCAGCCAAACAAAAAACTGAAAACTTGTTTCCAAATGGTTTTATCACAGAATTCTTTAAAACAGTTCCAAAACCAAGTAATCCTTATTTTATATAAACTATAATTACTTTAGGAGAGAATGAGGTTGATGACTGCCTCACTTGAATACAATTCACGTGAAAGTGAAGAAATCACATCTGTGATGCCATTGGTCTTCTTCAAGAAGAAAGAATGAACAACACAGAAAGATTATTTTACAGGACCTTTTATGAGTCCAATATGGTATTGATTTTAAAACCAGGTAAAGTTAGCACAAAAATATAATTAGAGTATTTTTTTACTATACATACAAAAATAAGAAATAAAATAGTGGCTAATAAAATATAGCAATATATATAAGGACATTATTTACCACAATCAAGAAAAGTTTATGCCAAGCAAGGATAGTTCAATATCAGAAAAGACTACCAAAATAATATGACATATACCTAAAAAATCTAAATAAACAAACAACCCCCCCCCCCCCAACAAACCCATATTATTGTATATAAGAAAGACTTTGGTAAAAAAAAATTTCAGCTTGCCTAAAAATACTATGTATAGAGGAACTTTCAATACAGAATAAAGCATCTAGAACATATTAGACACACTTTATTAAAGAATAGGTACAAACAAATTTAGGAGACGCATTTATATAATTTTTGATTTGACAAAGTAGTGAGCTAGGTGGCTCAGTGGATAGAGTGCTGGGTCTGAAGTTAGGAAGATCTCTCTGAGTTAAAATGTGACTTCAAAAACTTATTAGTTGTGTGATCCTGGACAAGTCACTTCACCTTATTTGCCTCAGTTTCCTCATCTGTAAAATGATCTAGAGAAGGAAACGGCAAACCACTCCAGGATCTCTGCCAAGAAAACCCCAAATGGGGTCACAAAAAGTTGAATATGATTGTAATAACTAAACAACAAGAAAAGTGGGAAATTCTCCAGGGGTGGGGAATCTGCAACCTTGAGGCCACATTTGGCCATCTAGGTCCTCAAGTGCAGCCCTTTGACTGAATCCAAACTTCACAGAACAAATCCCCTTAATAAAATGATTTGTTTTGTAAAACTTGGACTCAGTCAAAAGGCTGCACTCACAGACCTAAAAGGCCACATGTGGCCTCAAGGCTGAAGGTTTCCCACCCCTGTAGAAATCTAGTCATTTCAATCTGTCAACAAGGCAGGAAAATATATATTAGAGGGTAAGAATGGAAATGAAGAGGTCAAAAAAATTATTTGTGTAGATATGTTAGGATAGATAGAAAATTCAAATGCATCAACCAAAAAAAACCAGAGACAATAAGTAAGTTTGGCAAAATCAAAGGCTATCTAAGAACCCACACAAGTCATCAGCATTCTTTTTTTTTTTTTAAGCAATTGGGGTTAAGTAACTTGCTCAAGGTTACACGGCCAGTTATTTCTGGGTGTGGTGCTGAGTATCTGAGCCCGGATTTGATCCCCAGGTCATCCCAACACTGAAGCGGGTGCTCTTACTTGCTGACCCACCTGGCCGCCCCTCGTCATCAGCATTCTAAAGATGAAGGGGAGAAACCCAATTTACAAGAGCAAAATTAAAAATATTAGTGGATTAGGAATCCAAAGGACCTGTAGATGGAGAATTTTATACATACATATCTACACATATATGTATACACACATACATACATGCATACATTTCCCTGTAATTTCACTGATAAAGGGGACATTCTCAGTGGAGAAACTCTCTTACCAATGCATATTAGAAACTACTGTGTAATGTTTAGACCTAGTTGTCTAGTTCATAGACACTTAAGGGATGTGTCACAGGTGGGTTTTGAACCTACATCTTCCTGACTCCAAAATCAATGCTAGCCCTCTGCCATGCTACCTCTCATAAAACGCTAATGACCAAGATAAGGGAAGTTCTAAATAACTGGGGGGATACTCAATATTCATAGATGAGTTGGATTAATATACTAAAAATGACAATACTCCTCAAATAATTTATCTGCTTTAATGCAATAATAATCAAAACACCAAGGGGTTCCTTTTATAGAACTATTCAAAATCATAATGAATTTTATATGGAAATATGGGAAAGAATATTAAAGGGCACAGAGAAGAGCTGATAAAAAGACTCTCATGCTCCTAGACTTCAAAATATATTACAAAGCAGTTATCATCAAAACTCTCTGCTATTGAGTAAAAAATAGAGAAACACATCAATAGATGCTAGATATTCAACCACATATATACAAAGCATTATTGACAGACCTTTATTTAGAAAATAAAAACTGAGGAACGTATTCATTATTTAAGAAATGTTACTTGGGAAAATGGGCTGTCAATTGGGTAGACCCACATCTCATCCTGTATCTCCCTGCTCAATGAATCTTCACTGTTTTTAAAAAGCACTTTATTAGTTCATTTTTATTTTTGTACTACAAATACTTCCTACTGATTAGCAGGCAGCTGGTGCTTAAATAGATAATGATTGGCCTGAATACTGGAAGCCCTGAGTTCAAATCTATCCTCAAAGACTTAGCTGTGTGTCCCCGGGCAAGTCACTTAACCTTTACTTGCTTTAGTTTCCTCAATTGTAAATTAAGGATTACTAATAAATAGTACTAACCATGGTGGGCAGCTAGGTGGCACATTGGATAGAGCACTGAGCCTGGAATCAGGAAGACTCATCTTCATGAATTCAAACATAGCCTCAGACACTTACTAGCTGTGTGATCCTGGGAAAGTCACTTAACCTTGTTTGCCTCAGTTTCCTCACCTGTAAAATGATCTGGAGAAGGAAATGGCAAAACTCTCCAGTATCTTTGTCAAGAAAACCCCAAATTGGGCCACAGAGAGTTGGACAGGACTGAAAAATGACTAAACAACAAAGCTTCCCAAGGTTGTTATAAAGAACGAATGAGATAATATAGTGCCTGGCATGCAGTAAGCATGTAATAGATGCTCATTTCCTTCCTTCCCATGCCAACCATAGCACCCTCTCATATAACATAGAACAACAAAAGAGTTAAGCAAAATTGTCAACTACCTAAACCATGGCAGATGGAACATGCCACATTTTGTCCTCATAGCCTCTCCATTCAGAAAGAAACATTACAACATTAGTCATATAGAATGAATATTAATCTTTTCTCCATTTTGGAAGGCTTTTAATGAGTGTGACTTGACTGTTCACTTCTAGGAATATCTGTACATTTTATACAAATAGTGTAGTGCAGGGGCAACCACACTGGCATCCCCGGGATGGCTGCTAGCATAGGTTCTCAGATCTGCTTTACTAGGAAAGATAGCTGCTCACGGGGTCAACAATCTTTTTAAATTATATTCTCTAGTTCAGGGGAAAAGTCAGCACCCTGAACTTCAGAGAAAATACAAGCAGAGAAATAAAGACCAACAGACAGGGCTCTGACTGCCTAACTCAGCTATGCACTTTACATACATTCCTAGATCAAGAGAGTCTTTACCTCTGAGCAGGAAGGGAACCCTGAATATATTGCCATGCAGAATCTCTTGAAAAGGGAACCACAAAATCCTTGTCATAAGTGAGCCCCCAAGGCAAAATACCAACTGAGAGTATATATACACTTCTCAGAACCAGAAGGCATCAAAATTCTCCTGACTCAGTGCCTACTTTGAAATTAGCAAAAGGTATGAAAGCTTTCCTACCAGCAAGCCTCCCCTAAGCAAGCTTCCCATAATGGGCTCCACATAAGGCTTATTAATGGATGGGGAAGATCTTAAATTCCATTAACATTACATGTGAAAGCAACCTTAGTTCCCTCATGGACTGAATGTTTAAAATGTTTATTACTGATAATACCTACTTCCCAAATTTAAGTCTCCTTTATAATGAAGAAAAAGTTAAACAAAAAACATTTAGAACATAGACTGATTGGCAAGCATTTATTATGTATGCAACATTCTGCCTTTAATGTTCTACACTTTTTTTTTTACTATTTTTACATAACAAGATTAAAAAAAATGTCCATTTGGCATTTGCATTAGTTTTTGCTACTACAGTGTTGTGGGGACCTTTTAATCAATTGTGAGCTGAGACAACAAAAATAAAAGTTACATCTATCTACATGCAAATTTTCTACATAGAGATGCATTTTGTTTTTACTTAGAATTGCTTTTTACACTAAAGGTTTAGAGCCTTTGTATTTTTTTTCTTTTTGGAGGGGGAAAGGTAGGGCAATTGGGATTAAGTGACTTGCCTAAGGTCACATGGCTAGTTTTTGTGTTAGGTGTCTGAGGCTGGATTTGAACTCAGGCCCTCCTGTCCTGACTCCAGGGCCGCCAGTGCTCTATTCACTGTGCCACCTAGCCACCCCATTTTGTATTTTTTTTAAAGCAATTGGGGTTAAGTAACTTGCTCAGGGTTACATGGCCAGTTATTTTTGTGTGGGTGTTAAATATCTGAGGCCGGAACCGATCCCGGGTCCTCCCAACTCCAGGGCCCTCGCCCTTACTCACTGCACCACCTGGCCACGCGGACTTTGTATTTTTTTAACCTAAAATATTTCAAGTTAGAAACTTTGTGTCTAGAAGGTTTTTTTTTTAAGTTTATTTCAAGGAATCTAGCCTCCCTGTAGTTCAATAGCCATGAACTTAGGGCAGTTTTCCAGAACAATCTGTTCTTTCCCCTACTTAACCACAGCAAGAAAAGACAGTGATTTTCTTGTGATGCCTTTTACAATTATTTCTCTTGTGAAAGACCTTTAAGCAGGAGTGGATTGAAAGTCATAAGCTCTTAGGGCCAATGACAATGATGTTTAACAGGCCAGGGTTGGCCAGGGCATGTTGGTAAAAGTACTCTTGGGAAACACTCCCTGAGATGACAGTTGTGTCTTAACCCGGAGGCTTCAAGTGATGAAACAGCAGCATACCATGGCAACTCATTATTACCTCCTCAGCTGGAGGGCTCACAGAGGAGGCTGGGGGGTCATTTTGTGCTTCTCAGAGATGCCATTTAATGCAGGCCTTTCTCTTTAAAGCAGTACAGGGACCTCCCCCCCCCCCCCCTGAAACTAGAGGAGGTTATTGAAACTAAGGGCTTTGCCCCAGGGTAATTCCCATTGAAGACCTATAGTCTGTCTGGCATGGTGCATTGGGTGGGTGCACCCTGCCTGCCAGGTCAAAATGGCTTTGCTTCAATCTTTACCACCCCCACTCCTTTCCTTTAAATATTCTTGAACTGATGCAACACAAGGTCTTTGAAATGGCTTTTGTCGACCCAGTTTGTTATTTTAAAATTTCTTTCTGGTAGAGAAAGGTGCAAATTAATGTCAAAGGGTGAATATGGCGGGGAAACCACAGAGATGTAGACTGGCTTCATGCTGAAATAGTTAAGATCATGTGGCACGTCACTTCATTATTTTTCATCTAAATTCACTCAACTTTACAATGTGGAGAGTAATAATAGCTATTCCATGGAATTGTTGTAAAAATCAAACAGGATAAAGTAGGTAAAGCTGTGCCAGGGTCAGTTATTCTTAATTATATTAGCAATAATTAATCATTATTACATAAATTGTAGGCTTATTAATAAGGCACATTAAACTGATGGGGCTAATCAGGGTAATATTTGTTCACTCTAATTTCCTTATGACCCATGCACAAATTTCAAATATTGGCTTTCTGTAAATATGATGATAATCTACATTTTCTCTGGCTGTCCCCCTTTATATATGTCTCTTCACTTCCACAATTTCCTTAAATACCAACTAAAATCTCCCCTTCTAAAAGAAGGCATTCCCAGACCCTCCTAATTCTAGTGCCCACTCTCTTTTGTTCATACCCTATTTATTCTGCACAGAGCTTGTTGGTTCATATTTGCTGAATGGTTGTCTTCTCCCATTAGATTGGGAGCCACTTGAGGGCAGGGACTGTCTTTGGCCTCAGTTTTTTGGATCTTAGCATGACACATAGTAGGCACTTGGCAAATGTTTACTGACTGACTGACAGATGCTCCAAAATCACTAACTTATTGTGGATAAACATTTTAGGGTAACCAAGCAACACAGTGGATAGACAGCTGGGTCTGAAGCCAAAAAGATTCATCTTCCTGAGTTCAAATATGGCCTCAGACACTTACTAGGGGTGTGATTCTGATCAAATCATTTAACCCTCTTTGCCTCAGTTTTCTCATATGTAAAATGGGCTGGAGAAGGAAAGAAATGGCAAAGCACTCCAATGGTACTCCAGGATCTTTGCCCTGAAAACCCCAAATGGGGTCACAAAAAGTCAGACATGACTGAAAGGAATGAATGACAAAAATAAACATTTTACAGATTAAGAAAGTGAAGTGAAAAAATGGACTAAATTCCCATCCTGATAGCTTCCTCAGGGCCTAGATCTTCTGCCAACACAAAGGAAAACTGCCAAAGGCACCTCAGCTAGAAAGTAATGGTGAGACATATTTATAAAGCATCCTCAAGTTGAGTCAGGTCAAGAAGCATTTATTAACTGCCTACTTAGGTGCCAGCACTGGGCTGGGAGATGATGGGTGGGGTACCTGTGGACATATGCATTTTACAAAAGAGGAATATGAGGCAGAGAGAAGTAAATTTACTTTTCTGGGAATCACAAAGTTGGTTAGTGTCAGAGTGGGGGGACTCTATGACTTCTACTTGCCCCCATCCCTATTTAATGACCATACACTTGTTCTAAGGTTTAGAGAGTCAGAGCTGGAGGGACCAATGGAAGGCACTTAGCCAACCCTCTACTTTTACACATGAGGAAACTGAGACCTGGAGGTCATGCAGATTCCCAGGTGGAAAAGCCTGGAATGGAGCCAACCCTCCTTCTCCAGGTCCTAAGTAGTGCCCGTTGCATAGACTGAAGGAATTCCTAATTTTGCCAAGGTCAGTCTTTTCTCTCCTCCAAATTTCCCTTAATCTGATGAGGGCACCACCATGCTCACAATCCTCACAGTCATCAAGGTTTCTAACCCTGGAGTCTTTGATGGCCAACCCCAATTCAACATCCCCATCTATAATCAATGCCAAGTCTTTTATATCTTTAAAATCTCTGTATTTGTTTCTTTTCTACCTACTTAAATGATATCCTAATCCAAGCCTTGATTCAATTTAACCAGCATTTAAATGCCTACTGTGTGTTGGGCACTGAGCTATATAATAATAGTCAGCATTTATTAAGTGTGTACCATATTCCAGGAACTGTACTAAGCACTGGGGACACAATTGAAAACAAAAGTAGCTCCTGTTCTCCTGGAGCTCACTTTCTAATAGGAGAAACAATTCGAAAACAACTACATGAATATATGCTAGCTACTTTGTTAATTGGAGGTAATCTCTCAGAGAAGGCATTAATTAGTAAATGAAGGGGACTTAAAAAGACCCCTTGCAGAAGGTGTCCTATGAATTGAAGACTTGAAGGAAGCTAGGAAATAGAGACAAAGTAGAAAGCATTCCATATAGAGGGGACAATCCATGAAAAGACCATGGAATAGGGAGGTGGTGTTTCATGTACAAGGGAAAGTTAGGCAACAAGGTGGGAAAGTAGATAGGACAGCAATGGACCTGGAATCACAAAGACCTGAATTCAAATCCACAGACCTCTGGCACTGATGAGATATGTCACCTTGGAAAAGTCATTAACCTGTTTACTTCAGTTTCCTCATCTTGGAAATGGGGACAACGAGAGCACCTATGTCCCAGGGACGCTATGAAAATTAAGAAAAGAATAACTTTTCAAAGGACTTTACAAAACTTAAAGCAGTATACAAATGCCAGCTATTAACATTATTATTAGGAGAAGGAAGCCAATGTTACTGGATCAGAGTAGGTGGAGGTGGGCAAATAGGAAAAGGCTATGAAGGAAGAGATCAGGTTGGAAAGGACTTTAAAAGGTAAACACAATGTTTTATATTTGATCCTGGAGGTATTAGGGAGCCAAGGGAGTTTATGAATTGGGGTGGATGATAAGGGCAGGTCTGCACTCACTTTGGCAGCTGAGTGGAAGACAGACTGGAATGGGGAAAGGCAAGGAAATCAACCAGAAGGCTAATGAAAAAGTTTAAGATAGATTTGGGCAGCTAAGTGATGCAGTCAGAGGAGAGAAAGGGGTTCATGTTGTTGAAGGTAGAACAGATTGAACATGTTGGGATGACTCCTAGGTCATCTGCTTCCAGGCCAGGGAAGTGTTCCTAGATAGGGAGAATAAGGATGGATATGGGGATGGAAGGAAGAATGGAGATGAGGGTAGAGATGAAGATGGGGATGAGGGTCGGGATGAGGATGGAGACGGGGATGGCGATAGGGGAGGAGATGAGGGCAGAGACGAGAACAGGCCGTGGGGATGAGATGCGGGTCCCCTCCTTTGCACTTATTCCCCATTCTCTCCCCAGGGAGGGCGTGTTGCTGAAGCTGAGCTTCCCAGGTGCGTTTCGTATCCTACCAGCCAAGTTCTGATTCTCCCAAGCGGGCCAGGAGTGATGCCTTCCACAACAGCTACGTTCGACCTTGACTTTGGTCTAGGGTCCAGCCAGCGCCAGCGCAGCGCAAACGCCCTTGCCCCCGCATTCTTCCCTCGAGCTCCGCTTTCTTTTGAAACATCACATTCCATTGGTCCCTCGCGCCGCACCGCCCCCTCCCCAACTCGCCCTCTTGTAGGACCATACCCCTTCCCCGCCTCTTTCCCAAGCTCTTCTAATTCCTGCCCTCGTCGGCCTTGAACGTGGGGGCGCACTCTTTCCCCCTCTTGGTTTTGGGGAAGGGGATGAGGCTGTGTGGTGGGCCAGGGGGCAAGGGGCAGGGGCTAGACAGGGCTGCTGAAGCACAGCAAGGGTTATAAGGTTTCAGCCTTGAAGTAACACCCCCACCCTTTGTACTCAGTTACTGCCCTGGAATAGTCTTACTGTGGGATCTGTGTATTCGTGTCCTAGGGGAGAGTTGTCCACCCCTGAAAACAAATGGAGTGCTCTGAGCCATGCAGGCCAGGAGATCCCGGGAGTAGGGGGCGGGCTTCCCCGCAGCCCTGGAAGCTCATTTCTTTACAACCCTGCCAGGTATGTAGGGTGAGAAGTTATCTCCCCATTTTCCGGATAACAAAGTAAGACCATTGCGAAACATAATGTTGCATGAATTGCACACAATGATTCCCCCTTTTCAAGCATTCAGTTCCCTTTTTTTCCCGGTGCTTCAGTTTTCCACGATTGACCTTATGTGGATGAATGAGCCCCCGACCTGTGCGTACAGTGAGGGGTGGGTCTTGGCTTGCTGAAGTTGTAAACTGTATCACCATCAAGTCACAAGAGAAAGTTCATGGGCGGTGGGAGTTTGGTGCAAACCTGGAAGAAGGTGTACATTTTAGAAGCTCTTGAGCATCAGGTTATTCCAGGTATCCCCCAACTGAATATAATGGTGAACAGTTTGGGCCCTTGTCAGGCCTAAAGACCCACTTAAGCAATGATCTGCCTTGAGAGAAATGATGATTTCTCTCTGGTATTGCCAATCATTGAATCAGAACCAAGGTTTTCCTTTTTTTTTTCACTTCCTCATTGAGAAATCAGCCAGTGGGAAATCTTTCTTAAAGATTTACCCAGCCAGGAAGGCTAAGATCTTATAATAAACAGTAAAAGAAATTCTAAGTTTAGGCGAATTGGTGGATTCCTGTTCATTGTGTTTACTCAGATGGGACTGGGAAAATGTGGATTCTCCCTTTTGCCAGACAGGTGGTATGGAAATTGATGTCTCTTACCAGTAACTCAAGAACCTCATTGTACTATAGTCCACCTCATTGTAATATTTATTCTCTCATTAATTGTTAACTAATCAGAGTTGATAGCCACCCTTGGGAACACCTGCTCTTCTAAGGGCAAACAGTGATCCCACTGCTGTGAAGGGTCTTTGGCATTTTAGGGTACCACTGATCTCTTTTATTGACAACATGCTAGCATTATTAATAAAATGATTAAATTATCCAGAAACTATGTCTCCTAAACTTTTTAATCATCACAGTCTATTGTTGCTACCAGATCCGGATGGATGTCCCCTCTCTCCACTTCCTCCTTCCCTGACTCAATGTCTCGCTCTCTTTAACCTTCTTTTATTTGCTGTATGTATTTTCATAATGGTGTTTTGCGTCCAAACAAACATGAGCCTAGTTTTGTTGTATTCTGAGCAAATGTTTGCTATAAGGAATTGGGGAGAGGAAATCTACGAACTATTAGCCCTAATCACTTTCACTATGGTCCTGAGCGCCTATGTATTGTGAGATAGCCCCCAAGATTAATATGTCTGTCTTCTATGAGTTACTTTACCAGGAAGGTACACTGGATTCAGAGTAAGTCTGTTTACTGAAAGGAGTGGATCAAGAGTCTACAGTGAGCCAAAGCCTTGCTCATGCCCAGATGTCTTTGTTGGTGTTTGCTGACCTTGCTGAATTGTGCACCCCAAACCAGCCTAAACCATCCTTGTGGTCAGTGCAAAACATACCACTTCTGTATTCTACCTGTTCCTGGGAAAGACTTGCCATTCTTTTATCCCCGAACATCCCCTTTGTGGTTTTCATGCATAAATTGCCCTGGCCTTCCTCGGCTGTAGATTTTTTTGGGGTGCCTTGGCACTCAGGTCTGATTTTCTTTCTAATAAAACTTTTCTGCTTTCAACTATGCTTGGACTCCGGGTGGCCTGCACTCAGTTGACAGTATATAGTACTATGAATTTATGTATGTCTACATGTGTATCAAGGATAAGAATGACTTTTTTTTTTAATATTTTTAAGCAATCGGGGTTAACTTGCTCAAGGTTACACGGCCAGTTATTTCTGGGTGTGGTGCTGAGTGTCTGAGCCTGGGATTCGATCTCCAGGTCATTCCGATACTGGAGCCGGTGCTCTTACTTGCTGAGCCACCTGGCCGCCCCTAAGCAGTTGGGGTTAAGTAACTTTCTCAAGGTTACATGGCCAGGTGTTTCTGGGTGGGTGCTAAGTGTCTGAGCCCGGGATTCGATCTCCAGGTCGTTCTGACACTGGAGCCGGTGCTCTTACTCGCTGTGCTACCTGGCTGCCCCTATGACTTTTTTTTTAATTTCAGAGTCAGACACACTTATTAAAAAAAGGTATCCATCCACCAAAAAGCTAAGGAAATAGAAATGCTTAAGGCCAGCAAGGACCTAAGTCTGGTCCTACCATCCTCAAAGAGATACTTGAAAGGAGCTGTCAGAGCTTGTACTGCCCTGCCTTTGAGAACAAGGCATCTGGGTGCGATTTCATCAGAGGCAGTTTAAAGAGTTTTTATTTTGGTGGAATCATGATTTCACTATGGGGTAGGAACTTAACAAAATATTTTTAACTGTGAAAAGACTTTCTGGAGCAGAGAATGAAAAACTTGAAATTTGTTGGTAAAAAAACAAAAAAAAAAGAAATTGAACATTTATTAAGCACCAACTATGTACAAGGTACTATGTTGGTTCCACTGATACAGAAACAGAAATCTAAGAGTCACTTCCCTCAAGGATCCTTTATTCTGTAGTATAAGGCAGAAATGCCAAATACCCAGTCAGGGGGCACATGTGGCTCAAAGCACTTTTGAGTTATGGCCCAACCAGATTAAAATGTAATTGGGAAATATTTAACAAAATTAATAAAAATACAATGAAGGATAGAAAATGTTAATTGTGGTTTTCCAAGTTCATATCTGGCCCTCAGAGATCCTTAGGTAAGTTTGAGGACTTCCTTTCTATTTGTTAGACATCACTGCTTTAAGAGGTGCTATGTAATGAAAGCATACAAGTTGCTCTTGTTCATCCTTTGTTATCAAAGAGGACCAATAATATCACAGGGTTATGTCTTTGCTTGCCTGAGAATTGGATTTAAGTGAGACAGAATTGCTTAAAGTTGTCAGCATCTCCCTCTCTTTCAGAGTCATTGAATTTTAGTGGCAGAGAAGTCAAGAGGAGTGGTGGATGACCTGGGATGCCGTGGAGGACCTTGGCATCTTTGGTGTCTGACCAAGCCCTAAGTGCTCCACGGCTGCTTCAGGTTGGTTGGAACAAATTGTTCACATCCATACTTTCCATCAGGGGAAGCGTTCAGGTGTTTGGGTTTGACACCCCGCTATCTCACTCACAGGTTTGAAGCCTGTCAGTTACCCTCAACCTGGTTCAGCCCATCTGCTGCAGGAGTCTGTCAGCTATGTGTGTTCCAACTTCTTATAGGGAAAGAAATGAATGGGAGGAATCAAAGGAATATTAGAAGAACTAATTGGGGGAGGGACATCAGGGAAGACGTTCTTGGGTAAGCATCATATGTGGTGAAGGAAGAAAGATATTCTGAATTCTTTTGCTTATATTTTGCTTCTATCTAAATCAATACATGTAAACTCCTTGAAATTAGGCTCTACTTTATTTTTGACTTTTTTATCCCTGGTACTTTAATAAATGATTGTTGATTTTTTTTAATTGAAGGGCTGAGATGAGGAGGGGGTATATTTTGGGAATAGAGGATGGAATTTTCATTTGTATGGAGGCCAGAGATTTGAAGTGAGCTTGGGGAGGTAAAGTCCAGTTTGGCCAAAGTGGACATGGAACAAGGTTGAAGTCAGAGTGGGGAGGACTTTAAATGTGAAGCAGAAGAATTTGTATTCTAGAACCTAGAATCAAAAGGGAGTCACATAAGTTTCACATAAACTTTGTGAAAAGGACGACACATGATCAAGCTTGACCCCAGAGATGCCTCATTAATGGCAAGAATCTCCAGGTTTTTATATTGGGTTGTGTGGATTGTATCACTCTCCAGAACTCTAGAAAGTATCTTCAGTGGAATCCTTAGCAATTGAATTCTGTGTCTGGCCTTGGATGCTGACTAGCTGTGGGACTCTGGACAAGTTAATCCTGTTTGCCTCGGTTTCCTTATCTGTAAAATGATCTAGAGAAGAAAATGGCCAACCACTCCAGTATCTTTGCTAAGAAGACCCCAAATATGATCACAAAGAGCTAGACATGAATGAAAAATGAGTAAACAACAACAAAACTTTTTTAGGTACATACTATATGTAAGATGCCATACAAGGAACTGGAGAACAGACCTTGCCTTCAAGGAACTTGTATTCTATTGGAAACTTAGAAAGATTAGTCTACCTAATACTAGATAGAAACTACAAATGTGAAGAACACAGAAGTTCAGAGGAAGACTTGTGTGAACTGATTCAAAGTTAAGTCAGCAGAAACTAGAAAAAACAAGTGCAATGACTATATATAGATGGAATTAGCAACAACAAAAATAACAAAACAGCATTTCCAATTATAACGACTAAGCTTTTCATTGAAAAAGAGATGAGAAAATTCATTTGTTCTTTATTTGCAGAGGTATGGGATTATGAATGGGGAATACTGCATGTGTTGTCATACTGTTTATATGCTGTTTAATTTTGCTAAAATGTTTTATTTTCACTTCCTTTTTATTCTTTGTTAAAAAGAGGCTTGTCTAGATAGCGGAGGAGGAAGGCATTTGGAAATGAAATGAAGTAAAAACAAAAGTTGTCAATACACATTTTTTAAAAAAGAAAATCACTGTGTTTGTTGACTCTAGGTGGACTTGTATTTTTCCTGGAATAGTTTCTCAGGGCAACCAAATGAATCTTTTCTCCTGTTCATACTATGTGATTGATCATTTATCAAAATTCAAAATGTTTCCTCTTCCAAAGTCGTGTTGCAATTTATGTTGTATCAGAATCAGAAAAAAAAACCTATAAAGAGAATGTTAGAAATGAGTTTTTTTAGATTTTCTTTTAAAGAAAAGGAGACATGATTTAGACTAATTGTGTGCAAGAGTAATCCCTAGACACATAGAAAGAGCTTTCCAGTTGTTTAAGTTTTGTTCTTTCCTCTGGGTTACAAGAAAACCAAATGGTGAATATTGACATTGTATTGCTTTGACACTGCAGTGGTTCAATGTACCTGAATTGTCTCCGTGATGCAGGTCTCCACCCATCCATGCATGCCCATCAAATGTGACCCCTTCATGTCCTCTTACCAATCCACTTATTGGCTTCACCCATTGTGATGGGGAGAAACAGAAGAGGGAGAAGTGGAGGAAGAAGAAGTGGTGGATCTTTCCTTTAGATCTCCTGAAATTGTATGAATACCAATAGAACACATTCACTGTGAATCAGGCATCACTTGCTCTCCATGCCATCTTTTCCACCAGTTATATATTTTGCTACTAATATCCTTTGTACTACTTCAAATGCTTGATTTGTCCATTGTAATGTTGTGGAATCTGGTTATATCCATCATGCACCCCTCCATTGTTCTTTTGGGTGATTTTTAACTTTGGCTTTTTGGAGACTGTGCTATTTCATGACTGAAAGCCTTATAACATCACAAGATAATTAGTATTAAAAAGATAGGCTGTTGTTTTGAGAAGAAGCTTGAATCATTAAGATAACTGTACAATTGCCCAATTCAACCCAGTCTTCTACTCTACTCATATTCAATTTTGAATCTACCTTATTATCTATTTGAAATGTCCATCTGAGAGATTATTTATCATCTATCATCTATCTATCTATCTATCTATCTATCTATCTATCTATCTATCTATCTATTATCCATCCATCCATCCATCCATCCATCCATCCATCCATCCATCCATCTATCTACCTATCTATCCATATATCCATCTATCCATCTATCTATCTATTTCTTGTAGCAGAAAGCACCCCAGCATCCCCAGTATGACTGCCAACACAGGTTCTTAGATCTGCTTTTCTAAAGGAAAGCAACTCAAATGGGTTAACAATCTTGCTTCAATCAATCAAACATATCATCTACCTAGTTCAGAGGAAAAAGGTTAGCACCCCAAACTTTGGAGAGTACAAACAAGTTACAAGCAGAAGTTACAAGAAGACAGAGAAACAGATCAAGAAGACAGGCCTCCAAATGTCTGACCATTACATCCATATCTAGTCACAGTTACAAGAGAGAGAAGCACCAACATCTGGGTTTTCAAAGTCAGGGGGCTCAATGGCTGCCCAGAGTCTCATCTGGTCAAATCACATAACTCTTCTCAAAGTGAACCCCCAAACAAAGCCTCACATCAGGGTTTATATAGCCTTCTCCTGGGTCAGAGAATGTCACAACCCTCTTGATTCACTGCCCAATCACAAAGCACCAAGGTGTGGGCACTCCTGAAGATGAAGCCTCCCTCTACAGGCTCCAGATGCACTTAAGCCTATCAAAGGGCCTAGGGGCAGGGAAGATCTTCTATCTATCTATCTATCTATCTATCTATCTATCTATCTATCTATCTATCTATCTATCTATCTATCATCTATCTGTCTGTCTCTGTCGTTTGTCTATAGTGGATAAAGCCCATTGTCTGCATAGGCCATGGTCATAGAGTTTTTAAGGAAGCCAGGGATGATAATAGACAGAAATGAAGAGGGAGAGCATCCCTGTTTTGGGGGACAGCCAGTACAAAAGCACAGAAATGGGACATCAGTCAGTCATTAAATATTTATTAAGTGAATGTGCTCTATTGGTATTGATGCAATGTCAGGAGATCTAGAGGAAAGATCCACCCCCTTCTTAATTTATTAAGCCTACTATATGCCAGGCATTGGGGATACAAAAAGAGGTAAAGATAGTTCCTTCCTTCAAGGAGGTCATAATCTGATGGGGGAGATAAGTAAACAAATATGTGCAAATAAACTATATGAAGAATAAATAGGGAATAATTAAGAGAAAGAATACAATAGAATTAAGAGGGGTTGGGAAAGTCTTCTTATAGAAGGTGGGATTTTCACTGGGACTTAAAGGAAGCTAAGGAAGATGAAGTTTCATGTATGAGGAACAGCCAGGAGGCCAGCAGGATTTGAGAATGTGTGGAGGGGAATAAAGTATCAGAAGACTGGAAAGGTGGGAATGGACCAGGTTGTGAAGAGCTTTGGATGCCAGTCCAAGGACTTTATATCTTATCCTAGATGTAATCTGAGCAGCAGGGGTAAAATGATCAGATCTACACTTTAAGAAAATAATTTTTGCAGCTGAGGAGTGGAAGGATTGAAGTGGAGAGAGATTTGAGGCAGAGAGACCAGCTAGAAGCTCTTGCAATATTCTAAGTAAGAAGTGATGAAGCCTGGAATAGATTCAAAGCTATGCAAGTGAATGGAAGGAGACATTTATAAGAGATCTTGTAATGGCAGCAGATTAGACATATGTGGTAAAAGTGAGGAGTTGAAGATGACACCTCACTGTTCTTGATGAGGAAAAAGAGTTTGTTATAAAAATCTGTAGATTCCTTTACCATTAAAAAAATCTGTTGCCCCAGGATTCCTCCTTTGCGTGTGGAGGTGAGCCCAGGTTCCATGGCAGTGGAGTACAAGCTCTGCCATGTTAGACCCACCAGCTAAGTCCAGAGAGGCTCATCCCCAGTCCAAAGGCCACTTAGTGATGTAAGCTTACCTTATGGTGACCCATTTTATCATACTCACAAAAAAAGAAAAGAAAAGAGGACTAACTCCACAAGCTAACCTTAGTGATTGGGGAGCAGGAAATTTTCTTTGATGATGGACAGGGATGGATGGGTTGTGATCACTGGAGAGAACTTCTAACTTAATGAGATCATGGATCCCTTAGAGTGTTTGGTGCCTTTTGGGGTTGTTGGATGAAACGCAATATTTCAAGTTCCAAATCTGGTTCTACTTTTTCAAATGGTTGTAATACTTCCTCATAAAGTACCCCAAATTTATTCCCAACTAGCTTTCTTACTCCTTTAATAATAATAATAATAGTAGCCAAAATCTAATACTTATATAGTTTTTCCTATGTGCCAGGCCCTGTGCCAAGTGCTTTACAAAGATTATCTCATTTAATTCTCACAACTGCCCTTGGAGGTAAGTATTATTATTACCCTCCTTTTACAGATGAGGAAACAGAAACAAACAGGTTAAGTTGACTTGTCCAAGGTCACACAGCTAGTCAGTATGAGACTGGACTTGAAATCAGTCCTTGTTGATTCACAGTTCTATCCACAGTTCTATCCATTGTGTCACCTTTGGCACCTTTTCCTATTTCCCTTTCTTCCTCCTACAGGGACAGAATTCAAGCACTCCACTTACTCTCTCAATACTTTACTCAGGATGAGAATTTAACACTAAAGAATTCTGATCACCATATGTCAGTTTCCATGATTTAAGAGTCTGGCTATTTATTGTATCTTGCATTCATTTTGTATGCATTATGTGTAGCACATAGTAAGTACTCTATTTAGTCAGGTTTGACTCTTCATGACCATAGCACACCAATACTATCCATTGGGTTTTCTTGGCAAAGATACTGGAGTGGTTTCCTGTTCCCTTCTCCAGTGGATTAGGTAAGGTAAATAGAGGTTAAGTGACTTCTACAAGGTCACACAGTTAGTAAGTGTCTGAGGCTGAATTTGAACTCAGGTTTTCCTGAATCCAGGACCAGCCCTTTATCTACTGAGCCATCTAACTAGTCTTATAAATGTTAGCCTTCATCATGATCATCACCACCCATTTTATATACACTTCTATGCCATGAACACATATAGTCTCCCACGATATGATGGGAGCTCCTAGAGGGTAAGGAATGTATAATTTTGGTCTTTGTTTCGCAGGTCCTTTACATAGTCCTTGGCATATAGTAGTCTTAATAAATGCTTGTTGATTGATTGATTGGGGATTTGTCTCTGCTTTCTCACAGTCCTTTTCTAATCCATCAGCTGTTAGTATCCCTCACAAGGAAACATCACCTTCCATTATCAACACCAGATAATACCCTCTAGAATGTAATGCTGTCAACATTCACAGATGCAGTTAGATGGAAAGGTGGATAGAACACTGGACTTGAAATCAGAAAGGCCTGGGTTCTAATCCTGCCTCAGACACTTACTAGCTGTATAATCCTGGATGAATCACTTAATGACTATCTGCCTCAGTTTCCTCCTTTGTAAAAGATGGATAGCACTTATTTCCTAGGGTTGTTGTGAAGACACAATGGGACAATATTTATAAAATGCTTTGTGAACCTTAACACGCTGTTGTTGTTTAGTTGTTTTCAGTCATGTCCAATTCATCATGACCCCATTTGGGGTTTTCTTTGCAAAGATACTAGAGTGGTTTGCCATTTCCTTCTCCAGTTCATTTGACAGATGAGGAAACTGAGGCAAACAGGGTGAAGAGACTTGCCCAGAGTCACACAGCTAGTAGGTGTCTGAGGCTGAATTTGAACTCATGAAGATGAGTCTTCCTGATTCCAAACCCAGCACTCTATTGTACCACCATATTACTATTACTGATATTGTTATTATTATTTAAGGCTATCCCTTCCACAGGATGATACAAAAGAAAGAGCATTAGAATTGAAGTCAAAAGACCTCTTGTCTATGTAGTTCAGTTCCTGCTACTTACTTTGTTTTATAAAGTTTCCTAACCTTATTCCAAAAAAACTTGTTAGCAGAGCATTAGCAGACATTAAAATGCTAGTTTATAAATAGAGAATTTGGGTTGTTGGTTTGATACCTATGCAGGTTGGAGTGGGAAAACTGTCTCTTTTTTTTCTTTTTTGGTCCAGGTTGTAATGACACTTCTATGATAAAAAAATAAATCCTGTGACATTTTAGGAGTGGTATAAGAGTCACCTGGCTAACTCCTGAATAGTCCTGTAGACTTTGGGCTTGGTGTTTTAGATAGGAAAGGTCAGTTACAACTAAAAAAACAAAATCACTAGGTGAATCATGGTACTAAATGCAGAGGCAGCTTGGGGGTGTCTTTGATTTGGACATGGAATTGTTTTTTACGAAGCTTTCACAGTGAGGTTTCTAAAAATAGAATAATTTGGAAGTTGGATCACTGAGTAAGTAGGGTTCCAATTGTGTGACATTTAAAGGGCCTTTCTTGATCTCAGAGTCCTGGCAAAGGTGGATGTGTTACTGTAAATGTGCAAACTTGCTAATAATCTATAATTTGGGTTAGATTGTGGGTGTGGTGATGCTTGTGTTTTTGACCTCCTGGACTGTTTGCCTTTAAATGATGGCAATTATACTTGTTAGTGACTGTTGGTAAATAGGAGATGATGTTGTACACTGGAAAAACAAAACAACTCAGAATTAGGAGTAGGAATACTGGGAACTGAATCTTGGATATGTCCCTTCCTTTCTGTGTGCATTTTGGCAAGATAGACCAAGCACTTACTAAGTGTGTCCTATGTGCCTGGCATTGTGCTGAGGACTGGAGAGCTAAATATGAGCAAAAAAGACAATCCCTGACCTCAAGGAACTTACATTCTGATAGGAGAAGACAACTTATAAAGGGGAACTAGGGGGCCCAGTTGGTAGAGGGCTGGCCTGGAGTCAGGAAAGCTTGAATTAAAATCCAGCCTCAGACTCTTACTAGCTATCTGACCCAGGATAAGTCACTTAAACCAGTTTGCCTCAGTTTCCTAATCTTTAAAATGATCTGGAGAAAGAAATGACAAACCACTGCAGGATCTTTGACAAGAGAACCCCAAATGGGGTCATGAAGAGTCGATTTCAACTGAAAAAACACATGAACTGAGCCATGTGTTAAATGTTGTGCTAAATTCTTGGGATACAAAGAAAGACCAAAAATGAGGTTGGTCCTTGCCTCACATTACAATGGGTAAGGCAAACATGGAAGATAACCTTGCAGAGAAAGGTTCTATCCAATGGGGGCAACAGGAAAGGATTCTTACAGGAGGTAGGAGTCAGAACCTGGCTTAAATGCTACCTCATTGATTGTCACCTGTGTGACATTGAGCTACTATTTTAACCTCACTAGGCCTCAGGTTTTCCTCATTTATAAAATGAGGAGATTCAACTAGTAACCTAGCTATAGTGGGCTAGTCAATGGTCATTTATTAAAGGTTTACCATATGCCAGGTCTTGTGCTAAGCACTGAAGATGCACAGGAAGGCAAAAATATGGTCACTGCCTTCAAGGAGCTTACATTATAATGGAGAAAAAAAAATCTCTTCCATACCTTTTCAGGATACAGAGAAAAAAGGTTCTAGGTGAGTAAACTGAAGCATATTTGTAATAGAGACTTATAATATATTCTTAAGTTGCATGAGCAATGATAAATCGTATTTCAAACTCTCAATTAGTGATCCCTAGATTTTCTCCTGGTTACAAAAAGTGTTAGCTAAGTTTAGCATAGTGACTGGCTATATTAATATTCATTCCTGTAAGTATCCCTTAATGGTAAGTCCTAATGCATTTTCATTCTTAGTTTTAACTTGGGTGTTAGTCCACAAGAAAAAACAGGAATTGACTATAGCAGTCAGAATATAGGATGCCCCAAAATGAGTCTTGCCCTTAAAATGAGATAGCTTTGAAAGGAAAAGTGTGTTTGGCATATGATAAAAATAAATTCAGAAAAAGTTATAATATAACATATTTTTGCTTTGAATTTTTACCTGTATAACTTTGGATGAGTGAGTTAACTCCTCTGGATCCCAGTTTTCTAATCTGTTAAATGGACAGATTGAATTTATATGATGCCTAAGATTCCTTCCACCTCTGAATCCAGGATCCTGTGAAAAGCTTTGTTGTTGTTGGCTTCTTGGGGTAGTAAACAGGCTACTGGACCCAAGTGGAGTCATACCTGGAGTTTCAATCTAGCCTCATATCCTTCATAGCTATGCCATCTTGGGCAAATAATTTAAACTCTCTCAATCATATGGAAAACAAGACTAATAAATAATTGCATCATCATTGTGAAGATGGAATGAGATCACATAAGTAAAGCACTATGTAAACCTTAAAACGCTATGTAAATATTAGCTGTTATTATTATTAAGAGTATAGCATAGGGGTGGATAGGTGGTGCAGTGAATAGAGCACCAGCCCTGAAGTCAGGAGGACCTGAGTTCAAATCTGGTCTCAGATTTAACACTTACTAGCCATATGACCTTGGGCAAGTCACTTAAACCCAATTGCCCTCCAAAAAGCAAAAAAAAAAAAAAAAGAGACTGTCTTTGGGGCAGCCAGGTGGCACAGTGAGTAAGAGCACCAGCCCCAGAATCGGGATGATCTGGGATTGAATCTGGGCTCAGATACTTAGCACCACACCCAGTAATAACTGGCTGTGTAACCTCAAGCAAGTTACTTAACCCCAATTGCTTAAAAAAAAAAAGAGTATAGCATTAAGGTGCAGCTAGGTGGTGTAGTGAATAGAGCACTGGCCCTGGAGTCAGGAGAGCCTGGGTTCAGATCCAGCCTCAGACACTTAACAACAAAAACTGGCTATGTGACCTTGGGCAAGTCACTTAACCCCAATTGCCCTCCAAAAAGCAAAAAGAAAAAAAAAGAGTATAGCATTAAAAGCATGTTATTAATTAAGAGTATAGAGTACAGGATGCATTCAAGTGTTATATGAAACAAATTTTAGGGGTTGGGGATAGGAATTATATGTGGGACCCGATGGCTTCCGGAGTTAAGCCTTTCCTGAAGAAAGGGTGATGGTCCCCATTACTCCATAGTTCTTTAGAACCAAAGCTGGGTGTATTTACCCAGCATGTCTTAGAAAAGTAGCACAAATGACAGGAAGTGTATTTACAATAAAGGAAATTTAAAGGAGCCATGGGAGAAAAAAGAAAAAAAAAGGCGTATTGAAAAACCATTTTCCTCCAATTTTGTACTTTATTTTCTGAAGCCTTTGATAAAAATGTGCTGACCTTGTGGTCTGTAATCCCCTTTCTGCCCTTTGTGTTAATTTTTCAAGAAATGCTGGGTAAATAGATTTGGTAAATAAGCACCCATTATTTTTCTCAACAGATTGAAATATACTTGGAAAAAAACGACAAATAATCCAAATAATTACAACTGTTTGGGGGGAGGGAGGGGAAAAGATGCAGAAGAGAGTCATTAATCAGTGAGGAAATGTCCAACTCTCACAGATAAATCCCAGGAGGTCTTGTATTATTTATACATACTAATTGTGGTA
Source organism: Petaurus breviceps papuanus (assembly GCF_028583685.1). Taxonomy (NCBI): domain Eukaryota; kingdom Metazoa; phylum Chordata; class Mammalia; order Diprotodontia; family Petauridae; genus Petaurus; species Petaurus breviceps. The sequence goes on from NW_027185759.1 coordinate 33,934,373, forward strand.
ACAAATACTTGGAGTATCAATGAATATGAAACAAACCACAGCCCTGGGGAGGTCTTACCTCAGTAGTAGGAGCAAATCCAAGGTGCCTGCATTCAGGCCCCATGGGAGATGTTCACTATGCAGCATTAAGGTAGGGTAAAGTTGTCAAACATAAGAGCTTGTACCCCCCGCTGTTTCCTGATCAAGCACAGGTCTGGCTATAAGATTTTGTGCTGTTGTTAAAAAAATTTCAGAGGCCTCCTGTGGCCTCTAGGATCCACTGTCAACTTCTCTCGGATTTAAAGTCCTTTACACGCTGCCGTACATCTCTCTTTCCAGCCTTATTATATGTTACTCTTCTTCCAGCTCTTTGTAAGGCACCTAAGGTAGTCGCTTTGCTGTTGGTCATACATGGCATTCCAATTCCTGTTTCCGTGTCTGAGCCCCTACTCTGATCCATGCCGAGCTTCCATTCCCAGAATGCACTCCCTCTTCCTTTCCGCTTCTCAGACTAATTTTCTCCCATCTCATATATTAGGCCTATCCCAGTGTCCCAAGCTGCTAGTTCCTCTCCTGCCCCAAATTACCTTGAATTGATCTTGCATATTATACTTGTGTCTCCCTACAAAGGAGGTGTTCTTTGCATCCCTAATAAATGTTTGTTGGTAGAATGATTTGGGAATCATAGGTTTAGAGCAAGAAGAATCCTGGGAAGCTATCTCATCCAATCCCTTCATTTTAGGGAACTGAGAGAGAGGTGAGGTATCCAGAGTCACATAGCTTGTGTCTGAGTCAGGATTCAAACCTGCTCTTACTGATTACTAACCACAATGCTTCTAGCAACCCAATGACCTTTAAAGTGCCACAACATAAATACAAGCTTACCTCTCACAAAGTTTCCCTGACCAATGTTATTTCTAAAGAGTATTATTAATATATTTAGAGGCTGCTAGGTAGTACTAGGGATAGAGAGCTGAATCTAGAATCACAAGACCTGAGTTCTAAACCTACCTCAGACACCTATTAGCTCTGAGATCCCTGAATAAGTTGTTTAATCTCAGTCTTCCCCAGTTTCCTCATCTGTAAAATGGGCATGATAATACCTCCCCCCCCCAAGATTGTTGTCATGATCAAATGAGATCTGTTAAAAATTAAAGTGCTTAGTACAGTTCTTGGCACATAGTAGGTGCTATATAAAATGCTTCTTCTCTATTTTAACCAAGCCCCCATCTTAAGTTGAGTTCCTTAGTTCTGTACTTTGACATAGTGGCTTCCAAGTTTTTTCTTTTATTAAAAACTTTATTTCATTAAATATTTTTTCAATTACATGTAAAAATTTAATATTCATTAAAAATGTAGTTCCAAATTTGTTCCTTCCCTCCTTGAGAAGGTAAGCAATTTGATCTCAATTATACTTGCGGAGTCATGCAAAACATATTTCCAAATTAGCCCTATTGCAGAATAAAGCAGACACAAACCCAAGAAAAATGAAGAAAAAAAATAAAAGTATGCTTTAATCTGCATTCAAAGTTCATCAGTTCAATTTCTGGAGGTAGATAGCATTTTTCATCATGGGTCCTTTGGAATTGTCTTGGATCATTTTCTTGATCCGGGAAGCCACGTCTTCACAGTTGTTCATCCTTAGTGTGCTGCTGTTACTATATACAATGTTCCTTGGTTCTGCTCACTTCACTTTGGAGGAGTTCATATAAGTCTTCCTAGGATTTTTCTGAAACCATCCTGCTCATCATTTTGTACAGTATTATAATATTCCATTACATACATATCCTACAACTTATTCAACTATTCCCCAATCATTGGGCCTCCCTCAATTTCCAATGCTTTGCCATCACAAGAAAAGCTTCCATAGATATTTTTGTACAAATATGTCTTTTTCCCTTTGATCTCTTTGGAGTATAAACTTATTAGCAGTATTGCTGGGTTAAAGGGTATATGTGCAGTTTTACAGTTACTCCCCTAAATTTTTCAAATCATGTACTCATAAAAATTGTTAAACCACACCCCAATATATATTTATTAATTTATAAATTATATACATGTACTATCATATTAATGTTATTTAATTTATGGAAGCCACACAAAAATCAAAATGAAAAAGAATGACATAAAAATAAAATAACAATATTCAAAATTTTCATTTTATCCATGGTATACAAAACCTATTTTCACTAAATTTTATCAGTAATACTTTTTGGTGAGAACAGTGGGATAGAAGATACTTCATTCTTTTTGAAAAATCTTGATTTAATGCTTTATGATACAATGATTCAGAAGTCTAGTTCTCATTTTATTTTATTTTGATTCTTGGTTTTACTGGCTGTTCTAACTCACTAGATAAGTCACAAAGATATAAATGGAAGAAATATCCTACTGGCTGTGTTCACTAAATCAGGATACGCATTTTTCAGTTCCACTCACTAAATATGCAAAAGTTTTGGCTGAAATTTGGCTAATCAATTTCCATCTCACTAATGTTAATAAGTTGTTTGTATGAACCAATGGAAAAGTGTTAATTTTTAAAATTTATTTAACTTCTTCTCTAGGCCAAGTTGTGTTTTCTCTATGGTCTTCCTTATATTGAATCTATTTTTTTCAATTAACAAGCATTTATTTTCTCTTTCTCCTACATTCCAGCCTTGTTGGAAAAAAGAGAAAAGACAAACCAAACCCTTGTAACAAATATGCCTGGTCATAGATAACTTTGAGTTTGTGAATCTGGGTTATGGGAAAGTCAGGGAAGTTCAGAAACAAGGTTGGTTTGAGGGGAAAGAAATTAATTTAGTTTTGGAATTTACTTGAATTTGAGATGCCTGAGAGATATTCCTTTCAAAATATACAATAGACAATTGCTAATATGGGACTAAAACTCAGGAGAAAGATATTGTTGGATATATAGAATCTATTGATATGATAGCTGAGTCTTTGGAAAATGACAGATCATTGTAAAAGGATATAAAGGGGAATGATATACTCTTGGTTAGGGGACAGGACATGAATAATAATCTAGCAAAGGAGACTATGAAGGAATGGCCAGATATAGGATGGGGAGAGAGAGAAAGAGAGAGACAGACACACAGAGAGAGAGAGAAAGAGAGACAGACAGACAGAGGGAGAGGGAGATGGAGAGAGAGGAAGAGGGAGAGGGAAAGGGAGAGAGAGAAGGAAGGATGATGGAGAAAGGAGGAGGAGGAGGAGAGGAGGGGGAAGGGAAGAAGGGAAAGAGAGGGGGGAGGGAGATCAGTGTCACAAAAATTCAGAGGGAAAAGAGGAAAGAAGATGATAGTAACTAGCTTCAAATATTGCAGAGTTAAAAGAAACTAAGAGGCAATTAAAAGCAATAAAAATCATTGGTTAGGGGAAAGAAATTTCAATTTATTGATGAGGTCAGAAGTCATATTACACAGGTAAAAGGAATGGAAGAGAGATAGTTGATGGTAACCTAGGTGGATTGTAGGGCAAAAAGTGAGTGTCTTTTAAGGATCGGATGATTTGGGCATGTCTGTAGTCTACATGAAAAGAACTAGGAGGGGCGGCTAGGTGGCGCAGTGAGTAAAGCGCTGGCCCTGGAGTCAGGAGGTCCTGAGTTCGGTTCTTAACACCCACACACACACACACACACAAATGAGCTGTGTAACCTTGGGCAAGTTGCTTAACCCCAATTGCCCTCCAAAAGGCAAAAAAAAAAAAAAAAAAAGAGAGAGAGAACTAGGAAATAGGGAGATACCGGAGGTTAGGAATATGTTTCTCCCTATATCTTAAGCTAAAAATAAGGAGCTTCCTTGGGAGTAAAAAGTTAAGTTTTTTTCCATTTCTAGTCTAGGTTGTCTTATCTGTCTTTATTTCTTGCTCTCTAGGCCAGAAAGTCAAGCACAGGCTTTTGGGTCACTCTCAAATATAGTCAAAACCAGATTAAAATGTAATCGAATAAAATAAATAAAAATACAATACAGCATAGATAATGGTAATTTGTGGTTTTCTAAGTCAATGTGCCTCCAACAGGGATCTGTTTCTCTTTTAACTTGACACTCCTGTCTAATCAGCTTCTTCCCAATCCCATGGCTGCTTTGGAGTTCCTTTGCTGCCTTACTGTGTCAGGTCTCTGAAATCTGAGGACTTTCAGGTATCTAAGCAACCTTATCCAGTCTAGCTCTGCTATGGTCTAACTTTAAACTATTTTTATAACATCATCATATTGTTGTTATAGACTTAACTGCCTCTTTTTTTTTTTAAAGCAATTGGCGTTAAGTAACTTGCTCAAGGTTACACGGCCAGTTATTTCTGGGTGTGGTGCTAAGTATCTGAGCCTGGATTCAATCCCAGGTCATCCCAACTCTGGGTGCTCTTACTCACTGCACCACCTGGCCTCCCCAGACTTAACTGCCTCTTAAAATGTTGGTTCACCTAATGTCCTGTTTTCATAGAATCCATGAAGTACAGTAATTATATTATGCTTATATGATGTTCCCCAAAGTAAGGGATACGGACTGTGTTTTAGGAAGCCCTCTCTGTCAATGCAGTTTGGCATTCTTCTCTGCAACATGGACTGACTCTTAAGTACCTAGATCACTGAGGGAATTAGGGACTTTCCTGGGGCTCCAGAGTTGGAATTTGTCAGAGACAGAACTTGAATCCAGGTCTTTTTGGCTGCTTTAAGGACGGCTCTCTAGATGCTTCTCTTCAGAGTTTGGATAATAATAGAGCCCCCTCAATCCTTCAGTGCAGAAAGAGCAAGAGCTTTAGTTGGAATGCCTAATTGTTCTTATTAAAATGTATTTAAAATAGTAAACAGACAAATATTACAAGCCCATAGCCTATTCAAATCCCCAAGCATTACTGATATGCTATTTGGATTATAGGGAGCTACATTTTATACTTTCATTTAAATTTTCTGCTTATTACAGAAAGAAAAAAGTTGTCTTCATGCTGTGAGAACCTCTCTTTTAAAAGATTAATGAAATTAATGAAAATATAGCTTGGCAATCATTCAAATGATAGTACAACCAACTTCCTCCTTTTGTCTTCATTCCCATTAGTTCTAAGGCTTCTGGGTGTTTCATTTTTTTAAAAAAAAAGACTCCCTCTCCTGCTGGGCCACTGCTTTTTGTAAATCTTGGGTTCTTCTACTGAACTCTCTCAAGGTCAATAAGAGAATGCCACAAAAGGCTTTTTTCTGAAGCTCTCTCTTCTCACAGTGCTTTAAAGGATTAAAAATTTGAACCTGGAATTAAGGGACTTTCTTGTCCCACCCCCTCATTTTACATATAAGGGCACTGAGGCCCAGAAAACTTAAGTGGCTTGCTCAGGGTCACAGGCTGGTAATAGGCAGAATAGGGATCATGAACTTCTATCTTCTGTCTTCAAATTCAGGACACTTTCTACTGTACCAGACTGCTTCTCCCAAAGTGGTTGCTATTTTATGCATATGTTGAAGGATGCATGGCATAGAGGGAAGGTAGCTTACACAGAATAGCATGTGGGAATGGCACCTGAGCATCCAAGTGGAACACGTCTAATTCTAATTCTATGTGGATGGACCTCAAATACTTGAAGCCAGATGTCATGCCTTTCCTGAGTCTTTTCCCCCCTCCCCCAGTCTGTACAGCTTGAACAGGGTGGATGGAGTGCCTGGCCTTGAGTAGGGAAGACCTGAGTACAAATCTGATCTCAGACAACAGCTGTGTGACTCTGGAAACTGTAAAATGGGGATAATGGCACTGACCTCATAGTGTTTTTGTGAGAATAAAATGAGACAATATTTGTAAAGTGCTTTATAAAGATTGAAGCTCTATAGGAATATTCTATTATTATTTAAATGATCTTCACATAATATGGATTCAGGCCATTTCACCATATTGGTTTCCCTCCCAGTGGGTTCACTAATGTCATTCTTAGATTGTAAGCATCTCGATCGCAAGAGCTATCTCTTACCTGTCTTTGTATTCCCAACACTTAGTGTAAGGCCTGGCACATAGTAGGTGTTTAATAAAAGTTTATTGACTGACTCACTGGTCCCTAGAACTGGACACTATTTTCTTACCTGAGCAGAGTGCTGCAGGACCTCATTATCCCTGCAGGCTAACTGGTTTAGACAAAAAGGCAGGAGCAGTGTCTCTATAACTCTGATTTAAAAATGAACAGCAGGGGTGGCTAGGTGGCACAGTGAATAGGGCACCAGCCCTGGAGTCAGGAGGACCGGAGTTCAAATGTGGCCTCAGACACTTAACACAAAAACTAGCCATGTGACCTTGGGCAAGTCACTTAACACCAACTGCCCTCCAAAAAGCAAAAAAATAAAAATAAAAATGAACAGCAATTAATAGATGTTGGGCTGTGAAGGACCTCTGCCGCTCAGTCAAGGAGCATTCACTGAGCACTTCCTATGTGCTGGACATTTAGCTGTCTAGTTCTCCCCCTTAACTTTACTAGAGAGGAAACCTAGATGTGAAGTGGCTTTCCTTAAGGTCATACAGTTAGTAAGCAGTAGATTTGGGAGCTGAATACAGGTACTCCAACTCAAAATCTAGCATTCTTTCCACTCTTTTAAGAATGTAAATTTCAGGGAAGGTACCATTCTGCATTAGCAGAGGGAATTTCCCTACCTAGGAATTCCCTATTCCAATGATATCACAGGGCAAGTCTTCATCCCCATCCCTGGAGAATACTATACACTATAGCATACTGAATGTTCTTCATTGGCTCCATGAAAACAAGGCAATAGTGAAGCAACATTGCAAGGGACTAGAATTCTTAGCAAGGGGTCTTTGGATAGATTTCAGGGACTCCATGAACCTGGATGTGGAAAAAAAAATACATCTTTCTTGTTATTCAACTATGACTAAAATTTAGTATTTTCTTCAGTTAAGAATGTAGGGAAAAACAGATCAAAACATGGTTCTGGGAAGGGGTTCACAAGCTTTCCCAGGCAGCCAAAGGGTTCAGGACCCTGACAAAAGGTTAAGAATTCCTGATCTATATCATGATGCCCTGGAGGAATGAAAGAGAATATGGGATTTCTCTAGCTCTTTCCCATAAAAATATCCTTATAAACAATTCATTCCTCCATTCAGCAAACAATTAAGAAGTGCCTACCTTATGAAACACACTGTGCTAAACATGGGAGCAATTATTCAAGGTCACTCTAGGTAAGGAAACACCCTCTTCCAACAGAGATGCACAAGCTCTCCATAGCATAGACTTAGATAGTTGTCTGAGGGTACTGAAACATGCCATGACTTATGGCTCAGGACCATAAGACGAAAAGATATTTAGAGACAACTTTAGAGACTATAAAGTCCAACAACCATTCCCATTTTGCAAATGAAGAAACCAAGGCCTGAAAAGGTCACTTGTCTTGGGTCACACTCCTATTACATACTAAGTGTCCGAGGTGGGATTTGAACTCCAAGTCCAGTATGCCATGCTGCTTACCCCACAGTCAGAGGTGAGACTTGAACTCAGGCCTTTTTGACTTCAATGACTGAATTCTACCTGCTGCATCCTGCTTCTGTTCATTTATCTTATGGATACAATCTGTGCCATGGGATTGTTTTCTTATATCCATGTCCTTGAGACCCCAGAAGACTGAAAGAAAGCAACGTTCCATCATCTTTCGCTCTGTTACTCCCTTGCTTCTCATCCTAGGGCAGGTCACTTGCCCTGTCTGGGTCCCAATGGAAGACCATGATTTACATGGCTGTTCAATTATTACATTTAATTTTTGTCTTGTATTTTCCCTCTCTATGGAGATGTTGTACTTTTGTTCAGCACACTGCACTTAGCAGGTCTCCAAGGGCCTTTCCAATTTTAAGTCTGTGATCTTATGTTAACAGAATGATAATAATGATAAGTGAATAAAAAAATCCAGTGAAATATTTAATTAATTATGACACTAACTAGCATTGAATGTAATACTTTTAGAGTATATTACATATGTCATTTCTTTCAATCCTCACAACAACCATTTTGAGGTTGATATTATTATCATTCCCATTTTTCTGCTAACGGAATTGAGGCCAAGAGAGCTTAACTGATTTGTCACTGAGCCAGAAAGCATCTGAGATAGGATTTTTAAAACCCTGAGAGTCTTCCTCTTTCCCTTGTAACCCACCCTTCCTTTCCTCTTAACCAAATGGTTTCTAGGGTATAAAGCAGAAAAGTCTAGAAGCTGAGCGTGTAGTTTATTTTCGCTCTGCCACTTGGTTACCCCACTTAACACGTTGTAACCTCAAAAGAGTTTCTTTTTCAAAAACAACAACCCAGATGATATTTGGAAAAAAGCTGCTTTCTTAGGTGTTCATCCGTTTTCCCCAAGGTATTTGAGATTCTGAACATCCTGCAGTGAGTAACTACTTGAAGATTTTGTAAGCGAAATAATATTGCAATATTTCATAGATGCCCAGACTGAGCTCAAGAAGTGCTAGACATGGCATTTTCAGAGCTGAAGGATGGCTAACATATCATTTTCTTTTCTATTGCCTTGTGGAGGGTCATACTACAGCTTGTAATGGGCATTGAGCCTCCTCTCCACTCCATTTCCCTTATGAGGCTGTAACAGTACTGGGCGCAATAAAGGATAGTTGATTACATAAATTCCCACTCGAGCCTTGCATGGTGTGGGAACAGAGAGAGCTGAAATTTTGTTTCTTCATTCTTAGGGACATTCAATAGATTAAATTCCAGCTATTTTCCCAAGCTCAAGTAAGAATATTTCACTCATCAGTTTTCCACCTTTCCTGCCTGAGACTCAGCTCTCCCTTTACTCAACTGGACCATCCACATTTGTACAGCCAAGACTGAATTAATTGTCAAAAGCCAGCTCTTAAAGAATGCACGTTAGGGTCTATCCTCCAAATGCCCTTTTTGTTTCATGAGATCTTTGTTTCCACAGTGTGATTTACTTTCATTCTTTAGGGATTACACCATTACAGTTATTCCTTTGGGGTTCCAGTGTATCACTTAATGTGATACATTAGATTGTTGTCCCTGAAGAGCAGTGGATCTGATTGCCTTCTATGTATGACACCTGACTGAGAGCTGAGCTCTTGGAGAACAGGGTACATAGCAGATGGATACTTGGGAGTGGGAGATTACCTCTAAGGGGTTAGACTAAGTGCTGAAGAGAGATAGGCGAGTACCAGTGGTCAATTTTTACCTATATCAGAATTTATCTCAGTATGGGCTCTGCTGAATATCTACCTATGGGATAACTTTTCTTATGGAATGTGAAGAAATGCTACACTAAAGCAATGAAAATTACCTTGGAATAAAAAAATAAAAACTATTACATGGCTGTCATAGGGGATAGGGAACCACAGGAGTAAGGAGGGAAGAAAGGACCCCCCCCCCAAGTGTAAATAGTGCCAGATTAGACTCTGAGTACCTGGGTCCAAACCTTAGTTATACCACCTGTCTAACCATAGCTGAGTCATTTTACTTTTCTTAGAGGCAGCTGTGTGCTGGGCTTGGAGTTAGGAAGATCTGAGTTCAAATCTGCAATCAGGCACTCACTAGCTGTGTGATTCTGAAAAGTCACTTAATCATTGTCTGCCTTAGTTTCTTCAACTATGAAACAGGAATAATAATCATAGCACTTACCTTCCAGACTTGTGAAAAATCACATGAGAGAATAGTTATAAAGTGCTGAGTATAATGCCTGGAACGCAGGTACTTAATACAGCGTATTTCCTTCTTTTCTCTCTGGATCTCAGTTTTCTCATCTGTTAAATGATGGGGTTAGACCAGATGATCTCTGACATTTCCTCCAGCTCTCTCTATAGGATCTTAAAGTCTCTGCACACTTTTCTTGGGACAGAGCCAATTAGAAAAAAAGAGGAAGACAGAATTCTTTTCCAAACAATCAACAAGCCTTCATGAAGTGCCCACCATATGTCAGGCACTGCAAGTTGCAAAGAGAAAAGGGAATCATTGCTTATCCTCAGGAAGCTTACATTTTATGGCAGCTATGTATGAAATTAAAAGTAGGAAGAAATATTTGCTAAGTTGACCAAATTTTTCCTTCTATCCTTAGTCAATTAAATTCAACTCAGTCTCCCCACAGGAGGGCACTCCTTATCCCTATAGCTATTCATGATTCTCCCCCCTGCCACATTATACTGTATTCTTTGTATGTCTATTTTAACAATACTTTAAAAATTTATTAATTTATTTTAAACTTAAATACTAAAACTTAAATACACAATAAGAAAAGGAAAATAAACATTATAAACTCAAATACAAAATAAGAGAAGAAAAAAAAACATTGCCATGTACACAGCAGAACATGAGAGGATTCAAAATATACAGCAATGGATTTCCATTTCAAGAATGTCTATATAATAATTACTATGCATTGTACCCAAAGCTGTCCATCTTTGCTTTCTTGTAAATTTTCTTTTGTTCTCTGTTGTGCACTTTTTACTTTGCTCTTTCCTCCCCTCTTTCCTCTCCCTCCCCCAAGAAGGTTGCAATTAAGCACAGATACACACACAAACATACACAGTACATATATACCCATACATGCATATATACACACATATATACTTACCTTCACAAACATATACTTAGATATCCATAATCATACTTATATATAGGCATATGCATTCACATACATCTATATAAGATTGTATGATACTTATTTGTCCTCTGTTTCTCTGAGGGTGGATAACATCTTCCTTCACAAGTCTGAGTCCTTGCATATTTTTCTAAGTCCACCGATTTGTCATCTTCTACACCACAGTAATGTTATACTATCTAGTTATTTTAAATAGTCTAAAACAATATTGATTAATATGGCTGACATATGGTGTAGTTTCCCTATTTTTCTCTTATGATTAAATCTATCTTAGCTTTAACTTTGTCTGAGATCATGATTATGACCTCTACTTTTCCCCCTAATAAATTTTACTCCTTATCTTTATGTCATGTTCATGTGTATCTCATTTCCTATCCCTCCTGACTCCTCTACTTTACTTCTACCCACTACCTTGCCCTCTATTACTTAACCTAACCTCCTCCAAGGATCCCTCCCTTATCTTCCCATTCTTTTTAATCTAAACACTCTTCTATAACTGCCCCCATCCTATTCCATCACTCTCCCCTCTAATAATACCTCTCCTATCCTCTCCCCCCCTCCCTATCCCCTTCGCCTTTTACTTCTTTCTGAATTTAGAAGACTTTTATACCCTTCTAGACATATATATATATATATATATATATATATATATTTGTGTATATATATATATTGTTCCCTCTTAAACCCATTCCTGGTGAAAGTAGAATTCCAGAACTACCAGTCTTTCTTCCCTATCTAATTCCTCGGTGTCAGTTCTTCCCCCACACCTCATTTGTATAAAATAATTACTCTTATTTACCCATCCTTAAATCATTTTGATTTTAAAAATCATATCATACTCAGGTTTACCCCAGTCTTTCTTATGAACAGCCAGCTTACTAGTAATGATCTTAGACATCATCTCATATAAAAGGCAAATAGCCTGTCCTTATTGAGGTTCTTACATGTCAAATTTGCTATTAAGTTCAGCTTTTCTTTTTTTAAAGCAATATCCCAAAAGTCTTACAATTCACTAAATATTCATTTTTTTTTCATTCAGGATTGCTTAATTTTGCTGGGTATGATATTTTTAGAGGCAACCCCAGTTCTTTTGCTCCAAGGCATGTGGTATTTTATTGTAATCACTGGTAGCTCTTGTGTGATTCTAATTGTGGCACCATCACATTTAAATTGTTTTTCCTTGTCGCTCATAATATTTTATCCTTGAACTGGGGGTTTTGGAATTTGACTATGATATTCCTATAGGTTAGGTCTTTTGCTTTTTGATTCCTTGTCTAAATTGTTTATTGCTCTTTTGAAAACATTCTGGAGATTTTGAGTTGCTGTATTGTAATTTCTGGGGGCCTCATAAAATTTATTGTAATACTTTTCTTCAGATATTTTGGCTTATTTTCCTTCATCGAAATGTAATTGTTCATTGTATCGATTCTTTTCTGAAATGGGTTACTCATTTTTCTTCTTTCTTAGTTTTTATCAGTCTCCCTCTTGATTTTCCTATGGAGTCCTTCTTTTCATTGCTTCTTTCTAGTAATCCCTTTCTTTCTCTATTACTTAGTGTTGCTATAGGTCCAACACTGATGTGATCCTAACACAGACCATTTTGCGTATTCTGTTTTCTCTCCAGAGGAATAGAGTTGGGTGAGATCTGTGGTCCTCAAGCATGGGAATGACCAGTTGGGTCACTGCTGAAGGGAAACTTCAAGAGATCACTGCAACTGGGTCCTGTATATATATTTCCTAAGTCCCACACTTCTTGGGTCCTGATTTTGCTACTGAATGGTATTAGGGCTTTCACCTGTTCTGTTTCCTAGGGAACATGGTGGCCCTTTACTTCTAAGGGTTTACCATATCAATGCTGAACTTAGTTCAGACACCCAATCATCTTATTTCACTGCAGCCAAGAACTTGAAATCTCAAGAGGTTTTCCAGCCTTAGGCCTCTCCAGTAGCAGGTGTTATAAGTGTGTACTAGGACTAGCTCTTGCAAAAACTTTAAACATTTTTGTGCAATCAAAATCATTCATCTTCTCTTTAATGATTACCATGATGCCTTGTTTAGTTATAGATTTTCTTTCTAGCCATAGCTATGAAAGGAAACTCCTTCCATTCTCTACTTAAAAATGACCTTTTATATTTATACCATGCATCCATTTGAAGCTTTTTATGTATAGTTTAAGATGCTGGTCTAAACTTGATTTCTGCCAAATTGCCTTCCAATGCCTCTAGAAGCCCTTGCGAAATAAAGAATTTGTTGCTTTTCACAACAAAGAAATCTACTTATGGCAGAGTTACTGACCTTGGAGATTATGCAGCAGTCCAAAAGTCAACATGTTTTTGTTTGTCCTTTCCTTCCTTTTGCTATAAACATTCCTAGAAACTTAAAGTTTTTTTTTAAATAGAACTAGAACCAGAAGAAAACTAATCCGTAATGTCCCAATTCATGTCATAGATTTTTGCTCATTTACTTTTCTTCTTTGTTAAGAGGTAGTGTTCCCAACTCCTAATTTCCCCAGGGGGAAAACGTTGTACTTATTTATATTTCTGTACTTCAATAATTTTAAATGAATTCATTACCCTAGAACCCCTGGGCATACATATAAAGTACATATATAACAAAGACAAATAAAGCAGCTAAAATTTCTTATTCATAGCAGAGAATACAAAACCAGAAAATTAAATTTTTTGGCTGTGCCCTAGAGTTCACTGGACTGGATTTTTGCTGGATTAACAGCACAGGGGAATTTTACAGGTGGACCTCTTTAATGACCCATGTATCACTTCTAGCTTCATGAAGCTGGCACCTACATTTTTGTTTTTAGCAAGAATCCTTTTGTTGGTCAGAATTGACTTATTTGGTATTTGGAAGATGGCAAAGACTTTCAATTAACAAACATTTTGTATGCTTATTTTTCTCACTTTCTAGAACCACTTTCTGGTTCTTTTTGCAGGGCCTCTATTTTTTACTGTATTAAATGAATACTCCTGTATTAATGATCATGACCTTTTTGGGTATTATAGACAGTTAAACTCCTTATTAGCCTTCCTTTTCCCTTAAACTATAGGTATTTATTTTATTCCTTCTTTATAAATCAGCCTCTTTGACGGCTTAATTATTTCTGGTACTGTGCTGTCAATTTTTTTTCTCTTTGTTCTATGTATGATTTCTGACAATGGGATGCCCCCTCCCCCCCAGACCAATGCCCTCACACAGAAACAAATATATGCATCCATAGGTACACATATGTATGTATTTCACATCAGAGTTTTCTGTTGACAGCACAAAGCCTCAAGGACTGTATTAATATGATCTAGACCTTGAAACAGAATGGACAGTTCTATAATGTTTCTGTTCCACTGCCACATCCATGCACCTGCATGTCTTGTGATAGCCTATTTTTCTTCCTCTTGTGGGAATTGTCAGGCTCATAACTTCAATAGATCATAGTTGCAATTTGATTAGGCACCTCATCCTGATTAGATCTGCTTGAATGAGGATTAAGTGGCTCCTTGAGCTGCATTTGTTTCCCTTTGGTGCATGTAAATCTATCCTCCTTGGAACAGAGGATTGGTCTCCCTTTTGTGTAAGCCTCTATTTGCAAAATAATCAGAAAAATTCTCAATCTTGGAATCCATTCTCTTGGTTTATGTGCTGATGATTTTCACAAGAGTGATGGGAGAAAAAGTATGTAGAAACAGTGACTGAATGGTTTTTTATTTATCATGGGTCCACTATAGGCTGATGGCCCAGGGTTGGATAAGACCCAGTGGACAACATGGTCTGTTGATGATTTGTTTTTAGGGGTGAGCTGAATTACATGTAGGATTTGAGGTATTGCATACAACTGTCTAGGAAAACTAGATAGATGAAAGTGACTTATGGATGAGAGCTCTGATCTGAGTTCAATTAAGTAAGGAGGCAAAATGGAGAACTCACAAAGATTGACATCCTTCTTTACTGGAGAGAGCAGGTTTGAATCCTGCCTTTGACATTTAATAACTGTGTGACTTTGAATAGATTGTGTTACTGAGTCTCAGTTTCTTCATTTGTAACATGGAGATTAATATACCTGTAATATCTACTTCATGGGATTGTTGTGAGGATTGATGGAGATAATGTATGTACAGCTTTTTCAAAAATGAGTCTTATCGGGACGGCCAGGTAGCACAGCGAGTAAGAGCACCGGCTCCAGTGTCAGAACGACCTGGAGATCGAATCCCGGGCTCAGACACTTAGCACCCACCCAGAAACACCTGGCCGTGTAACCTTGAGCAAGTTACTTAACCCCAATTGCTTAGGGGCGGCCAGGTGGCTCAGCGAGTAAGAGCACCGGCTCCAGTGTTGGGACGACCTGGAGATCGAATCCCGGGCTCAGACACTCAGCACCACACCCAGAAATAACTGGCCGTGTAACCTTGAGCAAGTTACTTAACCCTGATTGCTTAATAAAAAAAAAATGAGTCTTATCAGGCTTCTTATAGTTGACATATAGATGTCAACTCTTATTATATTAGTGATGGCAATGGGAATAATTACTAATATGTGTACAGTGCTTTATAGCTTTATAAAGCATGTATACCCACACATAATACACTCACACAATACACATATACATATCTGATCCTTAAAGCAATGTGTATGGTCCTAGCTATCTATCTTTTAAGGATCAGCAGTAATCAGCCTTTTAAGAACTGCAGTGACACAGGTCACACGATTAACAAGATGGCGCACCAGATATATTCTTCAATCCTCACTGACTCAATTGCAGCTCTCTCCATAGGCCAAGTCATTAAGAAGTCTAACTGGGCAATCGCCCTATGATTTTAGAGCAGAAAATGTAAATCTCTAAATGTGCTCACTTAGCACCCCTTTCTTTTCACCGTATGGCTTGTCAGGGCACACAATCCAACACTCCAGTTTGTGCTCTCAAATTCACCCAGCAATTTCTGTACTGCTGCAGCCTTTGCCAGCCAATCATACTCCTGCCCACACTTCCATTATTCTATAAGCAGACTTTAACTCTGAGACCTAGGGCAGAAGCACTTATCCAGAAAACTGAAAAAAATAGAAGAAACTGGAGTTGATTACTGGCCTGCTTTGGAGTTGTACTAGGCTTGAAGGAAAGGGCACCAGCATCTAACTGAGGCCAATTCTGTTTCCTCAGAATTATATTAGGGCAGGGATTGAGGCCAGTGAAAAACCCAACTGAGGAAGAGGAGGATTTTAAGCACTGGCCCAAAGAGATCCATCAACAAAGGGGAAGAAGTCAGAAAGTGAGCAATAGGAGGAACATAAGGAACAGACTAAAATCAACAAAGATCTCAGGAAGAAGAAAACTCAGTAAAAAAATCTGGAGCACAAGCAAATCAGCTAGAGATATTCAAGCAGAAGGAAGTTGGCTACCATGAGTGTAAGCAAAAATGACTAGGAAGATAATTGAAGCTTATGTGTCAACATCCGTTGCAGGGGATGAAGAAGTAAAGAAATTTTGTGGAGAACTTACAAGATGTGTTAACTTTAATGAAAAAAAAATAAGCTCAAGAGAGTATAGCAAAAACTATGCTAAAACATGGTTTGGGACCAGACTAAAGGCTTGTAGAATTTTGTGGTGTCTTATGATGCCAGGGCATCTATAATAATATATTTAGGAAGACTGATAAACATTGAATAACATCATAAAAATGAAACACATAAAGAAATGATTGGTTAGGCAGAAGTTATCTCAGTCCGCTATTTGCATACAGTCAACCCAAATACCTACTTTCTCATCTTGAGAAGATTCCTAGGATAATGTTCTATACATATGTCTTCTCTATGAACGTGATATGGGAATAAGTAGACTTTCTAAAAGGATATTCTAAAGTAGGCCATATCAGATATGGTTAAATAATTATCTGAGAAATGTATATAACAAACCTACAATTTTTCTATGTTTACTGCTTATTGATTTAGAGAAAGCATTTATCTCTGGAGAACAAATTGCACTTTGTAAGATTCTCCTCAGACCAGATATCTCCCACATGGACATTAAAATCACACCACTCGGGGTGGCTAGGTGGCACAGTGAATAGAGCACCGGCCCTGGAGTCAGGAGGACCTGGGTTCAGATCCGGCCTCAGACACTTAACACAAAAAATAGCCGTGTGACCTTGGACAAATAACTTAACCCCAATTGCCCTCCAAAAAGCAAAAAACAAAAAACAATCACAACACTCTATGAGAAATGAAACTTCAGGGATCACTTTGTTCCACAGTCTCTGATCCTTGACATCCAGGAAGGTGTAAAGTGCTTTCAGTGATTCCCAACCTGTTCATTGTTGCAAGAGTCTATCTCTGTAACATCAAATTCTTTCCAGGATTGTCACAAGATTAAGAATAAGGAAAATTCAAGTTCTTCGAAGAATTAAAGTTAGAAAATGCCTAAAGCACTATGGTTAAGGCTGTGGAATGTTCCACATGATAACTTGCATTTAAGAGGTTGTATATAAGATATTCTGGAGGATATGTGTAATTCCATAAAAAAGTAGGATGATCATGTAGCAAAAATGTGAAACAATATATGGATGGCCTAAGTACTACCCTGGAACCCTTGAGGTGTCAAAGGAATACAAGGAAGGCTTTCAATGTGTTAGAGGATCCTTCCAAAGAGAGAATAACTGGTTTGGTTGGGAATGAAAATACACTCAGGGTAAAGACAATCTGGAAGAAGAGAAGCAAAAAGCATCAATGTTAAAAGGAAACGTGGTTTATATCTTGAAAAAAAAAACACATTGATTTCAAAGGATACATAAAAGCAACTTGAGCATTATAGGTCTTTCAGAAGAACATCACCTGTTAAAAACATGAACCCAGCAATGCAATAAATAATACAAGAAAACTGTCCAAACTTGTATATAAACAAAACAAAGTGCCAATTAGAAGAATTCCCAGATTGCCTCAGAACAAAAGAAAACATTCCTAGACTGCAAACTCTAAGACACATAATGGTTGAGTTTGAAAATTCCAGTGACAAACAATAAGTATTACAAGTGGTCAGGAGAAAGATTTTCAGATATAAAGGAAAAGAAAATTGAATAACACAGGACTATTCCGTACCCACCATAAACCACAGGAGGGAATGGAGTAACATATAAGAGACCAAAGGAACTCAAGATGCAACCCAAGATGATACACTCTCCAAATATGAGAATACCATTAATGAAGAATGACAGCTATTTAATTAAAAGAGTTGCTTGAAGCATTTCTACAAACTAAATCAGACCTAAACAAATTATTTGCTTTTCAAACACTCCAAAATAAGAGATTTCTATCTAAAAATATGAAAGAAGACAAGGATGAAATTGGAATCTAGATATTGATGGTAGAGAAACAGTCCTGAAATGTCATGGACTAAACCGCCTAATACTCTGCCTGAGGATGAATCCGTGGTTTTTGTGGGACTGAATTTCAGAATGAGAGGGCTCATAACAGGGGGAAGAGAAGAACAAGAGAGAGGAAAATATGTGTTGTACCCTAATCAAATCGAAGGTTGACATTGAAGGGAACGTAGCCTCTATACTTACTCAGGAAAAAGGCAGCCTATAGGAGAATAGGTGAGAAAGCAAAGAGCAGGACCGAATTGTTGGAAAGTTAAGGGGATTTCTATTTCCGTGGTGTGGGGGACCCACTGAAGAAGGTTCCTGGGGAGGAGTAGACATTTTATAAATGGAAACAGGAACCTTCCAACAGGAATAATCTTCAGGGATTTTGTCTTTAGAGAGATCCTTCATCCATTCATTCTGCCTCAGGAGAGAGTGAATCAGGTCTCTTGGGGACAACTGATACCCCAAAGAGCAGAAGGGCATGAATCCAGACAGATTTCATATCAGATAGGGAAATAATTATGAGAAAGGTAAAGGATAGTAATGAATCACACAACTGGGAACACATGAACATTCCCACCATGGAGCAGTATCTTTGTCCTCTCTATTAACTTCAGGAATTTCTATTTCTAAGCATGAGGTACAACAGAAAAAGAGGGTCAGAAGACAATATCTACAAGACAATAACATGGAAACCATTTAGAAAAGGGAACTCCAAAAAGATACCTTAGTATCTTCTATTCCTTAAGGAATACAGAGACCAAGGAAGGCCTAAATAAATAAGTATAAGGGCCAAGGATTGGAGAATAAAAGCCCAGGAGAGACATTGTCCCTTATGCCTCTTAGTGACATTTAATCTCATTGAGGATGGGAACAGTTTTTTTGTCCTTTTATCCCCAGGACTTGGACTAGGAGGCATATAATTAACCATCTTAGTTAAATTAAATTTTCAATACAGTAAATGGGATATGATAGGTCAGCTTTGGTCTTATCTTATTTGCTTCCAGGCCTCTTCAGTACCACCACAATATCTCCAACCCTACAATATTTACCACCCTTCCATTTCTCTTCCATAGCTTTCCAGTTCCCCTTTGTGTGATGTCTTCATTTGTTAGAGTATAAGTGTCATAAGTTAGAGTATAAGTGATTGTTTTGCTTGTATCCTCAGTCTGACACGTAGTGTTTAATAAATCATCTATCTATCTATCTATCTATCTATCTATCTATCTATCTATCTATC
>NW_027185759.1:33953550-34009712 GCF_028583685.1 Petaurus breviceps papuanus
ATCTATCTATCTATCTATCTATCTATCTATCTATCTATCTATCTATCTATCTATCTATCTATCATCTATCTATCATCTATCATCTATTTTTCTGTCTGTCTGTCTATCTGTTTATCATATATTTATCTACCTTTCTATCTAATTACAAAATGGGTCACTTAAAAAGTCCTTCTGTCCAGATTTATAGAGTCTAGTGTTTGTATCACTCATTTTATAGTTAATCACTTGCTGTCTGTGGGCCAGATTGGTGTGAAGAGGCTTTCTGGATGAAGTGGGCCATAAACTAGGCATACTTTGACTAGGACGTGGACACTAATCACCATGGTGGAGGCAAAGGGCAAGGCATTCCGGGGGCATCAGATAATCAATTTAAGCTGATGCTAAGCATTAACTTAGGGATATATTGAGATAAGCCTGGACATGAAGCTTGCAACCAAATGGTAGAAGGCTTTTATTGTAGACCTGTAAGGAATTTGAACTTTGTTAACTTACTTTAAGTAAGTCATCGAAGGTTTTTGAGCAAAAAAATTTGACATGCCAAATGTTGAGTTTAAGGAAGATGAATCGGTTGGCACTTTATAGAATGGATTGGGTTGGGGAGACAATGGAAGAAATGTCAGTAGGGTGTTGCTGATGAAAGACAGATGTTGGGGGAGAGTGGGTAGGGAGGCAGAAAAGGCCTGTAGAGCACTCACTTGAGAAGTCTAATAGTGAAAGACAAGAGAATTGTAGACAGTATGTAGGAAGTGGATAGGGCCAAGAAAGGTTTTTATTTGTACTTTCTAAACCCAGATATTCATTTGTATTTTTCAGAAATGAAGAACAGAGTGATTAATTTTCAAAATATTGTTTTGTTAACTCATTTCCCCCCAAAACCCAAACAAGTAGCACCGATGGTGTTCAAGGAAATTGACTTTTAGAGTGAAATATGTTTCAGAGTTCATCAGTTTCATTTGGATAATGATATAGCTTGCTAGGGAGAAATGTATTTTGCTAAAATGATAACTTGTGTTTACTGAAGCAGAGTAAAGAGAGAAGCAGGGAATTTTAGTTACTGGCTCCCTTTCCTGTTTTGGAGAATATCTAAGAAGTCCCCCCCTCTCACTTTTTTTTTTACTATCTGTTAAACACAAAAGAAGACCTATGTCATATCATAGATTTACTATTTCATTGTCTCCTTAAGAATGTGAATAGAATCAATTAAAGAATATCTACATCTTTGTGTATGTGGATATCTGTGCATTTATCATTTATTTATTTTGAATTTTGAGCTGTCAAGTCAACAAAGTAGGTACTTTTATGAAGTACCTACTATGTGACAGGCATTGTCCTAAGTGCTGTGGGTACTGAAAAAGAAAAACAAAACTCCCCAACCCAGTCCTGTTCTCAAGGAGATTGATTCTGACTTTTGACTTCGTGTCTATGTAGTAAAGCATTAATCATCAAAACAGATTTTTCCAGGTTATATGTGAATATGTTCTGTGGTTTAAACTGCCAGACTTTATCCAATTTCAAATGAAAATGTATTTCCGGATAAATATTGTTGTTTGTTGTTCAGTTGTTTCAGTTGTGTCTGCCTCTTCGTGACCCATTTGGCATTTTCTTGGTAAAGATCCTGGAGTGGTTTGCTATTTCCTTCTCTGGTTCATTTTAGAGATGAGAAAACAAAGTCACACAGGGTTAAGTGACTTGCCCAGGATCATACAGCTAGTAATTGTCTGAGGCTGGATTTGAATTCAGGTCTTCCTGATTCTAGGTCTGGGGCTGTATCTACTGCATCACCGACTGGTGCAAAACATGGCTCTTAAAATACTCCAAAATTTATGTTAAATCCTCAGATGTCATATTCAACCAATAACAAATTGACAAGTGTGATGTGTAAATTTTATTAAAGATAATTTTGCCAAGAATTTAAAAAAATCTGACAATAGATTGTGCTCCCTTTTACTCACAAAGATGTACTTAGAGACACCTTCCAGGTCATGTTCTTAGAGTTGCTTTCCTACCAGTGGTGATAAGTTCTAGTTGGGTCATGTACCTATGATTTGTAAGACTTACTAGGTGGACCTAGATTCAGAACCCTTGGTTAGAGAAGGAAGGTATTTGAGTATGTGTATTTAGAACTAGTGTAATTATTTGGGGATACAGAAAACTAAATTTAGCTCAAAAGAACCATGATTTAGCTTCAGAAATCAACTGGTCCAGACTGTGCAATCCCCCAAATATGAGTGGTTAAAACTTTAAAATTCAAGCATGTTTGGCTTGAAATGAGGTCAAACTTTCTGCAGCTGGCACTTCATTCCAACTCTGGGTTTCTTGGTGTGTTCAAATATCATTTAATTATAGTCTAGGGATCCATTCCCTTACCATTCTTTTCTCCCAGCAGTCCTTAACAATCCACCAAATTAGTTACTCCCCCAGGCTTGGGAATATGTTTTTTAATTTGCTATTTGTCTGAATATGGGGATTGGTGCACGTGCTGGACACTTCTTTCAATGTGCTGGGCTGAGGCAGTCTCTGCTTGGAGAGGGTAAGGAACCTGCTTCTGGAGGAGTCATGATGGCATGTAATGGCAGTTCCTTGGAGATAATGTAGGAATTCTGAAACTGGTTCTTGTCTGCTAACCACATGGTTAAGAAGTGGCTTTTTCATTAGTCTTGGGGCAGATGGAATTGAGGTATCTTTGTAATGGTCCAAAGCAGCTTCAGTTTGGGCTTTTCATCTCAGCACTCTTGGGGACCTCAGTGACTCCTTTACTCATGGTGTCTGGTGCTATAAAAGGAGAGGCTTTGGGACCTTTTCACCTCTGAGGCCATATGTCTGTGTTAAAGGATCTTGGCTTTTGTAGTGATTTTTTTCTATTTCAGGAGGACAAGAGCCTCTAACCCTGTGAATTTTGAAAGTTTGGGAAGTCATCCTGTCATTTTAGCTGGGTTTTGCAGTCAACATAGCACTGATACATACCCCAAGGAGTAAGGTGCCTTTGGAATCTGGTCCAGCACGGATTGCAATGAGAGCATGTCTGGAGATATGACCATATCTTGATGTGAATGTGTTGGAACCAATTTTATCTAGAGACTACGTTTATGCCCTTGAGATGTTTAGAGTGGAGAATAGGGGTGTTTGTATGTTTGTTCTTGCTATATCATCCAAGTAAGCATCTCTCTGTGAAAGCTAATTGATGTTAATTGTTTCAGTGGAGCTAGGGCACCTGTCTTGGGCAACTTGAACAAAGCTAATGAGGACTTGAGCCAATGGTGGCAGAGAGGAAAAGCCCCCAAACACCTCAGGGTGACATAAAGAGAAGATATAGCTTCCTGGATCTAGGACAGGGGTCAGATCAAGCTGAATTTCATTTGCCCAAAATGTAAATTGCCCTTTGCTTTTTTCCCCATGCTCAACTTTCTTGGCATTCTCTTGTCCTCCAATTTCTAATATGTTCTAAGATGGCCCCTGATTAAAAACCTAATTAAACTAAAACCATGAACATGAGAGCCAAACACTCCTGATACTTTCACCCAGCACGTAATTTATCATTTCCCTCCTCTGTCTTTACCCAATTGGACTCCTGTGTTAGAGAGTGTGTTTGGATGTAAAATCTCATTTTTGCACAAAACACAGCAGAGGTCCCAACACATCCTACATGCGGCCTTACTCTCCCGGTCTCCTCAGTTGCTAGGGCTTTGGTTCCCACTTGAAATAAATTTGGAGAGAGTTGGTATTAATTCATCAGTTCACGAGTAACTCTGCCAGCAGAATGTGAGTTCCATGAAGGGGGGGCAAGAGTCACTGTCTCTCTTTCTATCCACACCACCTAACCAGCGTGGACCTCATACCCAGGCTTGACTATTTGCTTCATGTAGGGCAAGCAATTACAACTTTGGTTCTCCATTTTCTTTTTTTTTTTAATGCTTTATTAACTTCTGATTTACATCATTCGTTTCCGCCAGATTTTGAGTTACAAATTTTCTCCCCATTTTTCCCCCACCCATCCCCCCAAAACAGCAGTCCCACAGGATAGCCCCACCTCTGATCTGCTGTCCCCCATATTTTATCCCATACCCGTTTCAACTTTTCCAGTGGATCTCTACGCCTCAGTGCCTGTATATCTTTTTTTTTTCTTAATAACATGTAAGATGGTATTAATAATAGTATACACACACATATACATATATTTGGATATTTGATTTTAAAACTTTCAATTCCAGATTCATTCCTTCCCCCCTTGCCACCCACCCCCACTGGGGAGACAAGCAGTTCAGTATAGGTAGTACATGTGTGGCTAATGCAAAACAATAACATAGTAGATGTATTGTAAAAGACTGACTATATTTCCCTCCCTCCTATCCCACCTCCCACTTGTTCTATTCTCTACTTTGATCCTGTCCCTTTTCAAAAGTGGGTGCTTCCAACTTCCCTCCCCCCCAGCCTGCCCTCCCTTCCATCATTCCCCTCACATCCCCTTCCCCCCCTATTCTCCTGGAGGGTGAGATCCCCTATTTAGTGTGTTTTTCCCTCCCTCCTCAAGCCAGATTCAATAGGAATAAGGTTGACCCATTCCCTTTTGCCTTCCTATTCTTCCCCTCCATTGTAACCATTTTCCCTTGCCTCTTCTGTATGAGATAGTTGCCCCACTCTGTCTCTCCCCATCTCCTCTCATTATACTCCTCTCACCTCTTAATTTCACCTTTTAAGTATCATCCCTTCCTGTTAAATTGGTCCCGTGCCCTCGATCTATGTATACCTGTAAACGTATATACACACATTTACATATGTATTCATATGCCCGCATACCCTCATATAAAGGCATATATATATATATACATATACACACACACACACATATATTTCTAATCCCAACTACTGAGAAAAGTTTCATAAGTTACAATTATTGTTTTTTCCATGTAGGAATGTTAGTAGTTCAACTTTGGCCAGGTGGCTCAGCAAGCAAGGGCACCGGCCCCAGTGCCGGGATGACCCAGATCAAATCCAGGCCCAGACACTCAGCACCACACCCAGAAACAACAACTGGCCGTGTAACCCCGAGCAAGCCACTCAACCCCGATTGCTTCAAAAAAAAAATAGTTCAATTTTGATAAGTTCCTTATGATTTCTTTTCCCTGTTTACCTTCTCATGCTTCTCTTGTTTCTTGTATCTGAATGTCAAATTTTCTATTCAACTCTGGTTTTTTCAGCAAGAATGCTTGAAAGTCCTGTATTCCACTGAATGACCATATTTTCCCCTGAAACATGATACTCAGTTTTGCTGGGTAGGTGACTCTTGGTTTTAATCCCAGCTCCCTTGACCTCCGGAATATCACATTCCAGGCCCTTCAATCCCTCAGTGTAGAAGCTGCCAGATCCTGGGTTATCCTGATTGTGTTTCCACAATATTCAAATTGTTTCTTCCTGGCTGCTTGTAATATTCTCTCCTTAATCTGGGAATTCTGGAACCTGACTATAATATTCCTAGGAGTTCTTTTTGGGATCTTTTTCAGGAGGTGATCGGTGGATTCTTTCAACCTCTATTTTGCCCTCTCGTTCTAAAACATCAGGGCAGTTTTCTTTGAGAACTTCCTGGAGGATGCTTTCCAGGCTCTTACTTTGGTCATGGCTCTCAGGCGGTCCAATAATTTTTAAATTATCTCTCCTGGATCTATTTTCCAGGTCAGTGGTTTTTCCCATGAAATATTTCACATTGCCTTCTATTCTTTCATTTGTTTGGATCCGTTTAACAGCATCTTGATTTCTCATAAAGTCATTAGCTTCCATTTGCTCCAATCTAATTCTGAAGCAACGATTCTCCTCAGTGATCTTTTGAGATTCTTTTTCCATCTGGCAAATTCGACTTTTTAAGGCATTCTTCTCCTCATTGCCTTTTTGAGCCTCCTTTGCCATTTGAGTCAGTCTGTTTTTTAAAGTATTATTTTCTTCAGTCAGGCTGTTGACTCTCATTTCATAATTTTCTTGCATTGTTCTCATTTCTCTTCCCAATTTTTCCTCCACTTCTCTTATCTGCTTCTTAAGGTCCTCTATGGCCTGTAACCAGCTTGTATTTTCCTTTGAAGCTTTTGGTGCAGGAGTTCTGACTTCACTGATTTCCTCCTGTTCCATGCCTTGCTCCTTCTTATCCCCAAAATAAGAGTGTAATGTTGGGATCTTCTGTCTGCTTTGTTTCCTTTGCCTGCTCATTTTGCCACTCAATGATTTGACTTTTGGGCTTTTTGCCACAGTAGGACTCTGCCACCAGACAGGGGAGTTTTCGTCCCAAACGCTGGGGTTTTCTCAGCTGCCGGAGGTATTAGATGGGTGCCCTCTCTGAGGTCTCCACACGCTCTGGCAAGCTGGACACACACCCCATTACCTCCACCCTAGACTGCAATCCAGATCCAAGCAGGTTAAAGCAAGAGCGATTACCCCTCAGACTGGTGCTTGGTCCCCCTACACTCTGCAGGCCAGGAGCTGAAGCCACCACGTGGCGCTGGCAGGCTGTGCCCACGTCTCAGCGGTTTCTCACCCCAGGGGTAAAAGCCAAGCACTCCCACTTACTGGGTCCCAAAGTCCAGACTGCACTGGCTTCTCACCTTGTCCTTCGCATCTATATATTGATAAATCTGGAAACGGCCACAGCTGCTGCTGATCTGGAGTCCCTCTGGCTGGCGGCTGGTCAGGCCCGCCCTGGGGCTAAAGCCTCGGCGTGGTGCTGGGCTCGGCTCCCAGAGCGTTGCGCTGGCCGATTCCTGCTGGCCTGCCGGGCTGTTCTCAGCGGGAGGTTAGCTTCTCTGCGTCATTTTGTGGGTTCTGCAGCTCCAAAGTTTGTTTAGAGTCCCCTTTTTACATGGATTGGGGAGGGTGGAAGCCGGAGCCGCGGGAGGGTCATGCTTCTACTCCGCCATCTTGGCTCCGCCGGTTCTCCATTTTCTTAACACAAAATGTTCCTTTGTATAATAACCTGAAGTGTGGTATAAAGCAAGGAGATGTATCCTCCACAAAGAGATTGATCTCTCCGCTGGAGATCGTAACCCACACTGGGTGAGGTCCTCCTGGCATTTTTATTTTTAGATGACATTGTATTGATTGCTTCAAATCCTAGGATATTAGAGCATGGACTTAATGACTACCACGATTAATGTAACAAAACTGATCTAATAATTCGTATAGGAAAATTAACTGGCTGAAAACTATTTTCCAGATCATGACCTATGGTATGGGTCCCTAGTCCTTTGAAGGACTACATCTGGGCATATATTAGGGATAGGAATTATGGATGGGAATAGGTAAGGGAAGAGGCATTCATTAAGTACCTACTATGTGCTAGGTACTCTGTACTTAGTGCTTTTGTAGATATTATCTAAGTTGATGGACAATGAATCTAGTTCAAAATTGAATAGGAGAAAAAAAGAGTGCACCAGTATTTTGTGTAGTGCTTTTGATAATCTGATTCTGCTCCCCAGTATAAAGGGTCATCTTTTTGGAATAAATATCCTTTCTGCAATGCTGTAACATTGATGATCTTCTAATACTGCCACCTCCAAGGAATTAAAATTGCAGATGGAACAAGGCTCAAAGGTGATCTTCTTCTGAGTTTGTGTTTTAGTCTTCTGTCAATATAGTAGCTTTTTATGACCAAATTCTTTTGTGTTGCTTGCTTATTTTCCCTGCCTATTTCTTTACTTTCAATTTTATGTTAAATTTGAACTCTGCTCAACTCACTGTGGGAAGGTGCTGTGTCAAGCTTTAGGCTTTTTCATGATGCTATTTTCATAGCTAGTTCTAGAGGTCTCCACTATTTTGTTGCTTCCACATTGGTGTGATCTTGGGATATGTGTGGTCACTTCTGGCCTGGTCTTTCCAGGAAGGGCCCCTTGCTCCCTGGCAGCCATAACTACTTGTGGTCCTCTTGGCCCTAGAACCATGTCCAGGTTCCCTGCCCTCTTGCAGCTGCAAGTGGTAGGACTCCTCTTTACCTTGGAATTGTGGCTAGGGTTCTGCTCCGTTATGATTGATCACAAATGTTTCTCTTCACCCTGGGAATGTGACCCAGAACTACTTATGGGCAGAAAAGTTGCTAAAATCAGTGTCAGCTGCACTCAGTGCTGGCAAAGGGTCCCTTATATCTCCTTCCACCCCCTGTTCATCTCTGGGCTGAGAGATTCTGAATAGCTTCTGCTGCTGCTGCTCTTTCTGCTTCTGTGTATGTGTGTGCTTGACAGGTCCCCTCTCCATTATCACAAATCTATCTTGCTGACTTCCTAAGTCTTCTTTTAAAAAAATTAATTAATTAATTAACTTCTATTTTAAAGCATACAGTTCCACAATCCCTTGAACTCCAAATTTTCTATGCCTTCCTCTCCCCCCACCCCCCATCCCCTATGGCAGCATGCAATCTGATATAGGTTCTCCAAATAACTTGACATTAAACATTAGTCAAGTTGTAAAGAAGAATTATAACCAATAGAATGAACAAAGAGAAAGAAGGAATGAAACAAAACAAAACAAAAGAGAGAGAGAGCAAGTAGCTTGCTTCAATCCTTATTCAGACTCCGCAGTTCTTTCTCTGGATGTGGATAACCCTTTTCATCATGAGTCTTTTGGAATTGTCTTATAACCTTGAGTTTCTGAGAGGATCCCAGTATATCAAAGTTAGTCATCACAGATACAATGTGTCTGTAATTGTGTACAAAGTTCCCTGGTTCTGCTCTTCTCACTAGGCATCAGTTCATGTAAGCCTCTCCAGGTTATTATGAAGTCTGTCTACTCCTCGTTTCTTATAGCACAATAGTATTCCATTACATTCATATACCATGACTTGTTTAGTCATTCTCCAATTGATGGGCATCCTCTTGATTTCCAATTCTTTGGCACCACAAAAAGAGCTCTTTTAAATATTTTTGTACATATGGGTCCTCCCACTTGTATGATCTCTTTGGGATACAGCCCCAGAAGTGGTATTGCTGGGTCAAAGGATATGCACTTTTTTATAGCCCTTTGGGCATAGTTCCACATTGCTCTCCAGAATGGTTGGATCAGTTCATGACTCTACCACAATGCATTAGTGTTCCTATTTTTCCACATCCTCTCCAGCATTTATCATTTTCTTGTTTTGTCATCTTAGCTAGTCTGGCCAGTGAGATGCAGTACCTCAGAGTTGTTTTGATTTGCATTTCTCTAATCAGTAGTGATTTAGAGCATTTTTTCATATGGTTATAGATATCTTGAATTTCTTCCTCTGAAAACTGCCTTTTTATATCCTTTGATATATCAATTGGGAATGACTTGTATTCTTGTAAATTTGGCTCAGTAATCTGTATATTTTAGAAATGAGGCCATTATCAGAGATACTGGTTGTAAAAATTCTTTCCCAATTTTCCACTTCCCTCCTAATCTTGGTTACCCTAAGTTTCCTTATGCTGGAAGAATGGTTCACCCTGACCTTTTGTTGACTTTGCTTCTCCAAAATTTGATTTGTAGAATTATTTTCAAGTTGTCTCAAGAGGAATGTTGAGAGATTTCACCTGTGTTGTTGCCTCTAATCCACCATCTTGGTTTTGCCTCTAGTTTTGAATTTAGAATCACTGGAACTTGCTTAGGGCATTTATCATGTGTGGGGATTTGGGAAAAATCACTTCACCTCTCTGTTTTTCCACCTGCCAAATGAAGGTACTAAACTTTGTGATGTCTAAAGTTCCCTTCCAGTCACTTAATAAACATTTATTGAGCACCTAGTATGTGCCAGAACTGGGGATACAAAAGAGGCAAAAGACAGTCTTTAACCTCAAAAAGCTCACAATCTCTAAATATATAATCCTATAGGAATTGCACAGGAGAAAGGAGGTCTGGATGGGTTGGGAGCTGCCCCAGCTGAGGGAGTGTCTCTATCAGTGAGATCATGAATTGAAGTTGAAATTGAAATTCAAGTTAAAGAAGCAAGGACCCTCATGGGAGTTCCTTCTGTTTCACATTGTGAAATCAGGTTATGCAACTCTTGACAAGCATCCAACTGAAAAGACCAAGATCGATGGATCTCTTCTCCCAAATCTGATATGAGCTTGTTGAAAACACTTTAGTCTGAGCACATGTTTTACCCCTAACAAGAGATCCTTTCGATATAGTAATTATATCACAACATGCTAACTCCCTTGTCATTTAAGTGGAGTCTATAGGATATTGTGCCTTTTCACAAAGTACGCAATTCTCTGGTTGTTAGTTTTTATATGATATCTTTCCTCTCTCCAGCTAAATTGCTACCTTCCTGAAGAGGAAGCTAGGACAACATCTTGGCCTTCTTTGTGTCTTGCCTCTTTTCCCATTAATACTCAGCAGAGCATTAAGCACTATGTAGGTGCTCAATAAATGATTATTAATCAGTATTTAAATTCACTTAAAAATCTGCATAGTTTATAATTTATTTCAGTAAAATAAAACATCTTGGTGATCAGACATTTCAATTTTAATCTATATGTCTTAACACTCTATAGAAACCTGAAACTAAAAAAAAAAAAGACTTGCTATCACTTCATGATCAATTATTCCACAAACTTGTATTAAATGCCTGTTATATACTGGGAAGCATGAGAGGTTCTGAAAACATAACAATAAAAAATGAAATAATCTCTGCCCTCAAGCAGTTTGCATTCCACTGGGGGACTTTATATGCACAAAATATATACAAAATATTGTTTATACAGTGATTTGTAAATATTACTGTTTCAAAGTAAAAAAAAAATACTCATCTTGCTATGAGAAATCCATGAATCTAGATGCATTTTCTCTGAGGGAAAGTGTATTTTCTTCTGGAAAAACTAGAATGCCCAGAGCAGACACACACACAAAAGACAAAATACCCCTGACAGTTATCAAGGACAAACAGAAAAACATACCATTAAATAATCGAGGGGCAATGCTTTTAGAGAGTTCTATTGAAGGAGAATAAAACTGCTATTGTAAGGCTTGACCAGTTATGGAACATGTTGAAAAGTGAGACAGAATGAAACAATTGAGTGTCTTTATGACATCTGGCTTGTAGCAGGGCTGACGAATGTCAAGGCAAACTCTGAGGAAAGCATTGATGATACCAGCGTTAAGTGGAGATCAACAGGGACTCTCTTGCTGAGCCAACTTTCTATTCTTGTGTAGAAACAGAAAACATAGAGTGATGGGCACAACATCTGTTGAATTGTTTTTATGTGCCAGCCTCTGAAACACTCTTTTCAGTTTAAAAAGCAGAGTTTAAAAAAGAGAGAAATGAGGGTGGGGTGAGGGTAGGGAGAAATGGTACAAAATTAAAAAGACAGAAAATATTTATGTTAAATTTATTTTTCACCAGAAATACTGCAAAATCTTCCCTGAAAATAGGATGATGAGTTGGTTGACAGCAGAGCTGAGGGATACAGACTAGAGATTTTAGATTTTTGGGATAATATGACAATTAGTTGCAACAATGACTTGGTACAGTTGGGCTTTGGGGATGGCAATAACCATTTGTCACATGAGTTTCTGCTGCCTGCTGATTTATGAGGAGACAATAGCTTTGGAGAGAAGGGAGATAATGGCCCATCTGTCTAGGGAGAAGGAGATGCCTTATAACGTGGCAATCACAGGGAGGTGGTGTACTTCTGACTGCAGATGGTGACTTCCTATTTCTTGGAGCTGTTCAGATTTTGGTTAAAAGAGTGAAGGGGAGGGTAAAACATGGATATATTGAGGTGAGATTACAGTAAGTATTGGGGTGAATGAGAGTCACTTTTGCTGTTTCTATGGTGAGAATATTTATTGTGATAGAATGTAGAATCTTGTACACAGTAAGCACTTAATAAATGATTTTTGACTGCTCTAAAAGAAAATCATCTGATTTTCATATTCAACATATTCCTTCATATTCGACAATGATTACAGGTGATCTACTACCAATACATGGTTAAAATGTTACAGAATTAAAAAGAGATTAAATTAGGATTGAAGTGGGGGAAAAACCCCAAGTTCTTAACAATCAGAGATAACTATCTGAAAAATATAATGGTCCACCTCTAGAGGAAGTGGGCTCCCTCTCACTGGAAGGCTGGAAATGGCCTCATGATTTTATCAGGAATGTTGTAGTGGAAGTTGGGGGAGGGGATTGGTTATACCAGATGGCCACCACAGCCCCTACCTTCCCCCAAATTTTGTAGTCTGTAGTTCGAGTCATCATTTATTGATACAATGTGTATAAAATACTATACAAATGTGATTTATTATTATTATTTGAATGCTAATTGTTAAAAGTCCATCTCATCAAATCCATCATTTTTGTGGATTGTGTATAGGATTTCTAGGGATTACCTGGGGAGGTGGTGGTGGATGTGAAGAGTGAGCTACTTACATGAAGAAAGAAGGCTGGGAGGAAGGGAGTAACCATTTATATAGTACTTACTATGTGCTTAACAATTACTATCTTATTTTATCCTCACAATGACACAGGGAGGTAGGTGCTATTATTATTTCCTTTTTAACAGTTGAGGGAACTGAGCCAAATGGAAGTTAAGTGATTTGCCCAGGGTCACACAACTAATAAATTTCTGAGACCCAATTTGATTTCAGGCCTTCCCAATTCCAGTCCCAGAGGTATACTCACTGTGCCACCTAGACACTGAAAAGCCTGTATGTCATGTGCATATGTGCACACACACACACACAGACACACACAGTTCATCCAGGCAGGAGACTTGGCTCTGTCAATGAGTGGCTTTAATATTGGGCAAAGTATTCCACCTCTTTAGGCTTCCATTCATTTGTGTGTAAAATGAGAAAATTAAACTAGATCATCTCTAATAACCTTTTAAGCAACAACATTTTAGGACCAATGGGAGAAATTTGTCTTTCTGTGTGTGTGTGTGTGTGTGTGTGTGTGTATGTGTAGGACATTCTGTTCAACTCCATTTGGCCAACTTACAAAAGTCCATTTCCACCATGGATGTAGTATCATAGAACTGTTAAAAGAGTGGTTATGGATAAAGTGACAGAGTCAGGAAAATCTGAGTTCAAATCCCAACTGAGAAAATTCCTAGCTGTGTGACTTTGGGCAAGCATTAGAACACTCTGAGCCTCAATTTCATCATATGTAAACTCGGAATGATAAGAGCATAGGTTGTTGTGAGGATAAAATGAGATAATTTAAAGTCTTTTAAATATTAACTATCATCAGCCAACCATCATCATCCTCATTTATTTAGAGTTGAAAGAGATCTTAAGACACTAATAAAACTTGGCAGCCAAATGTTAAGCAATTATACAAGAGTCTCCTCCACAGTGTGAATCCCAATGTTAAATCTACAAGAAATTTCAGAAATAATTCTATTTTAAAAGAAAGTCATTATCGACTCGAGTAATGCTAGGAGATGCAACTGTCAGATCATCTTCTCATTTTCATAAGTGAAAAGTTTTTCAGGGATGAGGGAAAAAAAGATTTGATGAACATTTTAAAGAGAAAACTGAAGCAACACTTTCCCTGAATTTGACACAATAATCTTAGAAAATAGACTCCCTCCAGATTATTTGAAATCGTGTTATAGTTTTATGGCTTTTATGCGATCAGGTTAATCAAAATAATCTCTGCAAAATAATCTGTCTCCTCCTTCAAAATGGGAGCAATTTCTGAAGTCAACATGAGATTGAAAACAGGCCCCAGTTCCTTTTCTCAATGGAGAGATTTTGTTTGACTCCTTAAATAATAAAGAAGGAAATGTAATTGACAGCAAGAAAGCCATTTCTCCTTCCCAGATCATTCGGGAAAGAATCAACTGAGCTTTTTACCTAAAAGGAAGCTAGAAAAAAAAAAAACTGTTTGCCAGGTGATTGTGATTCAACTGAATGTGTGCCTTTATTAAAAGCTGAAAAAATATTTATTTTCCCCTCAAATATGGAAAAATGGAGTCCATTCACACAATCAGATTTGTTTGTGTCCAGGGAAGAGATAACAATGCAACGTCAGGACCTCCCTGGCAGAAGGGGTTGCTTTGGCCATGTTCAAATCTGTTCTCTTTGGCCACCTTCTAGGAGAAGCGTTCATGCATATGTTGGTTCTTGCATCTATGAGCCAGAAAGGGAACTTCCACACATTTTTGTTTTTGTCTGCATAGTATGTATATTCTATCTCCCTTTCTCAGAATCAGGCTGTTATAACTGCCCCTCAGGGCTCCAGGGCAACCATAAGGGGATTTTTTTTCTTCTTTACTGTCATTAACCTGAATTTCCACTGGCTGTGCTTCTCCTATTTACTAGGAATCCTGTAACTAATCCCCCAGTTCCATTTAACCACTTAGCATCAGGTAGCTTTCACAAAAGGCAATTTATCAAAGATATTGCAAGAATAAAGTGCAAACGTTGCTGTCACCCTCTCCTGCAACATCTTGAGGTACATTCTCCTCACTACTCCATTGTTCTGTTGGGAGAGTAGGCTCAGCCTATGTCAGGTCCTACATAATAGGTGGCAGCTACCCGTGTTTCCCCGATAATAAGACCTATCCCGAAAATAAGCCCTCCCCTTACTGTGTAAGATTCCTCTAAAATAAGCCCTCCCCCGAAAATAAGCCCTATTGAGATTGCTACTATAGTGAAGGTAATCCCCTGTGCTACACACTACATTACGGTACCCTCTGTATGCACCGTCCCATCCCCCCCCCTCTGAAACGCACGCTGTGCTCCGAGCTGTATCCAATCAGAGCTGCAGCAGTGAGCGCGTCATCCTGTTCTTCCCCAGTGATTTGCTTGCTGGCGCCATTGAGAGCAGTGCCGCGGAGGAGAGCTGAGGCAGGACAACATAAAAACCCGGTATGTAAGCGGGAGTGAGGGGGCATGATGGAGGATAAAAAGGGCATGATGGAGGAAAAAAAGAAGAACTCAGGGGGCATGATGGAGTGAAAAGAAGGACTGATGGTCATAATTTTATTATTCTGTCTGTTTTGACCCCCAGACATGAGTACAAAAAGGAAGAGATATACTGTTGAGTATAAGAAAGTGGGTTGATTTAATGCTGCCACTTGTTATGCGAGGTAATGAAAGAGGTCTGATAGTCTGGGATTCAGCCAGCACTCACCGCGCTAAAGAAATGAAGAACTTCCTTGCAGAGAGAAGAATAGATCAAGTAATGATTCCTGCAGGAATGACTGCCTATCTCCAGACCCTTGATATTGCAATAAACAAGCCATTCAAGGACCATTTGCGCATGGAAGTCAATGACTACATTGAAAATAGAATGGAAAGAAATCAGCGTGGAAACTTTGTGAAGCCCTGTCTGCAAGAAGTCGTGACTTGGGTGAAGAAGTCATGGGATAAAGTTACTGACAGCTGTGTCGCCAAGGCACTACGAGCAGGTTACCTGGACAAGACATATTCATTTAAAGAGAGCTATATTGCTGGACATGACAGATTGGGTTCACTTCTTCTGAAGGAAATGGAGGCGCAAGACATCCAGGACGGAATTCAGGGTATGGACACTTATGACAATGTTTTTGAAGAAGATGACATGATCATTATTGAATAAAGGTACATTTTTTTGTTCACATTTACCTGTTTATTAAAATTGCTGTCAATGTTCATTAAAATAAGGCCTCCCCTGAAAATAAGCCCTCTGGTGTTTTTCTGTCCAAAAAAAATTAATAAGACAGTGTCTTATTATCAGGGAAACATGGTAGTCGCTTTGGGAGATAGAACATTGGGTTTGAAATCAGGAAGATTCATCTCCATGAGTTCAGAAAACCCCAAATGGGGTGATGAATAGTTGGATATCACTGAAATGACTGAACAGCAGCAACATAATATTGTTCTCACCAAATTCTTGTCTAAAGGTCACATTGCTGGATGTTGAGAATGTCTTCCAGCTACTTCTAGATTAGGGACCTGAAGGTCCTTCCAAAATTATCTCCCAAAGGTCACAACTTATTCCTTGAGACATTGAAGTTGAATATCAAATGAGGCTCCATTTCCTTCATACACTGAGGACATCAATGCCCTGCTTTGGTTTTATATTCAAACTCTTATACAATGGAATGTTAATGAATGCTCTGGAGCTTTTAAACTGACAAGACTATAGGCTCTACTTCCTTCACGAGTAACCAATCTCACCTAAGAGGACAGAGGCAAGAAGATAGTAGCCAAAGCTGATAGATCTTTTTGAATGCTTCTGTAGTCCTTCAGCCTCAGTTTCCTTGTCTGTAAAATGGGGATGACAACAACTCGACTTCCCAGTACTTTCATGAGCATTTATATAGTTGATGAGCTATTATATAGTTGATCCTCATTTACAAACTTCACCAATTCAATAAAATTTATTTATACCCCCAAATTATAAACCCAAACCCCAATTAAAATTTGTTACCCCCAAATCAACACTCACAGCAGTTTGGTAGACACATGCAGAAGAGTGAAAAATCTGAATTGCTGACACCCTCAGTCCTAGCTGAGGTTGGGCAAGGCAAATCCCTGCCTTCTTTCAGCTCTCATGTTATAAACAAGGTCATTTTTGTGGTCTACTTAGTGCCACACTTTTCTCCTTTTTGTGCTTTCTGTTGGTGATTTTACTTTTCAAATGACCCCAAAGTATAGCGCTGAAGTGCTGTCTAGTGTCTCTAAGGGCAAGAAGGCTATGAGGTACCTTATGGAGAAAATACATGTGCCAGGTAAGCTTTGTTTAGACGAGAGTTACAGAGTGTGATGTTAATGAATTACCAACACAGCATAACCAGAAAAAAGGAAGAAAATTTTGCCTATCAGTCCACTCTGGAAGATGCTAAGATAAATAGTGTTCAAGTAAATATCATGAACAGTGTCTCTCAGGAGGTTACCTTGCATTCCTCCTAGGAGCAATGGTTTGGTACTCGCTAATTCAGTGTTCACAGTGACTTTATAGAATATAACTGCTTCATGTGCCGAGAACAGACTATATGCAAAGTGGTTCGCAAATCTTAAAGTACTATATAATATAGGGAGTGATTGTTATTGTTATTATTGGTGTTGCTATCCCGGGCTCATCACTTGTACCCAGGGTCAGTACTCAGTGTCAACACTAGCTATATCATAGACTGCGTGGGGAAAAGTCAAACAAGCAGCTCCCCTTTTTTTGGGAGATGGAGATAATTGCTAGATTTCCTGATGTATTATTTTGTGTCTGAAAACATTTACGATCAATAATATATTTTAAAACATCATATGACATTCAAAGAGTACTGAAAATGAAATAGTGACACTAATTTAAAAGAAATATTTTAAGGGCAGCATTCTAAATTGTAAAGAGGTCTTTGGGAGCAGGGATGGCTTTATTTCTACCTTTGTATCCCCACTGACCAACATGGTTCCCTCTATCTTCATTTGAACATAATTAAATAAGTCAGATAACCAAAATTCCGCATCTATCCAGTGAGGGCACCCAATAGAATGTAAGTTTCTTGAAGATGGTACCTGTTACATTTTTGTATTAGTATCTTCAGTGCCTAGTAGGGCAACTGGATGTGTTAGTGTGTGCTTAATATATTTTTGTTCAATGAATTTATCACTCAATACAAATATTTACAGTTTCCCCTCACTCCATGAAGGGTCTCTTGTAACAAAGTAAAGAAAATAAACTAAAAGAATAAAGCAGTGATCTAATTTAAAAGTGCAAGCAACATTCTACATTTGTAGCAAACCCCCATGTCTCTATTTTTTAATTAATAGAATCTTTTTTCTCTCCTTCCCACTCCTCACTCCACTGGGGAAGGGGGGAACTAATTCCTGGAAAAAATGTGCATAGTCAAGAAAAAAAAATCTTTACTGGCTATACACCAAATATTTGTTTATATATAGCATATGTATATTTGTATCTCATTCTGCATCCTGAGTGAATTACCTCTCTATCTGGAAGTGGATTTCATGTTTCATCATCAGTCCTCTGAAATCATTATGCCTTTGAAAATTGTTTGTCTTAATAGCATTGTTATTGTATAAATTATTCTCATGGTTCTGCTCATTTCTTTCTTCATCATATTGTAAAATGAACATATATAAATATAAAAATTTTAAATAAAATATTAGCAAAGAGACTAAAAGAACATCACAAAGATTATATGCTATGACCAGGTTGGAATTATGTCAAGAATGCAGAATTGGTTCAATATTAGGAAAACTATAAAACTTAATTAACCATATTATTAACAAAGTCAACAGAAATAAAATAATTTCATAAATAGATGCATAAAAAGATTTTACAGCATATAACATATTTTCATAAAAATAATAACAATAACAAAATAAAACAATGACAAGCATGAGAATAAATAGACCTGCACTTGAAGTAATAATACTATCTATCTAAAATCAAAAGCCATCATTATATTTAACATAGATAAACTTACATCCTTTCCAATAAAGAATGACCATTGTCACCATTGTCATCACTTCTACTTGACTTAGTACTGATGGAGTTCTGACTAATTCTAACTATTGAAATAGAACAAAGAAAAAGAAATCAAGAGAATAAGCATAGGTAAATAATAAATAAATGATGACTTTTTTTGGTCTTTTTTTTTTGTAGGGGGAAAGGCAGGGCAATTGGGGTTAAGTGACTTGCCTAAGGTCACACAGCTAGTGAGTGTTAAGTTAGTCACATTTGAACTCAGGTTCTTCTGATTCCAGGGCTGGTGCTTTATTCACAGTGCCACCTAACTGTCCCCAAATGTTCACTTTCTCCAGATAATTTGATGTTGAATGTAAAGAACCCTAAATAGTCAACTGAAAATTAATTGAATCAATTTATAATTTCAGCAAACTTTGCAGGATATAGAAACAAATCTTTAGCATTTCCACATGATGCCCATAAAACCCCAATTGGAAGAGCAAGGAAGAGAAATTCCATTTAAAATTGCTGCAGATGTACAAGAACTATACAAATACAACTATAAATCATTTTCTTTCCAAAAAAAATAAAGTTCAAGTCTAAGTCAACTAAGGAGACTGATATGGCAAATTCATTCCAATGGATGGTGCATGAATTGCAGTAATTATTTAAGAAGGTATGCACAAATGAGAAGAAATTTAAGTCATTGAGGTCTGTCCCATCACCTTCAGTTGGCAAAGACTCAGAACAGGGATGAGTTATATCATCTTGCTATCAACTGCATTGAATATTGTGTCTAAAATGGAAATTCAAAAAAATCTCTGTATGGAAGTTGAAAGTACCATAATATCTATTATTTTTCTCAGCATCATTCATTTTGCAAGAATTTAATGAGCTGATCTCCCAAGAAACCAAAAACTTTTTAGAAAATTGAAATAACTTTAAAATGTTTTAGATAATTGTTTTAAATTTTCAATAATTATATTTAAATTTAATTGTCACATTTTATTGTCTTTTTAAAAAAAGCAAAATAATATCTTTTTTGTGACACATGAATTACCATTTGAAAAGAAAATCCACCTGAGCACCTAAAACTAGTATGAGTACAGACAATAGAAACAGTTTAAGTAGCAGAAATGTAAAAACAAAAATAGTCTGGAAAATACAAAATCACTATATTTATCATTGGGATTCACTAATATTATTTATTGAGTTTGTCTTGTACAAATACCATCTTCGATTTTTTTTAAAAGAATGCTTTAGGTGCAGATAGCAAGAAACCTAATAAATTGTAATGGCATCTTAAAAATGTACGTACATATAGAATACTTGACAAGACAAGATAACTTCTCAAGAGAAAACTTAATGGAAAAAACACCCTCAGGTCTATGACCTTTAAAGGATCACTTGCATCATGGAAATTTGTTCACAGAATTGCAGTCATTGTAGTTTTCTGTATCAGAGTATGAATTTTAGATCTTGCATTGATTTTTAAAAAATTTACATTGTTCATTGTTTTATTGGCTGCAGTGGTCAAATAAGTTATCACCAGGTGGCCAACCTACTGGTCATGAACCTAAAAAGTATCTTACCAATCACTTGACTTACTTGGTCAGTAGAGAGAGATGGTGGCCAAAAGCAACATCAATTTAAAATATAAATTCATTTATAAAATCTTATGAAAAGCGAATAGCAAAATTGGTCTGAAGAAAGCTTGGCAAGAGCCCCAATAAGCAAAGTCATGTCAAAGGCATTGAAAGATGAAATGTAAGGTGGGAAATAAAATAAGGTCGCATTGTAAAGTCAATGAGTTAACTTGATCTTTGTGGTTGGGCTCAAGCATTAACATGATCCAATGCATTTCCTCTTCCGAAATCATCCAATTTCACTGGCTCTCCAACTATAATTCTCTGCATAACTGCTTATTCTTTATTTGATGTCCTTTCCTTTGTACAATTGACTTTCTCAATACACAAGGAGACTATTTTGCACCCCAGAGATTCTTTTCCACTGACCCATGGCCATAACTTCCCATTCCTACCCTTTGATAGTGTTTAGCCTCCCCTAATCTCTAGAATCTTCTGAGCTTGGCTAATCTTGCTATCTATATCTTTATTTTATTTCATTTTTTGATCCTAAAGGAGTCCTAGGCCTTTCTCCTCCATTCTCTTTGCATCTCCCCATTTTTCGATGCACACAGAGCTCCCTTGGATGGTCTTTGAAGTTCTGTATCACGTCATTCTCTTTCTGACAGATGCAGCTTCTAAAATAAGGCGTGTGAGGCACACAAACTGAAAATAAACCCTTATTTGAGGGCTAGGTGCGTCATACCTGCAAATAACCTCATTTATCTAGAGAAATATATCTAATGCTTATTGTATAAATACCAGTGTTTCAGCACACTTTATAATACCATCTGTCACTTGCTCTTGTATGATACATAATTCAATGTGTCCCTTTCTTTAGTTTTGCCTCTGTCTATGCTGCAAGGTTCCTATATGTTTCTCGACATACTGTGACAAGCATGTAAGTGTTATAGAAATTACATAAAATATTACACTGAGATTAAATCATGCTTTTAAGGAAAATATACTTTGAGTCAAATATTTCTGCTTTTGCTGAAATGTGCACCAGTGTGGACTCAATTAGTTGACATAGACTGCCAGCCTCGAATCTATTTTAAAGATTAACATACACAGGCACGCAGAAAGACAGACATATAAACACATACATACAGGTGAATTTTTAATGCAGGGATCTTCATAACTAAAAATCCTCTGGCAGTGGCTACCTCAAACAGAAACAACTGCTAGAAAAGAAGTTAGTAAGATCAAATAAAAATATAAAGCCAGGAGCCTATTGGAGGGGACAAGTAAGACATGGTTTTCATTATTCATCCAAATGACATGTTTTTTTAATACAATAGTATATATTTTTGCTTTTTGGAGGGAGGAGGGCAGGGCAGTTGGGGTTAAGTGACTTGCCCAAGGCCACATGGCTAGTAAGTGTTAAGTGTCTGAGGCCAGATTTGAACTCAGGTCCTTCTGACTCCAGGGCTGGTGCCACCTAGCCACTCCAGCAATTATTTTTTAATAGATGTGAACAAAACTCAAATGAAATGATCTGCTCAGGAATAGAGATGATATAGTTTTTATTGTGTTTATTTTTCAGGCAAAGTATATTTTAACTAACCAGAGGAAGAAGGGCCTAGGAATTCTGAAACTGACATATCAGGTCTGATGCCTTCCTTTGCTGAAGTCACATAACAATGTGTACTCATAATGAGTTCATGGTGCACTCGAATCCTCAGATTTACCAAAGGATAAAACACTTTGTCAAGCACTTTGCAAACCTTAACTTGCTATGTAAATGCTCGATATTATGCTTCTTCCATCCTATTCTTGTGAAATTGGTGCTTTGAACCCAAGTATGACTTTACATTTATCCCTGTTGAGGTTTGCTTTTGGTCCAATGCTCTAGCCTGCTAAGATCTTTTTGAAACTTGATTTTGTTATACAGAGTGTTAGAAATATCTCTCCCAGCTTTGTGTCACCTTCACATTTGATGAGGATATTATCCAAGCCTTCAACAGGCCCAAGAATAGATTCCTAAGGAAGATCACAGGAAGTGTATAACATTGCCATGTTGCAAGCAAACCATTAACTACCACTCTTAGATCCATCCATGTACTGGTAATGTTTAACAAGTGACTCTGTGAATCTGATGTTTGCATGACACACATTGAAGTTTCATCTGCATTATTCTTTTCTCCATTACTTTAAGACTAGAAATCAACACAATAACAAACTAAGCTATGACTTAGAGCATTTGTTGATTTCTATTTTCACAATAAAAATTTAACAACTTTACAAACTAAAATTTAACAATTTACAAGGAGTGATTTTTGATCAAATTTAATAATTGTTAAACAAAATTTAACTATGACAAATTGAACAAACTCTCAGCAGCTGGCATGGGCTGTTTCCAGTTATATATTGTCTACAACTTGCTTTTATTTCCATATTCTTCACACACATTTTAACAAATCTGTTTTTGGTGAGTTCCCTGCACATGCACATTGATTTCCATTAGACAACTCACATTTTGTCTCCTCAGTCAGATTGTTTTCCTTTGTTTTTTTTTTTTCAGAATTTCATTTTTGAGAGTTTCTCATCTGGCTTCCTCTATAACTTTCTTGGCTGCCATTTCAGATTCTTGACTCACATCGAGCTTTCAATCTATTCTGGTCCATATCCATAGATCTTTTTTTTCAGAGAAATTACTATCTAGATGTGTCTTCTCACTCTATCCATCTCATCTAATACATGTAAAGCATATTTTTGCACCCCAAGTATAAAATTTAATTTTTATTCCTATTGAATTTCAATTAGTTCTATTTGGTCCAATCTTGTAGCCTGCCAAGACTTTTTTGAATCACAGTTAGCCTCTATTGTTCTAGTTTTTCCTCTTTTCTTTGGGTCATATGCAAATGTGATAGGGATGGTATTGATGTCATTTTAAAACCATTGATGAAAATGTTAAATGGCATAGGACCAAGTAGAGATCCCCAAGGCAGGCCACAATAGACCTCCTCCTGCCAAGCTGACATAAAACTATTAATGACTAATCATTGGCCTGGTCATCTCAGTAGTCCTGGCTCTATCTAACTTGACTATTGCCTGGCCTACATCTCAATTTCCTCCCACGAGAATGATATGAAAGACTTTATCAAATGTTTTCCCACAAATACAAATAAAATATATCTAAAACATTCCTCTTTTTTTTTTTTACCAATTTAATAAACTTGTCAAAAATGACTGAAACCATCCAGATTCCTTCCTCCACCCTTAAATTTAAGTTTCATTGATCTCCTTTGTCTTTTATATCACTTCCCTTCCCCCCTCTAAGATAAAATATTCCTTACAACTGTAAGGTACTATACTTTTATGATATTAACTATTCATAGGAAACAATCTCTGATGAAAGGGGTAGAAAAAGTATTTTTGCATGAAGAAAAATATAAATTAACCAGCAAAGGATG
This sequence comes from Petaurus breviceps papuanus, assembly GCF_028583685.1. NCBI lineage: Eukaryota > Metazoa > Chordata > Mammalia > Diprotodontia > Petauridae > Petaurus > Petaurus breviceps. The sequence goes on from NW_027185759.1 coordinate 33,976,935, forward strand.
TCAGAGATGTAAGAGATATGAATTTTGATGCCTAAAAGGAAGAGGAAAAGAATTTCCATTTAATAAAAAAGAGTTAAAACATGTTTATGAAGAAATAGTTTTCAGAAAATGGGTTATGTTATTTATATGCATTTATATGCACACATATATGTGTATAGATACATGCATGTATATGTGTGTATATCACCTTGTGTAGGTGTGTATATGTGTGTGTATATCGCCGTGTAAAATATGTCAGGTGATATGATAGTTTAAAGGGGGGGGTGGGCAAAGAAATAACTTTTATTTACTAAAACTGGAAAATTGTGAGTATGAAGAAAAAGTTTCAAGGACACAGAATGTGACGTTGGACCATTCTGAGAACTGAAAGCTACAGAGCAATATTGTAGTCCCTCAGCTTACTTATAATGACATTTTGATATTTAAGAGTAAAACTCACAAGGAGATCAAAATCTTATAAGTTTTGGAGACTGCAGCATGATTATATAATGGCTGTTAATTTTTCAGAAGAAAATTGGTGATTTGAACCTCATAAGTGATAGGTAAGTCACTGTGTACCATGAGACTCTGATTTAAGCCTTTGAGGATATGCATAGGGGACTGAGAAATTATTGTGGTCAAGGGATTGGAGAACTTTGCAGGAAATGGCAGACTTACTAAGGCATCAAAAGCATCTTTCTTGGAGCTCTTTGAGGAGCCCAGGAACAGAGGCAGTCAGCTGATAAGAAGAAGGCTTTGGCTGTGATTTCCTAGTTCTCTGAACAAAGACTGGAGTTTCTGTTCTTGCTTGAGATCTTTTTATCATCTAATGGGAGTGGAACCTCTCAGAAGTGCTTCTTGCTATTTGCTACCCCTCTCTCATTTGAGAAGGAAAAGTAGCAAGGGAAAAGAGATTTAATATCATCTTTGACTATAAAAAACTTCTTAGTTGGTTTGTCTTGCCAAGATACTCACTCTAATGAGGTGGATAGAAGATAAGTGATTTGTCCAGTCATAAAGCTTATGAGTGCCTGGGTCTGGATTTGAACTTGAGTCTGTCTGACTCTGTCTGACACTTTGTCCATTCTACACTTACCTGCCTTTCTGGACCTAAATCAAGCTCGTTGGCCTTTAGTTGGCAGACTTGATCCACTTTCCTTTTACAAAAATTGGGAACAGCATGGCCCTTCTCTAATCTCACAGTATCTTTATTATTTTCTGTGAACTTTCACATATCCCTGCAGTTGTTCACTAGTACCATCTGCCATTTCCTCCCTGGTATCTAAGGACATGGTTCACCTAGGACAGATGACTTGAATCTCTTTGTCTTGAATATCAGTGTCCTATCAGCTTTTTTTCTTCTTTTTAGTCTTCTCCTTTATAGTGAATAGAGAAGTGATTAAGAAGTAAGCAGTTCTCCTTTCCCTCTATTGTAGTTACTGCTATTCTGGTCCTCCTAAGAAGGATTCCCATCCCATCTTAGGTTGCCTTTTTCTTAATGTAGATAAAACAAGACATCTTTTTTTTTGTCCTTAAATCTCATCAGCCTTCACTCATCCTGAGTCTTCACACTTGTGATATTCCTCCAGGACCATATTGCATGTATGACTTTGTCCTTTATTACCTGTCCTTGATTCTATGTCCTTTAGAAGATTAAAAAAATAACATAAGTTGATTGGTAAATTCCCTGTGTATTCACACCAATTCCCTTGGAAAGCTCCCTTTTCTCATTAAAATTGTTTCCCTTTGTGTCTTCAGAATTTCATTCTTGAGAACTTTCTATCCTTTCTGTCCTGAATTCCCATATAGAATTTTAGTCTACATGATTCAACTTTGAATAATTTCAAATATGCTCTCCTCAAATCAAATAGTCATGTTAGATTATGCTCTGGCTTTTCCTCTCCTTTTATACCACAAATTTCTAATTGGAAGTCATTTCCCTTCAAAATTCCCATTGTTTCTACTCCTCAAATCAGTTCCTCCCTATTGGTGAATTAGATCTGGAAGAAAATTCCTCTTTATCAGTGCTTCTTCTCCTTTTGAATGATTGAAATGCCATTGTTAGGGACTTATTGGCCACTCTGCTTTGAACAGAGAGACCTCTGGAGAATCAAAGTCCCTCTGGCTTCTCTGCCAGGCTTGGGACAATTTTCCTGAACTTTTCTTATATTTCTTCTTTCTGTTCAGGTGGGCTGTTGGGTATTCTGATGATGATATGTTTTCTGTTTTTGCAAGTCTCATGAGTCCACAGGGTCATTGAGTTATTTTTCTTGAAGGACAGGTACCCTACAGCAGACTAAATCATGAACATTGGGGTGGGGAGAATGAACCTAAAGGTCAGAGACGAGGGAGGATTCTGAGTTTCCTCTATCAGAGGTAGGGATGGGGGGTAATATCTGATCAGGAAGGGAAAAGAGGAAGCATGCATTGGCAAGAAGTTTGGGGATGGGTGCTGGCTGGCCTTGGAAGGGCTAGCAAAGCTTCCCTACTTGGGATGGATGCTGGCTGGCCTTGGAAGGGCTAGCAGAGCTTCCCTACTTAGTGCTAGCTCTGACTAGACTAGGAACATCCAAGTGTATGCAAATATCCTCTTAATATACAGTACTACCCTATTCCCCTTTTTAGTTCATCTTTCTCTTCAATGAGAAACTGCCATCTGTATATATCCAGTCATGGTGCTCATCCCAACAAGCTTCCACAACTAAGACTTTTTGCAGTCTCCTGTTTTTTTTAAAAAAAGTATTATTATTATAATGGTTTTTAGGAAACTTGTTGAATTGTTTCATTTATCTGACTTTTTGTGACCTTGTTTGGTTTTTATTTTTTCCCAAAGACACTGGACGGGTTTGCCATTTCCTTCTCTAGCTCATTTTACAGATGAGAAAACTGAGGCAAACAGGGTTATGATCCTTGCCCAGGATCACACAGCTGGTAGGTGTCTGAAGCTGGATTTGAACTCAGGTCCTCCTGACTCCAGGACCAGTGTTCTATCCACGGTGCCACCTAGCTGCCTGATCTCCTGCTTATTAGCTACAATTTTAGTCATTTGGATATAGATATTTGAAGCCACAGATTTTACTGTTTGCCATTTCTTGAATTCTGTCTTCTGTGAACTCTGAAATGTCTCAAATACTATTCTTCCTAGCTTGTAGCTGCTTGGTGATAGGCATAGTCATTTTCTTAGTCATTCTTATTTTTCAGCTTAAAGATATTTGGAATAGATTTGTAAGATTTAAAAGAAACACAGAAGAAGCTAGGTGGTACAGTAAATAGAGCACCATACCTAGTGTCAGGAAGGCCCAGCTTCCTAAGTTCAAATCTGGCCTCAGATACTTACTAGCTGTGTGACCCTGGGTCAGTCACTTCACCCTATTTCTTCCTCTGTAAAATGAGCTGGAGAAGGAGAAGGCAAAATCCTCTAGTGTCTTCATCAAGAAAACCCCCAGTGGTATTGTAGAGAGTCAGACATGACTGAGATGACCAAACGATAACAAAACGAATGCATCCACACTAACCCATCTTATGAATACTTTATGATCGACCTCCTGTGACTCCTGTTTTAACCATGATTCAAAAAACCAAATGAGGATATTTATGCTATGATGTGCTCCATTGCTCCATCCATGGCCCTCTTCTCTTTTCTCTCTACACTCTCATTTCATGCCTCCACCAGCTCCTATGTGTTCAATGATCACCTCTAAGAAGATCTCCAGTTCTATAACCCAGCCCTAGTGTCCCACATGAGCTTTAGTCTTACATCATGAGCTGCTTATTGGACATTTTGAGCAAGCTATCCCAGAAGCATCTCAAAATGAACACATCTAAACCAGAATTTGCTATCTTTCCCTCAAATTCTATCCTTCTTTTTAACTTTGCCATTACTGTTGAGGACACGATTACCTGTCTAGTAACCCAGACTCTCCACTCTAGTGTTATAATCACCTCCTAACTCTCACTTACCTCACATATTTAGTCAGCTGCCATATTGTTGTCCTCGTTCTCTACAACATTTCTCTTTGCCTTGTCTTCTCTCTCTTTACTCTCCATTCACCACTGCTATGGTCTGGGCCTTCCTCAGTTCTTGCCTGAACTAATGAAATGTATTATTTGTTCATTTTCAATTAAAAAGGATTTATTTCCCCTCTTGCATCTCTCTTTCCCGACTGAGAAAAACAAAAACAAAACCATTTTAACAAATATACATCGTTAAGCAAAGCAATATTGCAATAGCTTTTGATTTGGTCTCCCTATTTCAAAGTCTTGCAACATTTTATTTTATTCTCTACACAGCTAACAATGTGATTTACTTAAAGCAAATGTCTGATCATGTTACCTTCTGACTCAATAAACTCCTATAGCTCCCCATTACCCCTAGGATCAAATATAAATTCTTTTGTCTGGCATTTAAGGCTCTGGGCCTTTTCTTATCTTTCCAGATTTCTCACACATTTTCCCTTTAATGCCTTTTATCTAGCCTACTAGACTATTTATAACATATCACATATAACTCTTTCATTCCCTTGCCTTTGTCATAACTGATTCCTAGATTTGGAATATAGTCCCTACCTATCTCCACTGTTTGGAATACATAATTTCTCCCAAGACTCACCTCAAGCACCTCCTACTACACAAAAGCTTTCCTTATCTAGCCTTGCTTCTAGTATCCTCATTTTTTGTCTGTCTTTTTTTTTTTGCCTTTTGGAGGGCAATTGGTATTAAATGACTTGCCCAAGGTCATGCAGCTAGTTTTTGTGTTGTGTCTGAGGCCGGATCTGAACTCAGGTCCTCCTGACTCCAGGGCTGGTGCTCTATTCACTACACCACCTAGCCACCCCATCCTCATTTCTAAAGCTCCCTGTAATTAATTTTGTATGTATCCTGTGCACACATCTATCTGTCTGTCTGTCTAATCTGTATGTTTTCTTCTTTGTTTGAATATAAGCTCCTTGAGAACGGGACTGTTTTGTTTTTGACTTCAGTGCTGAGCATAGTGCCTGGCACAAAATAAGCATTTAATCAATGCTTAATGATTAACTGACTGATTAAGAGGGTCATGATATTCATATCACTAATCTTATTGTGTGACTTTGAGCCATTTAAATTCTCAGGGAGGCAGCTAGGTGGTGCAGTGAATAGAGCACTGGCCCTGAAGTCAGGAGGACCTGAATTCAAATCCGACCTCAGACACTTAACACAAAAACTAGCCATGTGACCTTGGGCAAATCATGTAAACCCAATTGCCCTAAAAAAACAACAACCAAAAAAAAATTCTCAGGAACTTAGTTTCCTTGCCTATAATATAAAGGGACAGACTAGATTATGCTCAAGTTTCCTTCTAGTTCTAAAATTCTGTTATTCAGAATTTGAAGGGCTGTTATTTGGGTGAAGAAATAGAAATTCTGTGTAGCTCTAGAACTAAGGCAGTTTTGATTACAAGAAGGCAGATTCTAACTCAAGACAAGACTACTTTCTCACCATTTGACCTGTCAATCAAGGAATGGGCTTCTTGGCAAACTTCCCATTATGAGAAGTTATCAAGCAGACTTTGGGTCAGGGATGTTTTTGAGGTGATTCTTGATTTGTGCAGAGGGTTGGACAAAATGACCCTTGATCTTCCTTCTAATTACTAAGATTATGCAATTATATCTTTAAAGGATTTTATCCAGGGAAGGTAGGGTATAAATGAAAAAGAAATATTAAGCCAGATTATTATTTGGTGGGACCATCACCATTGGTGACCTCAGGATACAGACCTTGAATGGTGGGACTAGGCTAGGCGATGGGAGCAGGAGTAAGGCTAAGTAGAACTAGCATGCCTTGGCAATGGAGAAGATGAGAATAATATAGAAATCTAATTTGACCTCTTTCACATTTTGGCTTCAGGACAGTTCTGCTCATAGATCTCATAGTGCCCATAACTGCTGCCATATGGGGAGCTTTCTCTCTCCTATACACACTTTATAATGCTTTATTCTCATTTGCTGTCCTTCATTTTGCTTATGAGCACCCATTTCAGGAGCATTCCAGTCATAAGATGTAGATTTTGAGAGGCATTTCCTTCTTAGTGATTTACTCTAAAAAATGGAATATCACAGACTGGGCAGATTGACAGACATAGGTTCCTGGCACAACACTGAGAGGCTCAAGCTCTGGTGCTGGAAAGGATCTCAGAAGCCACATAGCCTAATCTTCACATTTTATAGATGAAGAAACTGATAATGCAGTGACTTGACAAGGTCACACACACAGCAAGTATCAGAGGTGAGATTTAAACCCAAGTTCTCTGACTCCAGAGACAGTGCTCTTACTGTTCTGTGCTATTTCTTGTGGGGAAGGGGAAGGTTGGGTGGGCTTCAAGGGTGAGGGACTGGTAACAGTGCTGTGCCAATACAGCCAACAGTGTCTTAAGGAGGGTAGATGAGAAAGGTCGAGATGCTTTAAAATGTTAAGTATAGGATAGATGGGAGAGTTTGTCAGTTCAGATGTAGGAGGGGGCATGAAATTAAGTGAATGTTGAGTAGAAAAAATGAAAGGGGCTACATCAGCCAAGATGGGAGTTAATAATTTCTATCTCTGAAACAGCAACAGCAACAAAACAACCTAGCACCAACATAGATCATTTAGAAGTTTTTTTTCTTGAGTTTGGTTTATGTTTGATTTTTATCCCCTTTAGGGATGGTGGACCTTGATTCAAATAACAACAACAATGATAATAGTCTTACAGTATTTAACATCTATTCACAACATCACAGACTCTCAGAGATGGAAGGGACTTCAGAAGTCAACTGTTTAAACTTCGACCTGAACAAGAATCCCTCCATAGAATGACTACCAAATAGTCATCCACCTTCAAGGGTGGCAATTCCAGCATTGAAAGCTTTATTTTTCAAATTCAGACTATAAGATTCAGAGGGATTAAAGGAGTCCCTGTCTCTACTGGAAGCTTTTCCAGCTTTTAGATTCTGTTATTCTGTGAAATTGTCTAAAATCACATTGTCAGTAAAATGTACATCATGAAAGCAAATACAGGATCCCGATCCCTTTCACTTAACTCTGCTGGGTCTTATTTTTCTCATTTGTAAAACAAGAGGCTTAGGCTAGGTGGCCTCAGAAGTCTCATCCAGCTCTAGGTCAATGATACTATGAAACTCTGAACCTTTTACTCCAAGTCTAGTATTCTTCGAATCACACAATGTTTTCCCCAGTGCTTAGCCTGGAGCCTGGCCCGTCATGGGCACTTAATAAATGCTTGTTGACTTGACTTCTTGGCCACACCATCAGTGATACAGAGAAGTGATGAATGTTTGGGGAGAAGGGGCTAGACTAAACTTTATAAATCATGCTATGTTTCCTTTGTGGAAGAAAATAAAACTTTTATTTGCTTGTTTTGGTTTTATTGTTGCTACATTTTTTTGGAGGAGGAAAGGTTAGGAGCAGTAAATCTTAACTACTCTATTAAAAAATTAAAAATCTGCATTTGATTCCAAGATATAGTAGTTTTTAGTCCCTATAGCAAAATGTTAAACTTCAAAGTATTCAGTAAAATAGATTTAATGACTGAATTTCATAGGATCATGGATCTAGAACCAACAAGGTGCTTAATGCCCAACTTCCTTGTTTTATGGATGAGGAAAAAGACAGTCAGGGAGAGTGAACATCTTGTCTGAGGTCACACAGAAGGGCAGTGGTAGATCTGGTAACTTAGGTACGCTGAGGCTAGATCCAATAGCCTTCTTACTATATACCACAGGGCTTTTCAAGATATTTGAATAGTTTCAGTTCTTTGGCCTCAGGAGTCCCAATTATTTTCTTTACAAGATTTAATTGCCCAAGGTTGGATGAATGTTGTTCATCACTTTCAAAGTGGAAATCTAGCTACAGTGAGGAAATTCATCAAGAATAGTAGGGTCGGGGTGGCTAGGTGGTGCAGTGAATAGAGCACTGGCCCTGGAGTCAGGAGGACCTGAGTTCAAATCCAGCCTCAGACATTTAACACAAAAACTAGCCATGTGACCTTCAACAAGTTGCTTCACCCCAATTGCCCTCCAAAAAGAAAAAAAAAAGAATGGTAGGGTCTTAGAATCATGAATTTGGATTGAGCTGGTCCACATTTAGAGGATGAGAAGAGGTGCAGATAGATGGGAGGTGAGGGGATGAAATGATTGTAAGACAGTATAAATTATATCATCCAAATTAGGTCAATGGCACCAGTAATGCCCAAATCCTTAGTGACTCTCCTTTTACCTTCTCATTCCCCTCATACATGCATATCAGTATGTATATACTATTTTTGAGGGGGTGCCACTGACCACACACACACACAGCACAGTACTCTTGGGATCAGGAAAGATCTTGTGTAGCAAGTAGCATCTGAAGTGAGCTTGGAAAAGGACTAAGGATTCTTGAGAGAGAAGTGAGAAGGGAGTACATTCTAGGCATGGAGCACATCCTATGCAAAGACCTAAAAGTAGGAGATAGAATGCCGAATTTAGGGAACCAAAATGCATCTAGGGGACAGAGGTGAAAAATGTTTGTCAAGGTAGGAAGGAGTCAAATTGTTGAAAGAATAGTTTCACATTTTTTCTTTTGAAAAAAAATTTGTGAATAATAACTGACCTATATATAATCCATAAAAGTTTTCAAAGGTATTTATATATGTTACCTAATTTGCATCTCACAATAATCCTATGAGGTAGGTAATGCAGCTGTTCTTATCTCTAGTTTACAGATGAAGAAACTGAAGCTCATTGAGGTTAAGTGGCTTACCCTTGTTGACTCAGTAATTGTCATGGGTAGCCATGATTCATACCCATAATCTTCCTGATTACACATCACTCTGTCCTCCACTACTGCACCCTATAGAATTGCTGGATTAGGTGATATTTTGGGATCCTGTCTTCTTAGCATGGTCTCAGAATCAGGTTTAGAACTAGAAGAAGCCCTAGAAGACATTGAGTCCAGACCTTTATTTTTATAGGTGAGAAAACTCAGGCCCAGAGAGGATAAGGAACGTTTTCAAGGTTGTACAGGTAATAAATAACAATGGCAGGATTTGAACTCAAGTTGTCTAACTGCACAGGCAGTCCTCTTTCTACTGTATATTGAAAAAAATATCTTTTTTCCCTTTTATTTCTTGCTCTTTCCACAAGTCATTCCAAATTAAATAAAAGTGTTGTCATTTTGATTCACTTAATAGTTCTATGTCAAGTAAGTGAGTCTGGCCTTTGGTTTCAATGGCCTTTGGCAATTGCTTCTTTGATTGAGGACACTCCAGGGCTTGCAAAACACTGCAAAGCTGGCTAGTGAGCCAGATGGGTTCTTTGTCCTGTCAGTGTATCATAGATCATTCTTGCTATCCATATGACTCCTTGAGTTATTCTTTGTCTTTACAACAAACTTTGTTCTAAAGACACATCAGTCATTTCTCCAGGAGTCTCCTAAAGTGTATCCAATTCATATCCTCTTTGAAGTAATTTCCCCCCTTAACCTTTTTCAATTTCCTACAATTCTGCAAGATTAATCTCCTTGGTCTATCAGTTGCCATCAGGAGCTGTCCAGCACTGTATCATGAGCAATGAAGTTGTGTTTACTTTGAACAGAAAGGACAGAATTAAAGGTTAATTCTGAATTCCCTTCAAAGGACTGTGTAAGATATTGAACAGGCTGCTCCAATGACGCGCCCTTTACTTTACAATAAAGTTTCTGGGAAGAGAATGGACTTAGTTTCAGGTATTTAAAGGGAATAAACAATTTAGTAAACAGCTTTTCCTAGTTTGTAACAGTGCTTAAAGCTAATTGCATTTGTTTTGTATGAAATGCAGCCCTGGCATCAAAGGAACCAGTTTGTGAAGCATCAAAGATGAAGCAGCAATAGCCTTTCCAATCTGTCTCTAATGATTTCCTGGTAATGATGAGTTCCTGAGAAGAAATTCAACCTGTATTCTTTTTTTTTAAATCTGCTTAGTGTTTCTTTTTGGATCAACTCCAGATTGGAGTGATTTTCTGTTTACTAGGGATCATAAGGACCTTGAAAAATAACTTGTTTTTCACAAGAAAGATTAAAAGCAGGATTCACATTTTGGGGTCTTGGGCTTGAGTCTCCCTTCAATCATTACCTTGATATACAAATTTGGTTTTATGGTATAGTGTATACTATAGTATGGTACAGTGGGTAGAGCACTGGGCATGGAACTAGGAGATTCTTAACTGATGTAGTAGAAAGACTGATGTACTTGGACACGATGGACTTGATGGACTTGAACATGGTAACTCACATGACCTCAGTTTGGATCCTTGTTCTGCCATTATCTACCCCTGTGATCTTGATCAAGACACATTTCTTTTTTGAGACTCAGTTTCCTCATATGGAAAAACAGGAGGGGTGGACTAGATGACATGTCCCTTCTACCTCTGGATTTAGGATCTTGTGATTTTCCCCTCCGAGTGACCTTGGGTAGCCTCACTTCATCAGTAAAATAAAGATAATGATGCCTTTAGGTTTTACCTTACAGGGTTGTTGGTTATAGATTACTCCTTTTAAGAATCTGCTTTCGGAGGCCATATTTGCAGTTCTTCAAAACATTTAACAAATATGTCATATTTTAGAATGCTATATAGACATACTACGGCCCATTCACAGTATGCCTATCAAAAAATGGAAAAGTTTGAGCATCCGGGAATTTCATTATCTAGAATTTGAGTAAAATCCCTATTTGACATAAAAAGAGATGCAACAAGACTGACCTGGGTGATATGTCTACCAGCAAGTATTTATTAAGCACCTACTATGTGTCAGGCATTGTTCTAGACTTTAGTGGTATAGATGTGAAGAATCAAATAATCTTTGTTTTCCAGGGGCTTCCATTCTCTCCAAAAGAATATTAAAGTACCAAAAGGGATTATCTGGAAAAGAAAAGTTCATTGAAAAAATAGCTTTGGCGCATGGACTTGGAAATCAGTGTTACTGAGGCACCCATCTCATAATAAGTCACTCAGTTTTTGACATCTATTTTTTAAAACATGGTATCCAGTTCAGGCCCTCAGCAAATAGAAATATAGCCACATCTACCTCTAATCTAGCTAAAAGTTATATTAATATCATCTAAACTGGTCAGGAAATTCTAACCTGAACAAACTCCCGAGAAGGGATAAAAGAAGACACAGATTTCTGCCTCATTGCGACTAGAATCTCAGACTTGTCCTGGTTCCTGGAAATGAGGCTACATGTATAACTTTAACCCAAGAAATCAGCTTTACTCAGAACTGTCTGTAGCACCAATGCAATATTCACAGCACTGACAGTGACTATGTATATGCTGGTATAGGTCTGAATCACAAAATATAACAGATTCTCTATATAGAAGGCAGAAATAAAATATTTATTGAGGCAACAGAAAGCCAAATCCCAAAACCAGAAAGCCAAATCACATACCAGAAAAGTGAATCCATCACAGCAACAAAGAAGTCAACACACAATAGCACAGCAGGGAGCCACACCATACCTAGTTGTCTCCTTGCCTGCATCCTCTCCTCCCTTCAGGTCTAATTGCTCTGACTCACAGCTTCCTCTGGGCTCTGCCCCACCTGTTCAGCAAACTCCTTCCACCACAGATTCCATGTGATTACATTTGGACTTTTAAGGGGCAGGGAAGATCTTCAAAGTAGGAAAGATCTTCAAATTTCCTTAGGCCTATTTAGGGGGCAGGGAAGATTTTCAAATTCCTATTACAATTACACAGTCAGACTCAGAGAGGCATGAGACAGAAAGACTCTATATGGTCTTATATTTCAGCAGGCCTAGGGAGTAGGAGCCTTTTACAAATGTATTTATTGGGCTAAACAAAACCTAAGGGCTTTTCAATGCACTAATCCTGCATATAAGCATAAACACAGGAGTTGGTAGAGTTTCTTTGATGTCAATGGCTGCCCTCATGGATTTCTGAGTCATTCTAAACTCTTCTTGTCTTCTGGTTCCCCCTTATCCCTTCAGAGAGATTTAGTCCAATTTTCCTCATCAAATGACTAGATTTTCACACCTATAAAAATAAATAAAGCATGATTGGAGGACTGTATTGTGGCAGATTTACATGGACCAGAGGAGCACATAATTGGCAGGTGTGAGTGGGCTGTGATAGTCTTTCCCTAGAGGGAGGGCCTCCATTGGAGAGATTACAGATCCCCTGGAATAATATCAGAGCAATCTGCAGAAAGCTGTTTAGGCAATGCATTTTTCTTTATTTTTCTAAAGAGGTTCTTAACTTATTTATTTTTCATGTAGGAGTTGGTGATCTTTGAAAAAGTTTTTGATAACTTAATTTCAATATAACTAGTTTCATTTGTAAACTTACGTATTTTATTTTATGCATTTTAAGATGTTATTTTGAGAAGGGCTTTGCAGGCTTCACCAGTTTGCCAAAGGGGTCAGTGACACAGAGAAGGTTAAGAGCACCTCATCTAAACTTGGGTGATTTTTGTACAATGCACATCATTGCTGAAGAATCTTCAATGATTGCCTATAAAATGGAAACTGACCTTAAAGGTCATCTAGTCTAAAGCTCCCATCTTACAGGAGGAGAAACTGAGATTTTTAGTTATTTGTCACCCAAGTAGGAAGTAGCAGTTGTAGGTTAAGTCCATAGCTCCGTGTACTCTATCACTCCTCCTCTCTTTTTTGGCATTTAAGGCCCTTCCTGGTAGGTTTCAGTTGACCTTTCTGGACTTATTTCACATTATTCCCCTTTACTTACTTTACTTTGGAGTCAAACTGGCCTACTTGGTGTTGTCCCAACACAGCATGACATGTCCCACATCCATGCTTTTGCACAGGTTATCAATATGCTTGGAATATACTCCCTCCTTGAATCCATCTCTCCAAATCTGTAACTTATCTCGTGGGCTATCTCTTTTCTGGTCCCTATAGTGTTCCCACCCTTCTCAGATGATCATGCATACATACACCTTTAATCTCTTTGTTACAGAGAATGTAGAATGTAGCCTTTTTAAGAGCAGGGACTTTTTTCATTTTATCTCTTTGTGTCCCCTCCTTCATGTTATTTTTAAAAAATATTACATATTTTTACATTTTTAAATGTTGAGTTTTAAATTCACTCTCTCCTTCAAGAACCTCTACCATCCATTGAGAAGGCAAGCGAATTTCAGTTATACATGTGAAATCATTTGAAACATATTTTCATATTAGCTATATTGCAAAAATATGAGAAAAATAAGGTAAGTGAAAAATTATACTTCAATCTGAACTCAGAGTTTACCAGTTTTCTCCCTGGGGGTAGATAGAATTTTTCATCATGATTCCTTTGGAATTGTCTTGGATCATTGTATTAATCACAGTAGTAAAATCTTTCATCGTTAATCCTCATTACAATATTGCTGTTACTGTGTGCAGTGATCTCCTGGTTCTGTTCACTTCATTTTGTATCTATTAATATAGGTCTTCCTTTGATTTTCTGAAAGCATCCTGCTCAACATTTATTATAGCACAGTAGTATTGCATCAAACCATATATTAAAATGTGTTCAGCTATTCTCCAGTTGATGGACATCCCCTCAGTTTCCAATTCCTCACTTCCACAAAAAGAGTTGCTATAAATATTTTTGTACATCTGTGTCCTTTTCCTTTTTTAAAGAACAAAAATCTTTTCCAGATACAGACCTAGTAGTGTTGTTGCTGGGTCAAAGTGCATGCACAGTTATATTCCTTTGGGAATAGCTCCAAAGTGTTCTTCAGAATGGTTGGGTTAGTTCACAACTCCACCAACAGTGTATTACACATCCCCTCCAGTATTTGTCATTTTCCTTTTCTGTCAGACAATTTGATAGTTTGAGGTAATACCTCAAAGTTATTTTAATTTGCATTTCTCTATTCAATAGTGTTTTAGGGAATTTTTCGTGTGACTATGGATAGCTTTGATTTGTTCTTTTGAAAACTGCCTGTTCATACCCTTTGACTTTCAATTGTCTCCTCCATGTCTTACTCATAGTAGGTAAATAATAATTGATTGTTGGTTTGAATTGAATTTACCTTTCTTGCTGCCTTCCTTTGGATGATCTTTGATCTTTGGCTTGTCAATATCCTTCTTAAACTATAGTACCCAGAATAAAACACAATGCTCCAAATATTGACTGACCAGGGCCTAGACTAGCCTAAAAGTCTTTATGATAAGAGTGTTAAGGAATGTATTTCTGAGAATATTAACACAAAGAACCATGATACTGACAGTTAGGTACTTTACTCACCTTATTTCTAGTTGGAGCAGTATATTAATTTTCATGAGTACTAAAACTTGTCTAGTTTGCTGTTTTGGAAAGTCCTACAACAGACAGTCCAACCAGAATGTGTGTCTATTAAGATTGTGCTTTCTAATGGTCCCTCTGAATAGCTATTAGAATGTCTTGATTCCCCAGTGAAGGATTGGGTGAAATTCACCTTTTTGCTGTCAGAGTTTTTGTTTCGTCTCAATCATCTTCATTTATCATTAGATTGCATCTGCTCCCACGAACTCCGTTAGAATATTAAGCACTTCTCTGCCATCATCCTAGAAATACAAGATCTGGGGGCTATTTTGTGTAAATCACCTTAAGGAACCTCTTTTTTTGATTTGGTTTTGTACAGTTAATTTTTTTTAAAGCTCTTCAATTGTCCATAGTTCTTTGCTATAGTTAATATTAAGGCAGATTGAAATAGATGAAATAAGGGGTGATGCACTAGGTCAAATAGGCTTAGGAATAAGTAATTTTCTCCCTCACCTTCCCCTCCCCCAAGGTTTAATTCAGGTCAGAATGGGCCCCAGGGAGATGGGTTGGAAATAAAGCGTTTTAGGGAGCTGCTCCACTGGCAATTCAGATTCTCGGTACAACATCTCATTGAAAGATTGTGGTCCTTGCTTGATCCCTGGGTTGACTTTGCTCTAGAGAAGACTATAGTTTCTACTTTACATTACTACCTCTAAGATTCTCCTGTCCAGCTCCCAGCTCCTTAAATTATTTCATAATTATGCACATACACAAAAACACACTCATAAATAATATTTGCTTATCCATAGTCTCCTTTATCACTCAGGTAACAAACATTTATTAAGCACTGATTTTATGATAGACAAAATGCTAAATGTAAGGGGCACAAAAATAAAAATGAAAACAGTCCCCTGGTGTCATGGAGCTTACATTCTAAATAGGGAGGCAACATGTCCTATACAAGTATCTAACACACGCACAATGTATACAAGAGATTTTGAGAAAGGAGGACATGATAGATGGAAGCATCAATCAATCAATACATTTATTAAATGATTGCTTTGTTTCTGGCACTGCATGAAGTGACTGTGCAGAAGTAGTATCTGAACTGAGTTTGGAGGGAAACAAGAGATTCTGATAGATGAAGGAGAGGAGGGAGCATTGCAGGTGTGCGAGACAGCCAGTGCAAGGGAATACAGATGGGTGATGGAGTTGTGTTTAGTGTTTGTTGAAAGGCACAGAGGCTAATGTGACCATATCAAACTCTGTGTGGAAGGAGAGTAATGGGTAAAATGACTGAAAAGGTAGAATATAAGCTCTTTGAGAGCAAGGCCAGCTTTTTCCTCTTTTTATCTCTAGCATCTGTTACAGTTCCTTGCATATGGTAGGTGTTTAATAAATGTTTGTTGAATTTAACTGAGCTACATTTTTGTAGGCAAAGAACAGGTTTGTGTTATAACATTACAATGATTTGATAGCGATTCTTTTAATCATTTGCTTATTGAAATAAGAGGTATGTAATATAAGTCAGGACATACAGACCAGGTGATATGCTACAGTGGTATTTGCATTAGAAGGCTGTGCTATTTATTACTTGTGGAACTTTGGGTCAATCCCTTAACCTTTCTGTTACCTTAGTTTCTTCCATTAAAAAAAAAAGAGAATGGAACTAAATTTAGGAGTGGGAAACCTGAGGCCACAATGTCACATGTGGCCCTCTAGGCCCTCAGGCCCTTTGACTGAATCCAAACTTCCCAGAATAAATCCCCTTAATGAAAGGATTTGTTCTGTAAAACTTGAACTCAGTCACAAGGCCACACCCAAGGACCCAGAAGGCCTCATGTGGCCTTGAGGTCTCAGGCTCCCCACCCCTGATAGATGATCTGTAAGGCCATTCCTTAGCTCTAAATCTATGATTTTATGATCTTCTTGATATTAAAATTGTGCTCTAGGAGAGGAAGTCAGACTAGAAGTCAGGAAGAGAAAACAAAACCTTGCCTTTCTTTTATTCTTCTTATTACTTTGTTTTTTTATGATGAAAGAGAGTGAATTTTCCCCAGTTGGTCTTGTTCCTTCATGCACATGGTCAACCTTCCTTCTGTCTCAGAGGCAGAAGTGCCCTTTCTCCTTTCCATGGCTAACCTCATCACTTGGGCCCATGATTCCAACCTTTTCCATCTTCTGAAGGACTTCAGTTCATCAGTCTTTTCCATATATTTCTTTTATCTTCAATCTGTCCCTCTTCACTTCTCTGTTGCCTGCAAACATGCCTAGGTTTCTTCTGCCCTAAGAAAACTTTCTGTCAATTATGCCACCCCCTCTAGTCTACCCTTCTATGTATGTTTTCCAAACTCCTTCAGGGAGTGGCTTACACTTCCCACCACCACTTTTTCACCAGCCAATTACTCCCAGTCCTTTGCATTCCAGCTTCTACCTCCATTCTACTAAAATTGTTCTTTTAAAGGTTAACAATAATTTCGAGTCTCCAAATCTAATCATGGTCTTAGGGTTCATCTTTTCTGAATCCACTGTAGCATTTTATAGTCTGTCCACCTTTCCCTCTCAACCATATCCATCACCATTGCATTGGGACTAATAAGAAAATAGAGGGAAGTTATAGTAAGGGGGTGAATGGGCTTAAACCATGGAAATGTCTTCCTATTAATATTTTAGAGGTATCTGTAAGTTGCTCCATTTAAACTTCCTCCTTGTCTAGCATTCTTCTCCTTCAATGGGTGTTATGCTTCTCCAGCTCCAAGTGTGGAGTAGACAGCAAATGTGATGTAATGAAATGATGGCTAAGTTAAGTGAAAACCTGACTTCAGATCTTGGCTCTGTGACTACTTGGTGACCTTGAGCTAGTCATCTCAACTCTCAGGGTCTTAGTTTTCTAATGTATAAAAAATAAGGGAGAATGTATGGAATAGATCATCTCTAATCTTCCTTTTGTCTTTAAATAAATGGTTCTATTGGAAGTTCATACCACTTTACTACCACCTTCTCCTAACTTTGATCCCTCTCCATCATTGGCTTATAGAAAACTGTCACCTTTGGTATCAACAATGCAGTATTCACAATGCCTATGGTGGTTTTAACACTTAACCCAAAAACCAAGCCAATACAAGGTGATCTTTAAATTCCATTACCATTACAACATTTTCCTTGACTTTGACTCTTGGCTCACAGTCTTTCTCTCTTCCTCTGACATTATTCTTGGAGACTTCAGTGTCCACTTTGATGACTTAACACTCTATCCTCAGTTCTTCTCAATTTCTATGACCTTCATCCCTACTAGTATCATCACTACTTATTGAAGTTCTTTCTTAAAGAATCTGAAGTGCTAGATCTTGAGTTAGGAAGACCTGAGTTCAGATCTGACCTTAGTTGCTTTCTAGCTCTGTGCCCCTGCGCAGGTCACTTAATGGCTGTCTGCCTCAGTTTCCTTAGCTGTAAAATACTGATACTACTACTACTACTACTACTGCTGCTGCTGCTGCTGCTGCTTCTGCTGCTACTAATACTACTAATAATAACACCTACCTCCCAGGGTTGCTATGAGGATCAAGTTCTGTAATATTTTAAAGTGATTAGCATAGTGTTTGGCAAATAGTAGGTAATTAATGAATGTTTATTTCCTTCCTTCCTGTCTCTTCAAATTATGCTTTTCTTTATTCCTTCCATAACTGTTTCCCACACTTATTGTGACTTTAGAAACCTCAATTCTTCCTTATTCTCAGTCCATCATCTGTATTCTTACTTCCCATCTCTTCCTGATCAGTCTTGGCATAATGATATTCCAGTTCAAAAATGCTTTTTCTTCTACCATTGAGTCATCTGTCCCTTGAAATTCCACTGTTCTTTTACAGTTAGCTCTCAGACTTGGGAAGCTTCAAATATCTAAGTTCTTCATTCCTGAGTATGTGAATACTGCTGGAGAAAATTTATGAAGTAAGCCAGGGATCATTTATTCTTTCAATAAGAAGGCGTCAGGTGGGCTTGGGGTGACAGGTATAGAGGGGGTGTTGAGCCCTTCAACATATTTTCCCTTTGCTTCTCTAATTCACAACCAAGATATTCTCATAGCAACAACCAGAAAATACTGATAGATAATAACAATAATGGTGGTGATATGGGCGCCATTCTGCTTGGTTTTAACAATTTATAGTTTTTTAGTTCTTTTATATATTATCTTATTGAAAATGCACAAAAATCTCATGAGCTATGTGGAATGTATTATTCTCCACTTTTACAATGAGAAAATTGAGCCTAAGAGAAATTAGGTCATCTGTTCAAGGTCACACAGCTAGTAAGTGAAAATGTTGGGATGATATCAAATATCTGTTTTATTTTGAGTCATCTGAAATCATAGTTGGGCCCTATGATGATCAGAATTCCTAATTCTTTCAAAGTTATTTTATTTTTACTATTGTTGTGATTGAATAATTTGTGACCTGTTTCTCCCCACTTTGCTCTGCCTCAGTTCATAAAACTCATCACAGGTTTTATTTCCCTAATTGTTTCTTTCATCACAACACTATTCCATCATTTTCACATACCATACTTGATCAAGCCATTCCCATTTGGTTGGCATCCCCTCAATTTCCAATTCTTTGTTGCCACAAAAAAGTTGGAAATATTTTTGTATATATGAGTCCTTTAACTTTTTTATTTCTTTGGCATCTAGGCTTACCAGTGATATGGCTGGATCAAAAAGGTATGCATATGAAATTCAATAGTTTTTGGAACATAGTTCCAAACTGAATTAATTTACATGTTTCCCATAGGTCCACCAGTATTTATCATTTTCCATTTTTGTTAACTTTGTCAATGTGAGAGGTATAAGGTAGAACTTCAGATTTCTGGTAGTTTTCATTTCTTTAATTATTAGTGATTTAAAGCATTATTTATTATGACTGCTAATAGCTTAGATTTCTTCCTCTTAAAACTGGCTATTTATATCCTTTGACTATCATTTGGGCAAGGCCCTCTTTCTTTTAAATATTAGATGAACTTTATTGGGTATTTCATATGTATGTTTATGGGATATTTTGTAAAAAAAGTGAATCTGTTTGGGTATGGGGTTTGACTAGATTAGGGTTCTTAGACTTTTTTTGAGTCATGGACATGGTGGCAGCCAGATGAATCCTATGGACCCTTATCAACATTTTAAAAAATATAAAATAAAATAAGTTTACAAAATTAAAAGAAAAAAAATAGTGCAAATAAAGATGTACTTTTTTTTCATCCAGTTTCATAAAACTGTGGAAATTTATTCAAAGAGCCCTTTGGGGAAAGTGGAGTTATTGGACTAGATGGTTACAGTGGACTATTTCACTTCTAAAAATTCTGTGATCCTGCATCAGAAAATATTAGAGTTCAGAATTTTCCTCTGACACTACCTGAAGAACCATGGGAAAACCACCTCAAACACATGGAACCTCAGTTTTCTCATCTGCAAAATGGGGATTTGACAAGTCCATTCAATTTTACAAGAATATATTAAGCAGCTGGCAAGATTCAGGTACTGTTTCAGTATAATAAGGGCAACTGGTCTATGGGGAACCTTGTAACAGTATTTATAACACGCACAAATATCTTTGCTTTGGATTAGTCCAAGCAACCATTTCGAAGCTTGGGGATGAGCCTGCTTCCAGCTATGATGACCAAGGAGCTTGAATTGTGTAATGCCAAAGCCTTCTAATTGTGGAGCAGAAGAATCCATGATTCAGGGGGTGCTAAACTTGACTTGAGTGGTTATACAAGAGAAGACCTACCCCTTTATCAACACTCTTTCTTCTAAGATTGCAATTGAGGCAGGTCAGATTTTTTTGAACTGGTCCTGAGAGTTGGGTGGAGGAGGGTCAATGATGCTTCTTCACCTAGCTATAGTGGTTTTGGTAGTGTTCTACTGATGTTTGTTTTTGCCTCCTCTACGAGCATTCTGAGATGAAAGTATCTAAGTCACTTGATGAATTCAGGAGATCCAGAAGTCCCATCAGAGCTTAATCACTTCAGTCGCTGTGGCTTCTGGAGTGGGAAAAGCCAATGATAATGGACATAACTGCAGGCAGATGCCAAAAATCACTCCTCAGAGTATAGCTCCAAGGAGGATGATCCCTCATGGTGGAGAGAAGTTTGAGTATAAACTCTAGAAAGGCCCTGATTCTCAGACATCACAAGTTCAACCTGTTCAGACATGAATGTGAATTCATTATCTCCCCCTTCAAATCCTACTGTTTTTCCAACTTCCCTATTTTTGACCAGGACAACACCATCCTCTTAGTCCCCTAAGGTCACAAGCTAGCTCTCATTTTCAAATTCCTCACTTTCTCATCCCCTAAATCCAATCTATTGCCAAGGTCTTTCAATTTTACTTTTGCAACCTCTCTTGAATATGTTGCCTTCTCTCCTCTGATATTACTATCATCTTGGTTCAGGCCTTCATCATCTCAGTCCTGGACTACTGCAAAAGTTCACTGGTGGGTCTGTCTGCCTCAAGTCTTTCCCCACCCCAATCCATCTTCTACTCAGTCACTAAAGAAATTTTCCTAAAGTACAGGTCTGACCATATCTCACCTCTCCCCTAACTCAATAAACTCCATTGGTCTCCTCCTGCTCCCAGGATCAAATAGAATCTTTTATTTTGCTTTTAAAGTCATTTATAATCTGGGTCATTCTTCACTTTCTAGTCCTCTGACATTTTACTTTTCTCAATATATTCCACTTCCAGCATCACTGACCTTCCGGCCGTTCCTTACACATGACACACCATTTCCCTTTTCACTGACTAACCCCCCTCCCCCACCATGCCTGGGATACTTTCCATCCTTGGATCTGCCTCGTGGCTTTTCTGCCTTCCTTCAAGCTCAGTTCAAATCCTACCTTCTACAAAAAGCCTTTTTTTTTTGATCCTCCTCAAAATTGTTGCTATTCAGGTGTGGCCAACTTGGAATGACCACATTTGTAGTTTTCTTGGCAGACACTGAAGTGGTTTGCCATTTCCTTCTCCAGCTCACTTCACAGAGGAGGAAACTGAGTCAAACAGAGTTAAGTGACTTGCTCAGGGTCACACAGCTAGTAAGTATCAGAAGTAAGAAGCTAGAAGAGTCCGTTTGAACTCAGTTCTTTCTCATTCCAGACCTGGCACCATGTCCAGGACATGAGCCACCTAGCTGCACTACCTACATGACCCCCTCAGTATTAGTACTTTCCCAGTTCATCCTGTGAATATATATTATATATCCATAGTTTTGTGCATGTTGTTTCCCCATTAGCATGGGAGCTCCTTGAGGTCAATGACCACTTTTTGCCTCTCTTTGTACCCTTAGCACTTAGCATAGTGCCTGGAACATTATAAGTGCTTAAAAAATCTTGTTGACTTTACTTGTTGGTTTGACTGATTGACAAAAAACCATTGGAGGAGAAGTGCCATGGGTTGCCTGTGTGTGTATGAGCTTCAGGTCTTCCTAATCCAAATGGAATTGTTACCTTATCCATGAAAACTTGCCTCACAGAGTCAATGCCAAACCATTAACAGTAAGGTTATTGACCTTCTTCATTCTCCCTTCTTTTCAATACAAGGGAATGTTTGCTCACATATTTCATTTCTCTAATGATTTCTCCATGATCATTGCCAAAGTGCCTCTGACAGACGTAAGCATAATAGCAACTGATTTTGACTGCAGTTCTCTGTTCTACGTAGGAGAGGATGACTGAAGCTTAATTACAATTCTTTTATACTAAGTATGCATGGTTTTCTGAAGCATTTCTGTGATTTCCCACAATTTCCTCTCCTGGAACCACCTTATCAGTTGAATAGTCAAATTCAGTCCTGCTAATTATAATGGGATTTGGTGGTGTGAGCTTGTCTTCTGCACAGAACCTCAAAGCATCTAGGTAAATACTTTAAAAGCAATAATAGTTTCACAGTTTACTGAACTGTTTTAACATAACTTATTTTTTTGCTAGCAAATCAAATAAGCCCCCACCCCAGCACTGTATATATAAGAAAATTGGGGAAAAGGGAAGGTAAATTACAGAAACACAGAATTATAGATTAAAAAAGGACTCAATGTTCATCCAATGTCAATCCATAATGGAAAAAGAATTCTATAGCCTTTCTGATATGAAGCTCTCCAGCTTCACTTTAAGACCTCCATTGGGGAGAAACAAACCACCTCCTTGAGGCAGGCTGGGCCTCATTGTTAGCAGGTTTTCCTGACATACATCTTAACTGTTCTTCTTTAAAACTTTTTCTTCCCATCCTATCCCATTATTTCCATCTCTGCTCTCTGGGGTCAAAGAGGACCATTTTAATCCCCTTCTAGGTGACCATATAAGACATAGCAAGTCTGTTATCTATCTGGCACTTTCTCTTTACCAAGTTTTCTCTTTCCATTGCTATTCCTGAAAGTTGATGCAACTCAAAAAAATTTCGATTATGTGTGTTTGTTAAAGTAGTGAGAGTAAAAATAAATAGCTATCTAGCAAATTTAAGTACTAGCATGTCATTACTTCTCTTTTAAATTCATGTTCATTAAATAGAGGGGCAGCTAGGTGGAGTCAGGAATATCTGAGTTCAAATATGATCTCAGACACTTACTAGCTGTGTGATCCTGGGCAAGTCACTTAACCCTTATTTGCTTCAGTTCCTCATCTGTAAAATGAGGACATACTAGAGAAGAAGAAGATACTAGAAATCACTCTAGTATCTTCATCAAGAACACCCCACGGACAAAAGTCCATGGGATCACCTATATTTAGATGTGACTGAACAACAAAATCAATACATATACATGAATATACACACATATGTGCAGACATATATATTTATACACACACATAGATTAATTTGTTAGAGGCAACACATAATAGTATGTGAACAACTTTCTTTGAAACCAGAAACATCTGGATTCATGTTCTGCCTTTGTGACCCTGAACAAGTAACCACATCTTGATAATTCTCCAAAATGGTAACTTGCAGAGAAGGCTTTGACCTACATTAGTAAAGAGAGTTTCCCATTCCAATGAAAATACAGGTCTATTCCTTATTCCAGCATATAATTTAATCCCACAGATCATTTGATGAAAACTTGTGTCAAGGGGACCAACATTTGTATTTCACAGTGTTCAATTTAGCAGAGAATTTGTGTCCCTTCGATGACTTTTCATATAATAATATCTTTAAATACTTCTCTGTATACACAGTATCCCCCACTCCTACCTTCTAAAATATAATCTCCTAGAGGGCAGGGACATTCTCCTTCTGAATTCCTGGTATCCAGCAGCAGCAGCATGCACCTAGTAGGCACTTAATGTATGCTCATTGAATTGGTTAGAGGGAAGTCTAGCAGAGAGAGCCTAGGAATTTGTCATTAATCAGTGCTGAACTGACTGCCCTCTATTGACCTCTGGTTTCCTCTAAAACAAATTTCAATAACTAATTAATTCAGTGAACATTCATCAGGCACAGCATTGCTCTGAGTATTCCAGGGGATGCCAATGAGCAGAAAGAGAGAGGCCTGACCTGCAGGTAAAGATTCTTGCATATGAAGATTTGGATCAATTATTGAAGAGCCATCAATCCCTCCTGGGATAGCCTCACTGAGAATCATCGCTTTCCAGGACTTTAAAATAGGGCACGTGGTTGCAGGTAGCCTCCCTGTGTCTCTAGATGGCTTCTTAGGTTCTCTTCCAAACCCAAAGCTTTGATTATGATCACTTATTAGTCATGGAAATCAAGGGAGTATGACTAGGGCAGGGTCTTGAGATCGATGATCCTCAGGAATCTCAGAAGGACAAGTATCTTTGGAAACTTCCTAAGGCAGGTGGCATGTCCCAAAGCAGGCACAGCAGCTTTAGAGCCCTAGTTTTCAGACCTGGAGGGGACCTTAGTGAATATCTAGTCCAGGGTGTTTTAATGTTTTTGTATCTTGGACTCTAGGACAATCTGGTGAAGTCTGTGGACTTCTGCTCAGAACGAGGTTTTTTTTTAAATGCATACACTTTTTAAAAGGGGGTTATTAAGGAAGCCAATTATGTTGAAATAGAGTTACCAAAATATTTAAAAATCAAGTCCATGGACCCCAGGTTAAGAATCCCTCAGTTAGGGTCAACTAGGTGGTGCAGTGAATAGAGCACCAGTCCTGGATTCAGGAGGACCTGAGTTCAAATTCTGACCTCAGACAGTTGACGCTTTTACTGGTTGTGTGACCTTGTGACCTTGGGCAAATCACTTAACCCCAATCGTCTTGCTTTCCCCCCTCCAAAAAAAAAAAAGCTTCCCTCAGCTAGTCCAGCCCCACATTTTACAGATGAGGAAGCTGAATTGAGAGACTATTCCTTTTAATATTAGTGTCTTCTGTCTGAGATTATTTCTAGTTTATCTTTTACATATCTTTGTACAATTGTTCACATGTTTTCTCTGCCTATTATATTGTAAGCTCCTTGAAGGAAGGGGTTGATTTTAATTTTTTTGTATCTCTAGCACTCTGCATAGTGCCTGGCATACAGAAGGTGCTTAATAAATGCTTGTTGACTTGATTTGAAATGACTTGCCTGAGGTCACACTGCTAGCTAGTGACAGCAGAACCAGAATGAGGAGCAAAAATGAGGTTTCCCTGATATCCAGCAACCAGCATCTTTTGATGCTCACTTCCAGTGAAGGCCGTCTGTCTAAGGGATGAGACGGGTGTTACGAACCCTTGGTTTGGAGTATATATTGCAATCTTTGCTAGGACATTATTGAGAGTGATTTTACTCCATTGGTCATCTTTTCTTTGGCACATCTTTAATTTCTCTGACTCCTTCCTCTCAGACTACAGATAATATGTAGGTCTTTTTTATCCTAACAAAACAAAACAAAAAGAAAAGGCTTTTTTTTACCCCAGCATTCCCCTTTCCCCAACATGGCATCCTGGGCCCTTGGTACCACATGAGGCTTTGCTTTGAGAAAGGACCCTAATACAATGTGAGAGAAATTTTTTCTTCTCTTGGCTCATGTGCCCCCATCTAGGAAATCTGGGAAAGTCTATGCTAAGTCTTTCTTCCCGATAAACTGAGATCAACTGCCATTTGTAAGCTGGAAGTTTTAACTCCACGGAAGAGATTTTTCTCTAAAAATGAAGGTACACAAGACAACAGCCCTGGAATATGCCTTCATGAGTTCCAAATAAGAGTGTTTCCAACAAATCCTATCTTCTTGTCCAGATCTTTGCTAGTACCATCTTAAAGGTTGGCTAAACTAGGTTCAGAGTAACTAACGAACCTCAAACCAGTTGGCAAGTTAGGTGATTGTCTACCCCAAGCATGTGAAAATTTCCCCTGGTGGAATGGGTAGATGAGAACAATTTGTTCCAACAAATAACTTGGTGAAGCATTAAAGAAGCCGAGGTCATCCACATCCTAGGTCATCACCAATCATTCTGACTTTTGCTTTGACTCTGAAAGAGAGAGAGGCTGACACTTTGTGCAACTTTGCCCCATTTACACCCAATTCACAAGCAAGTCAAGACGTCACGTTGTGATGTCATTGTTCCTCTTCAAAAACAAAAGGACAACAGGTGGGTAATGTTTGAGAGATAGCTGAAGGAATGGTGCTGGTCTTTTTTCTCCCACCTTCTTGCTGTTTCTCTAATACTGCTCTTTCTAGCTCTATTTCCAGTCATTCCTTTAACACAGTTTATCAGGCAAGGCAAGGAAAACTTTGGAGGATTCTCCGTCTTTCTTTTCTTTCTCTCTCATGCAAAATTAAGAGCAGAGACTTCTGCCACTTAGTGTAAATTCAGTTCATTTGGATGAGTGGAAGGTTACAGACTTTGGAGAAGGAAATGGGAACCCATGGCTTTCAGGTCCACCATTGGCATGCAACATACAGTTAGGATCCAGGCAGGAATTCTACACTTGGCAAATGAAGTTAGTATGAGCATGTGGGCAAATAATTTGGTCCATGCTCTCTCAGCATGACTGAACCCTGATTGTACTGAATTCTCCTCTCAGGAAAGTCATTATTCCTCTTTTTATATCTTCTACTTTTTTCTTTTTTCCTTTCTTCCCTCCCTTTTCTCTGTAATTGCTGGTCCATATTATTTTCCTAAGTTAGCAGATAAGTAGTAAAGCTCATAGTTGAATTGAAATGATAATTGGAAGATTTTTTTTTAAGGGAAGCCACTGAGTGTACAGACACACTCAATTATTATCATCTGATTTGATTTCTGAGGTTGACTATTTTAAGACATTTGTATTTGCAACCCTCAGTGAATATTCATGGACATAGGGTCTGGTCATGTGATTTCCTTTAGTTAAAGGGAACTTCCAGGTGAGGAAACTCCCTCTACCAAGGCAAATCAACATCTTCTATTGGATTTATAGGTTTAGAGAGTTGCATAGAACACTGTAGAGGGTGGGTATAGGATTAGCATAGGTGCCACCCCTTAGGGTGGCTATTTCCCATGCCTGATCTTTATGGGGCAAAATTTGAGCCACTCTCTTTTGTCTAGGGTCACACAGCCCATATGTTCCAGTTCTTCCTGGCTTTGAGGACAGCTTTCTATCCACTACATGACCTATGTTGCCTCTGACTACCTATCTAGCCAAGGTACAAACTATTTAGCCAAGGTTCCCATAGAACCTCAACTCAATGCTTGTGTATCAACTGTGTATGTGTGAAACATGGATTATTTTCTGATAGCTGACCCCATGGTTTGTCTGAGTCCTACATATTCAGGAATAAAGTAATTTTTATAGTAAGGGGGCAATAATTGACCCTAACCTGTTAGTCATTTTGTAAGGAAATTAATTTAGTTATTAAAATTAAAGCAAAATAGCTCATTATGTTAGTACTGTGATGATGAATGTAAAGATAGAAAAATGCCAGTGCATTTTCTCTCCTAAATGCTCTGTTTCTGAATGTCACATTTGGTTTACAATTCACACAGTCACAGTTATATTTAATGAAGTAATAAAAATAAAATGCAAATTGTCTCACCTTTTCCCCATTTATAGAGAAGCAAAATTGCTTGAGTAATAAAATTTGTGAAGGGTATGAAGGAATAACTTATGTAATATAGTACCTGGTCTTGCTTTTTTCCCTTATTTTACTATTTAACTCACTCTTATGTCAGGTGATTTGTCTTGGAAGGATATATGGACAAGGGGAAATTGACAAGCCATCCCCCATTTCCCCTCCCCCCCATTCTGACTTCAATACTTAGAGATTTATTCCTTTGGGCCATGACTCTAGGAGTCTCCTATTAAAAT
This sequence comes from Petaurus breviceps papuanus, assembly GCF_028583685.1. Taxonomy (NCBI): domain Eukaryota; kingdom Metazoa; phylum Chordata; class Mammalia; order Diprotodontia; family Petauridae; genus Petaurus; species Petaurus breviceps. Next base: position 34,004,420 of record NW_027185759.1, read on the forward strand.
AAAAATGCCTGTGGGTCAGGATGACTGCCTAAATTGTTATTAGGTAATACTTTAGTGGAGTTGAGGATGGGGGTGGGTTGAGGAAAATGGTGGCAAGCTGATTGCAAAAATCATGAAAGAATAAGGACAAAGAGGGGTTCCAGACCAGAGTTTCTCAAACTTATTTGGCCTGCTGCCCCCTTTTCAAAAAAATAAAATTACTCAGCACTTCCCTGAAAATCTACTTCCTTTAACAGTTTTTTTTTAAATTTGCACCATTTCAAAGAAATATAGAATATTTTTTAAATGGCATCTTAAATTTAATGATTTATTGTAACTTTGTGTTTCTGCATTAAAATTTTGATGATGTAATATTGCCTCACGTAACTGTATAGTGTCATACTGTAAACAAGTTATTGAACACATATTCCTGCCGATGCATACTGGACTTCCTTATGATTTGCAAAATGTTTGTCTGCTAATACTTTCTTGTTAAGATCTGTCAGCTTACTTGACCACTGATGGGCTATAACTTGCATTTTGTATGTTTATTTGCAAAACAATGTAATTACTATGACTTTAACTCTGTTACACAACAGATGAAACACAAATGATGTTTCAAAAATTTCTTTTCATCTTGCCTTATGCTTCCACAGCCCCCTTATTTTTATTCAATACCCCCAGTTACACTGGAAGTTGCAACTGCCCCCTATGGATCACTCCAATGCTCCCCCAAGGGGTGGTATCATCCACTTTGGGAACCTTTGTTAGCCCTGGGATTGGGAGGGATGGGGAGGAGAGCCAGGGTGTTAAAGGTGGTAATTGAGTTAGGCATTTCTCACCATTAGAACAGCTCTAAATAAAATATGTGATACATGTATAAATTATATCAGATTGCTTACCACCTCTGGATGGAGGGCACGTGGGGGGGAGGGAGGGTAAGAATTTGGAACTAAAAGTCTAAAAAAAGTTAAAAATTGTTTTAACATGTAATTGGGGGAAATATTCTATTAAAATTCATATTGTACAAACAATAAGGTTGTTATTAGTGAACAACAAAACCAGAAAAATGAAATAAAATTACAGTTAGGTGTTTATGTAATAATAAATTATAATAGAGACAAAAAATGTGATTAAAGTGGACAGAATTTTGAACTCAGACTCAGGAATACCTGAGTTCAAATTCTGAGTCAGACAGCTCTTACTAACCTTCCTGAGCCTGATTCCTCATCTGTGAAATGGTAATAATGATAGCACCTTCCTGCCAGTGTTGTTGCAAGAATCAAAAAAGATGGCATACATAAAGTGTTTTGTAACCTTAAAATGCTATATATAATTATTATTCAATAGCAGAAACTAATTTTCAATTTTATTGTGCCTTTTTTCATAATATAGACAGAATGCTGGGTCTGAAATCAGAAAGACCTGGATTCAGATTTCATCTCTCAACTGTGCTGGTTGTACAGTCCAGGGCAGGTCACTAAACCTGATCTGTGCCCAGATACCTTAGAACAAAGTCCTATTTATTCCCATGCTAGTAACGATGATTGGGATTGTATAAATTTTCTACTGGCATGATTTTGACAAGTAGCTAGTCCCAATGTAAACTGTTATACAGGCTGGTATTTTTGCTGATGAGCATCTGTGGGGCTGACCTTCATAGGGAACTTGTGATTCATTAGAGAGAAAATTCTTTGTTTAGAAGTCTCTACTTAGTGATTGATTTTGCAATTTGCATACCACAGATTTGCAAAACAAATTGGGCTAATTTTCAGGTGTGAAAATGCTCTGTGGGAAATGGTGGCTCTTCCTTCATGTAGCAAATATCTTGATCATAGAGGCTAACATTTCCAATAAGTTCAGTGCCATCAGAATCAGAGTTGCTTTTTCTAGCATAGATACAGGTAATTACATAATGAAGTGTTTCAATGAAAAAACCTTTGCACAAAATTAATTTATTTTGTAGGTGGCTGGAATGCTTCGACTCCCCCACACCTTTGTGCTATAAATAGTGTGAAGTAAAACTAAAAAAAAATGATTCCCACAAGAATTTAGCATTGTAACCACCAGATATAATCAGAAATACCAGATTCCAAGCTGGAAAGAACATTAAACGTCATACAGTACAACCCTCTCATTTTATTTCTTTAAGCCTCTTGTTTCTATATGATAGCCACCCTGCATTCCCCACTTACACACACACACACACACACACACACACACACACACACACACACACACATTAAACCCTCCCTCATAATGAAGAAAAATAACCAAGGGAAAACAACCCAGTCAGTGACCATGTCTGACATTGTATGGACCTCTCTGCCACCCAGATCACCATTTCTCTGCTAAAAGAGCATTAGGTTTCATTGACTCTTCTCCCAGACTAAGACTGATCATTACTCAGTTTATCAACCTTTCTGTGTTATTTTATTTCTTGTTGGTGTCAGTGTATATGGTGTCCTGAGTGGACTTAGTTCATTCAGTGTCAAATGATATTACATCCCATGTTTCCCTGAATTCTTCATATTGTTTATTTCTTACTATGTAACAATATTCTTTTACATTCGCATCAAGTTGAGTCAACAAAATTTAAGTGGCTTCTATATATGTCAGGCACTGTCCTAAGTGCTGAAGATGCAAAGAAAGTGAACAAGCATCCCCTCTCTGTCCCCTAACAAAACAAAATAAAACAAACCAGCCCCTGTTCTCAAGGAGTTCACAGTTTAATGGGAGAGATAACTAGGTACATATGCCATATGTGCAAGATAAATTGGAGATAATTTTAGATGGAAATCACTAAGGTTAAGGAATTTTCATATAACTCATTTATTCAACACAGTTGGTTCTACCATTTCCTAATAAATAGGCATCTACCTCATTTCTAAATTTATGCTGCCACAAAAAAGTGCTACTATGAATATTTATATATATATGAGGCTTTTCTCTTTTTAACTTCCTTGTAATTAGTTCAGTTATGGGATCACTCAAAAAAGTACAAATCTTAGTTATTTGTCTCACCTAATTGCAAGTTCTTTTCTAGAATGGTTGAAATTATCCACTGATCCACCAACAATGCATTAGTGTGCCTGTTTTATTACAGCTCCTCAAACATACTCTTTTGGGCAGAGTTTTAGGGGGGATTTTAGGGATTTTTTTGGGGGGAGTTTGCTGAGTGGGAGGTGAAGAGTCAGAGTTTTTTTTTTTTAATTTGTGTTTCTCTTAGTATTAGAGATCTGGCAATTTTTTTTTGATCTTATTGTTGATCAAATATCACATTTTACAGATGGTAAAACTGAGGTCTGGAAAGATTAAGTGTCTTGACCAAGGTCATATAGTAAAATGACATCATAGTATTTCAAAGAGAATACATCCACAAAGTATCCCATTGCTAATGACCATCTTTAGTGACATGCTGAACTCACATAAGCTCCTTCCTTCAATCAAACCATGTTGGATGTGTTCTCTCTCTCTCTCTCTCTCTCTCTCTCTCTCTGTCTGTCTGTCTGTTCTGTCTGTCTGTCTGTTTCTCTCTCTCTCTCTCTCTCTGTCTCTTTGTCTCTCTCTCTCTCTCTCTCTCCACTCCTTCTTCCCTTTCCCTCTTCCCTTCCCTTTCCCTCTCCCTCCTTCCCTCCCTTTCTTTCTCTCTCCCTATTTCCCTCCCTCCCTCTCCCTCTCTCCCTCTCCATACTTTTATAATGCTCCCTTTTCTAGCTGATATCTGATTAAAGGGACAGTCTGATTTAGTTGCTTGGCTGTTTATAGCCTTACAACTGAGATGTTCTTGCCTTCAGTGATTTGGCATCTCTATCATTGACTCATCTATTTTGCCATGATTTTTCCTCCTTTTAACTAGGTTTTAATGAGATATTCCATAGCTACAATGTCTTGAACTCAGAATTTAATACTTGCCACAGCTGGTCGCGGAGTAAATATGGTAGTTATAGAGATGAATAAAAAAGATGAAAGCAACAATTCAATGAAAATTAAAACCAGCGTAGCATAATGGGAGAAACTCACAGGACAGGATGATCCCACACAGTCCATTCTTATGGCAAGGGCTAGAGTTAGGTATGCTAGACATTGGTAAGGCTGGGGACTTAAAAAGATACATTTATTAAGTGCTTACTATGTATGTTCCAGTCCCTGTGCCAAGCACTGGAAATGTAAATATATACACATAAGACTACCCTTCCTGAACAGGAATAGGGACAATAGAGCTTTTTCCAGGGAGGGCCCCATCAACAGCCATAACAAAAAGATTTGATGTGCAGGCCAAATAGAATTGAAGTGGTTACCTCAGTCAACCATGGAAAGGAGAGACCCTTAACCTCACTTGAAGAGATCCCAGGTGTGACCCTGCAGTTGGAAGATAAGGTCATCTGGATATAAAGAGGCTGCTGTTAGGGGCCACTCAAAGAAGAGGCAGAAAGCTTACTAAGGGTGAATGAGAGCCAAGGCAGGAGGAAGCTTGCCATCTGGTATCTTCCTAGCTTTACTAATTATTCTTACTAATTAGTTTCTTCATTTCAGTAGGAATGTCAGAAGCCTGAGCAAATTATTGTATATGAATGAAATGAAATATGTTTGTTCCATAAGAAATGATGAAAATTATGAAAGGGATAGGTTCAAAGAAACCTCAGGAGATTTGTATGGAGTAATACAACATGAAGAGACAGAACCAAAGGAACAAACTGTATACTAACAAACTTTATACTAACGATATTGTAAAGGCAAACAACTTTGAAAAATTTAAGAGTTCTGATCAATGCAATGATGATCCACAGTTCCAGAAGAATGAAGGTAATGCACACCACACATCTTCTGCCAGAGAAGGTGATGGATTCAAGATGCAAAGTGAGATATTCAATTTTTGGCCTTGGCCCATGTGGAAATTCCTTTCACTTGACTGCATCTTTCTTAAAAGTGCTTTTTTTCCTTTCTCTTTGAATGGGAGACTATATGTGAGGAAGAGAAAAGAAATATTTGTTAATTAGAAAGAATTAAATTTCAAAAGAAAAAATGAATGTGACAAAGTAAGAACAAGGACCACTGTCGATGCAAAGGATCGAGATGACAAATACTGTGTTTCCCCGATAATAAGACACTGTCTTATTATTTTCTTTGGACAGAAAAACACCAGAGGGCTTATTTTCAGGGGAGGGCTTATTTTAATGAACATTGACAGCAATTTTAATAAACAGGTAAATGTGAACAAAAAAATGTACCTTTATTCAATAATGAATTCAATAAAGAACAGGATGACGCGCTCCAAGCTGCATCCAATCAGAGCTGCAGCAGTGAGCGCGTC
>NW_027185759.1:34009812-34068043 GCF_028583685.1 Petaurus breviceps papuanus
GGGGGGGGGGGGGGGGGGGACGGTGCATACAGAGGGTACCATAATGTCGCGTGTAGCACAGGGGATCACCTTCACTACAGTAGCAATCTCAACAGGGCTTATTTTCAGGGGAGGGCTTATTTTAGAGGAATCTTACACAGTAAGGGGAGGGCTTATTTTCGGGATAGGTCTTATCGGGGAAACACGGTACAAGCAAAGCCAATCCTTATTCCCAAGGAGCTTACATTTGAATGGAGAGAGAGCAGTGTTTGGAGCAGACAAGATTTCCTGTCTACAAGTAGGGAGATTTCAGAGAGTTGAAGAGATAGTGAAATGAAACACTGTTGGAATTCATCCTAAAATGATTGTTTGCATCTGTTGTGCCCTCTAAATTTTAGTACTTTCTGTCTAAGCCCTAGACATGGATTTGTTTCTTAAGATAAATGCCTTGGGAGTTTCAGGCTTCATCAACAAAATTCTATCCATGCCTCCCCTGCCCTAGTCTAGCCCTTTACACATTTCCAATAAAATTAACAAAAAAAATTTAATATGGTTCCTCTCCACTTCTCACAGATATAACCCAGGCAGGTATAGCATTCAGAAGAGTAATATTTATCACTCTTGTTTGTCCCCTAATGATTTTTGTTTTTTTGAATAGAGGGAATGAGACACTCATTTGTTTGTCTTTCTACCCCACCTCCCAACTTACAAAATTTTCTCATTCACAGTGACATTTTTTTTATGGTGATAGGATATTTATTTTTTTAATACAACTGTGGTCTTGCTGATGTGGACATTCCCTCCAAGTTTATGGATGATAACTCATACCAATGCTTGCCCATCCTATACCACCATTGTTCACATTTTCCCTTTGACAGTAATTAGTTAAGAACACAATCCATACAACCATCTAATCTTAACCACTCAACAGACATTTTAAAGCACCTAAGCCTTTCTGCTAAGCACTAAAAACATAAAGAAAAAATTACAACAGTTTTTATCTTGAAAAATTTGTCCAAGTGATTTTCCTAAAGTCTGATACTATCATTCTGTTCTCAATAAACTTCAGTGGCTCTCTATTGCCTCTAGGATCAAATACAATCTCTTGGCATATAAAGGTCTTCCCAACTTGGATGATCCTTCTGTCTTTCCAATATTCCTACATTTTACTCACCTCTCCATATTTTATTGTTCAGCTATACTGGCCTACTTGCTCTTCACACACAACACTCTGTATCCAATCACTGTGCCTTTGTTCTGACTCTCTTCCATTCCTGGAATATTCTTCTTCCTCACCTCTTTCTCTTACAATTCCTAGTTTCTTTCAAAACTCAGTACAAATCCCATTTTCTCAAAGGGACTTTCCCCAGTCCCCTTAACTAGCTGTGCTTTTCTCTTTAAGATTTCCTTCCAAGAGGATTGTGGGAAGATGGCAGAGTGGGTCAGAAAATTCCAAGCTCTCAAAATTTTCCTCCACAAAAGAGTTAAAATAACATCTTAGGGCAGACAAAGTGTAGGTGGAGATAAATAGGAATGGGGTACAACCAACCTTCCTGGGAAAATTTGAGATCTCAAGAAAAATTCCAGGATGATATTTGGTCCTATGAAGAGTGAACACCTCCAGGCAAGGTTCTATTTTATTTTATTTATTTGTTCGTCCGTCCATCCGTCTGTCTGTCTGTCTGTCTATCAATCATCTTAGGATAGGAACAGGAATTTATTCTCTTCCCCAAGTGGAGAGGGAGGTCTTCCCCATGACAGATCATGAGGATATAAGGCTGAACAAGAATTTATCCGCTAATGGAGTCCTTTCTCCCATTGTTTGGGGGGTGGGGTGGGAGTGGGCTCAAGTCTTGGAGTGAAAATCTTTCCCAATGGTAAACGACAGAGGAGCCCACCAAGGAGGCTGATTTACAGCAATGAAAAGGGAGGAGGGGCCCCCAGAGGCGGGAAATCGGAAAGCCTCCTGAAAAGGCTTGCTGCTGATTAACAACAGAAGAGGAGGGAGAGGGAAGTTCTGAGCAGTTTTCACTCCCCCCCTCACAATCTTCCCTTCTCTTCATCCAATGAGAACTTCTTCCCAAAATGGAGTCTTCAGGAAAGAAACAGTCCTAGTAAAGGCCAGGTCCAGATTCTTGGGAAAGCTGTCTGCTAGGTTCTATTTTAACCACAAGCAGCAAACTCTGGGGTTGTTTGGCTTGAGAGGCTGCCTCCTCCCCAGCCACAGGAACTTCTATCCCCGGATATTGAGGGGAGGTAGGCTTCTGAGCCGGGGAGGATTGAGGGAACCTCTGCTGATAAGCAACGCCAGAACCAGTTGTGCTGCAGGTAATGGCCCAGGTGAGAAGGAACTCCTGCTCATGCCCAGTGAGTGCAGAAGCAGTGGGGCAGAAAGTCCCTGGCTGTGGGCACTTAAAGGAGATTGGAGATTTGACTTTGGTACCACTCTAGAGGGAAGAACTGAAGATCTGGGTCGAGCCACCATTTCCCATACCCCAGGGCTAGAGGTGATTGCAAAAATTAAGCTATCACAAAAATGCACCGGTGAAGGAAAAAGAATCCATTCATAGAAAGTTATTATTGGAATAGAGATGACCAGGATTCATCTTCAGAAGAAGGTATTGAAGTAAAGAAACCCTGAAAGAGTAATATCAAATGGTCACTTGCCCCCCCCCCCAAATTCATAGAAGATCTTAAAAAAAAAGACCTTAAAAACCAAATGACAGAGTGAGAGAGATGGAGGAATAACTAAAAAGAGAAAATAAGAATAATCCAAGAAAAAAGGGTTATGAAAGGAAAGTCAACCAATTAGAAAGGGAAATCTAGAATCTTTTTTTTTTTTTTGCTTTATGGAGGGGGGGAAGGTAGGACAATTGGGGTTAAGTGACTTGTCCAAGGTCACACATTTACTAAGTGTTAAATGTCTGAGACTAGATTTGAATTCAGGTCCTCCTGACTCCAGGGTTGGTGCTCTATTCACTGTGTCACTTAGCCCCACCAGAAATCTGGAATCTTAAGGAAGAAAATGACACCTTGAAAATTAGAATTGGGCGAAGTGAAGTCAGTGAAATTATAAGAGATCAAGAAATAAACAAAATATGAATAATGAAAAAATAGAGATATCTTATAAGAAAAACAACAGATTTGGGGAATAGATCAAGAAAATATAAAAATAATTGAACTAACTGAAAGTTATGCTCAAAAAAGAATCTTGATACAATAATATAAGAAATAATTAAAGAAAGTTGTCCTGATGTATTAGAACACGGCAGGAAAGTAGAAAGAGAAAATCTATTGATCACCACTTAAAAGTGGTCCTATGGGGAAAACTCACAGGAATATCATAGTCAAATTCCAAAACCCCCAGTTCAAGGACAAAATATTAACAATATCAAGATTAAAACAATTTAAATGTGGTGCTGCCACAAGTAGATTCACATGAGACCTAGTAGCAGGGACATTAAAGGACCACAGATTTTGGAGCATAATATATCAAAGAGCAAAAGAACAGGGGCTCTGGCCAAAAATATCATACCCTGAAAAGTTTATTATCCTGAAGGAAAATAAAATGGACATTTGATAAACTCTCTAATTTTCAAGTTTTTTTAAAAATCCTGAACCCAATAGAAGATTTGACATACAAGAACCAAGAGAAATATAAGATACATACTAAAGACTGATTATAAGGGACTCATAAGGACAGACTGTTTTATATATATAATGTAAAATGTATGTCTAAGATTCTTATTAATAATTTAATAGCTCATAAGAAAGATTGGAGTAAACCTGAGTATGATATTAATTTAAAAAGTAAAACCATTTAAGAACAATTTGAAAGTAATTATTTTATACAAATGAGGTGCAGGAGGAAGAATCAATACTGAGGAATTAGATGGGGGAGGAGGGCTAGTAGTTCTGGTAACCTACTTTCACTGGGAATGGGTTTAAGAGGGATATATATATATATGTGTGTGTGTGCTTAGAAGAATATAAAATTCTATAATATAAATAATATATTTATAATCTATAATATAATATAATTTCTTCTAAATTCAGAAGAAATGAAACAGTAGGGGTATAGGGAAGGGGAGAGGACAAGGGAGAGATCTTTAGAGGGTAGGAGGAAGGAAATAGGTAAAAGGGGGATATAGAAAGGTGTTTAGATTGATGGGAATGGGAGGATAGGGGAAGGATCCTTGGGGGGGGGTAGGCAAGTCATAGGAGGGCAAGGTAATGGGTAGAGGAGGCAGAGATATGCATAAACATAAAAACAAAGATCAGGAGTAGAATATGTTTGGGAAAGTATATGCCTACATATGTCTGTGTGTATATGTGTGTGTATGTATACATTTATAGCTATAGAGAAATATATCCTAACTTTATTGTAACCTTTAGGGGGGGGTAGGGGTAGGTAAAAAAAGAATAAAATAAGCAAAGTGCACAGCAGAGAACAGAAAAACTCACAAGGAAGCAAAGGAAAGATGGACAAGTCTCAACACAACAGGTATTATTTATCATACAGGCTTTCTTGAAATGAAAATTTATTGTTAAATATTTAGAATTCTGTCTTATGTTCTTCTATGCACAAGACAGACTTTTTATCTAATTGTATTTAAGTCCCAATATTTAAGTTTATGGTATGTTTTTGTTTCTTTTCTCTATTCTGTATTTGTGTTCTGGCTTTTGAATCTATAATAAAAAAAAATCCTTGTATCTATTCTATGCATTTTTCATATATCAATTGATGTGCCCTTGTCCATTTGAATGTATCCTCCTTGAGGGCAGGGACTTGTATGTATTTAGGTACTGTGCCATTGGGTGTATTAATGACATTGTTTCATTATCTGTGATATATATTTAAGATTGATGTACTTTTCCTTTTAATTTTTTTAAAATTATAAACTTGTGTGTGAATGGTTATAATTCTTTGAATAATATGATGCATAGTACCTTTTTTTTAAACCAGTCTTTCATTTTATTCTTTATGTATCTTTATTTTTAGATAAGTGCTTGGTGTATAGCTAATTGTTGGATTTTATGATCTATTCTACCACTCTTTCATTTTATTGGAATATTTATTCCTTTTACATTTAAGATTAAGACTGTTAGGTTTGTATTTTTTCTTTTGAATTGATATGTATCTTTTTCTTCTGAAGTCAGCACTTTGTTCCTACAACTAATTATGTGTGCTCCTCTCTAAGAAGTTTTCATTTTCTTTGATCACCTTATTTCTATCCCTCTTAGTTTACTGTGAATTTGATCATCTCATTTATGGGCTATAATCTTACTTGTTCCTTTTTCATTTCATATTCTTAATAAGAAATGAAACTTCTGATGTGTTGAATTTGAGCTTCTTCTTTTATTCTTATTTTAGTGCATTTGCCAATCAGTTATTTCTTGATTTTATGCTATCTTCCATTTCCATCCTGTATTATTCTATTCTATTATTTTGCTTTATTTTTTAGTGATACCTCCTACTGTAATTTTCTCTAAACAATAATTCGTTAAGTAGCAGTAATAAATAGTAAGAGTCACTCTGTTTTGTGAGTCATGAAATCTGGTTCTACCTCTTGCTCTTGTCATGATCATTCAAAATTCCTAAGACTAGCATATTCTAACTATGAATCTAAGTTACTCCTATAAGCCTGAGTGCTAGTCACCCAGGGACCCATATATCTTCTCCTCTGCGGTTTATAGATGTCTTAAGAAGTACATTTCTTTCTCAGAGAAGGTAGTCTCCCATTGTGCCCATTTCCTCCTAGATAAAGCCTACTACAAATCCGTAACCTTTGACCAGATACATATTCTCCCCTCCCCTGGGAATATTCTTTAATTGTACCCTTCAATTCCCCCTTATCCCAGTCCTGTTGCCTTCCTTTGCCATCACTCATCTTATTCTTCCTTGGCATTCAACAAAATTGAGATTGTGAAAAAAATTCTCGCTTCTCTGTTGACCTCCAGGCTAGCTGGGCACACATTTTTGACTCTGCTATGGGTCTTGTGCCTGTCACTCACACTCTAGTACATTTCTACCATATTCCCACATCATCCCTCTCCAATATATTGATTTACTTATATAGAGGTTGAGGATTTAGTCCATGTAATATTGATTCAGTTCACCCTTCTTGACTATTTAAGCTCCCTTTAAATCTTTAGTCCCTTAGATTCTTTTAGACCTTTGATGATCCTTCTTTGTTCTCTCTTTTATCCCTTGATGGAATTTATTTCTTTTCAATGATATCCCAGAAACATTGGAAAATCAACTATTGCTTACTCCTCTCTTTATAATTGCACTTACCTTCCTTTTCTTATGTTGTTCTAGTTTTATGTCAATATTCTGTTAACCTACACTTTGTTTTTACACAGATGATTCAAATGTCAATGTTTTTGAACATCTTTTTTAAAATTCATGGTTAGGGCCAGCGTGGTAGGATATATAATGATGGATTATCTCCTGATCTTCTTTGAAGTTTGGGTTTCTAGAGACCCCAGAGTTATCAGTGCCTAGGATATCCCCTGGTAGCACTAGATGTCTGGATTTCAGGATTATGTTGCCCAGAATTTCCCCTCTTCCCCATTTAGAAGTTTAAGTTTTAGGAAGTCTCACCATTTTGCCAAGTAATTTCTGTCTTCATGGCTGTCATCTCTTGGGTGGATTGGTTATACTGCTCTGACTAAAAGCTGGGGTAAGGAACTTGGAATGTAGAGCTCTGTAGCGGCAAGCACCCCAAGCGTCCTCAGGATTTGCAGCCACCACAGGTTCTTGGATCTGCTTTGTTAAAGGAAAGCAACTCAAAATGGGTTAACAAGCTTACTTTAATCAGTCAGACCATATATCGTTTACCTTGTTCAGGGGAAATAGGTCAGCACCCCGAACTTCAAAGTATACAGGCAGAATTATCAAGACAGAAACAGATCAAGTAGACAGATTTCCAAACTGTCCAACCATTACATCCATATCCAGTCAACATCTGGGTTTCCACATCTGGGTTTTTCAAAGCCGGGGGACTCTCAACAACGGCTTCCCAGAATTCAGATCAAATCACAGAACACTTCTCAAAGTGAGTCCCAAAACAAAGCTACACATCAGGGTTTATATAGCCTTCTCCTGGCTCAGAGAATGTAACAACCTTTTGGACCCACTGGCCAATCAAAAAGTATCTACTGAAAAACAAGCCTCCCACCCCAGGCTTCAGGTGCACTTTAGCCTAGGGGCAGGGAAGATCTTCCAAATTTGCATTCCCATTACAAGCTCCCAGACCATTTGTTCAAGGGTTCATTTGGTTGTGCCAAAGTCAACATAGTCACTAATGGTTCCTAGGCTACTTTTCCTAGACCTTACCCTCAATAGCCAACTTGCCCACGATCCAGGTCCACTCTTAGCTATTCTGTGCTCTTATCTATTCTCTGAAGAGTGAGTGTGGGTGGGTCTGGGGGGCAGGGAGGAAAAAGTTAGTAGGGGAAAGGTCAAAGGGTATAATTGATATCACACTTACATAGACTAGCACAAATGGGTAGTTCCTCTTCCAACTGTCTTATCCACAGGCATCAGAACCAACTGATTTGTGAGAAATTACTGGTCCGTCTTCTGGGAAGGATCAAGGCATATATCCATTTTCTCTATCAGGTCTAAAGTAGGGCTTATAGGCCAGTCATCTTGTAGTTTAGGTTTGATATTGGAACAAAATTAGGTACTCATGTGTTATTTAACAGTTAATAAAATATTTAGCCATAGCAAAAAGAAGGATATTTAAGAAGGTAGACATCAAGGATACCTACAGTTGATTCGGGTGAGTGAAGCTTCCTTATCTGAGTCTCTCATTCTTTTCCAATTGCCAAGCAACAGATCAACAGACTGGAACTGTGGCTGTTTTGTACTCTAGGAGTAATGAAGTGATGACAGTAAGCCTGAGCCTTTAGTCACCTATCCAACAAGTGCCAAGGATGGTCTTAATAGCTTTTAAGGAATAACTATCCTAATTTACAGAGGTAGAAATTAGGATATTGCTTTTACCATCCCCTCCAAAGGAATATATGAACAAAAGTCTGAAGTAGAGCTTGACCACCATGGTAGCTCATCTAAGTGAGCAGAAACTTTGCCTGATCAGATTGTAAAAGATGGTCTTAGTCCTCTCAATAAAGTGAGAGGACCATCTCTGTTTGGAGATGGTCTCCAGGTCCCCAAAAAAGTTCACCATTAATTTCTCTAAACCCCAGTTTCTTCATCTGTAAAATGAAAGGGTTGGAAGAGATGACCTCTGAGGTCACTTCAATTCTAAATCTATGATCCTATGAGCTAGTAGCTAGTCAAGGAACTCGCCTGATTATCCCCCTACAAAGACATTACAAAATAGATCTAAAAAGTCACTCCCACAATGCCCATCCACACTTATGCCTCCTTTATAAAGGGAATTTCAATCTCAACCTCATCATTGGGGTCTTATTAAAAACTAGGTGAGCAGTTTTGTTTATTTCCAATGGGATTTGAAAATGAGCAAGGCTTTAGCAAGGAATGTCAGGCAATATTTCATCCTGGTGCTTCTGGAGAAGAAAACATCCAGCTCCAATCTTTACAAGAGGCAACTTTGCACTGGGAGGAAATAATTTTTTCCCCTTTGTACCTACTGGTATTTGAGGGAGTTTCACTGTATTATTTATTTGTTTATTTCATTCTAAGAATATTGGTAAAAAAAGAATAACATGTAGTACCACCAGAAATGGCCAAAGACTCATTGGAAAATGCACCATTATTTAAACAGGTGATTCTAATGCTTGCCAGGTACACCAACCCCCACCTCCACCTCCCCCAAATCCCCAGCATATCTTCTCCTGAACATATCCCAGGTGCTGCCTCCTGTGCAAGATAGTTCCTGAGCCTTCACAGGTGTTAGTGTCTTCTTTGGTTTTCTTTAATTGTTTCCTTGGCATTTCTTACCAGGGAAGGTTTATGGGGTAGATGACAAGGTGTGATTTAAAAAAAAAATTAAATCTTTGCATTATGCTACCTATGCTTTGATTTACTAACATGTGTTCATACTGTAAGTCCCTGGTAGAATGAAAACTCCTTGAGGTCAAGGAGTATTTCATTTTTGTATTTGTATACCAAGCACTCCAATCCATAGTTACACATTGTAGACACTCAGTAAATGTAAAATTGAATGGATTGAAACCCCATCTCCTGTTTATTGTATTTAAAAAAGGGATGGAGTCAAGATGGGGGAGTAGAAGCAGGAAATTCCATGATATCCCTGCACACCCACCTTAAATACCTATAAAATATAACTCTAAATAAATTTTAGAGCTACAGAACTCACAAAGTGACAGAGAGAAATCTCCTTCTGAAGGCAGCCTGGAAGGCTGACAGGAAGGGTTCATTGCAGCACACTGGGAGTCCAGTGCAGTCCCATGTAAGCCATGTGGTTTTGGCCCCAGGGAGGCAGCAGTGGTCTGAGCAGACTTCAGGAGAGTGAATCTCCAGCAGCTCTGATGGTTTCCAGATTTTTCAACCCATAAACTCCAAAAAGAAAGTAAAAGGTCAGAGTTCCCAACTGACTGGAAAGGAAGGGCATGGTCCAGTCCCTGCCCCCAGGGGTGAGAGGTGGCAGAGGCACAGTGGCTACAGCAACTGCTATGTGGCTGCCTTAGGAGCTCTTGTCCTGAAGATCAGAGAGAGACCAAGAAACCATTCAGAAGGTAATAGCTCTTGCTTTGACCTGCTTGGATCTGGATCACTTTCTTGGGTGGTAGTTCTTAGATGAGAAACACCAGTTTTCCAGTGTGGTGTCTATAGAGAGGGTGCCCTTCTCAGACCTCTGACAACATTTGTGAAAACCCCAGTGATTTGGGACAAAGCTGTCATCTCTGGAAGCAGATTTCTACCATGGTAAAGACCTCAAAAGTCAAGTAATTGACTGGCAATATGAGCAAGCAGAGGAAGCACAAATAGACCATAGAATCCTTTTTTGGGGGACAAAAAGGATAAAAGCATGGAATGGGAGGAAGACAATGAAGTCAGAACTCTTGCATCAAAAGCGTCCAAGAAACACATGAACTGGTTACAGGCCATGGAGGAGTTCAAAAATGATTTTAAAAATCAAGTAAGAGAAATGGAGGAAAAACTGAGAAGAGAAATGAGAATGATGCAAGAAAATCATGAAAAGAGAGTCAACAACCTGACTGAAGAAAATAACACCTTAAAAAATAGGCTAACTCAAATGTCAAAAGAGGCCCAAAAAGCCAATGAGGAGAAGAATGCCTTAAAAAGCTGAATTTGCCAGATGGAAAAGGATTTTCAAAAGCTCACTGAAGAAAATAATTCCTTCAAAATTAGATTGGAGCAAATGGAAGCTAATGACTTTATGAGAAATCAAGATACTATAAAAAAGATCCAAACAAATGAAAAAAATAGAATGCAATGTGAAATATCTCATTGGAAAAACCACTGACCTGGAAATAGATCCAGGAGAGATAATTTAAAAATTATTGGACTACCTGAAAGCCACAATCAAAAAAGGAACCTAGAAATAATCTTTCAAGAAATTCTCAAGGAAAATGCTCAGATATTTTAGAACCAGAGGGCAAAATAGAAATTTAAAGAATTCATCACTCACCTCTTGAAAAAGATCCCCCAAAATAGACTCCTACGAATATTATGGCCAAATTCCAGAGCTCCCAGGTCAAGGAGAAAATTTTACAAGCAGCCAGGAAGAAACAATTTGAGTATTGTGGAAACACAATCAGTATAACACAAGATCTAGCAGCTTCTACATTAAGGGATCAAAGGGCTTGGAATATGATATTCTGGAGGTCAAAGGAGCTAGGATTAAAACCAACAATCACACACCCAGAAAAACTGAGTATAATGTTTCAGGGGAAAATATGGTCATTCAATGAAATAGAAGACTTTCAAACATTCTTGATGAAAAAAACAGAGTGGAATAGAAAATTTGACTTTCAAATACAAGAAGCAAGAGAAGTATGAGAAGGTAAACAGGGAAAAGAAATCATAAGGAACTTATTAAAATTGAACTATTTACATTCCTACATGGTAAAAATATAATTGTAGCTTATGAGACTTTTCTCAGTGTGAGGATAGTTGAAGGGAATATATATATGTGTGTGTGTGTGTGTGTGTGTGTATACATACATATATATGTTTATATAGGAGGGTATATGTACATATAAATATATATGTGAGTGTGTGTATATATGTGTACATGTATACATAGACAGGGCACAGGACCAATTGAATAGGAAGGAATGATACTTAAAAGGTGAAATTAAGAGTTGAGAGAGGAATATAATGAGAGGAGATAGGGAGAGATAGAATTGGGTAAATTACCTCATATAAAAGAGGCAAGAGAAAACTGTTACAATGGAGGGGAAGAACAGAAAGGCAAAAGGGAATGGGTCAACTTTACTCTCATTGAATTTGCCTTAAGGAAGGAATAACATACACACTAAATTTGGTATTTTACCCTATAGGATAGTAGGGGGGAAGGGGATGGGGGGATGATAGAATAGAGGGCAGATGGGGGGAGGGTAGTTAGAAGCACACACTTTTGAAAAGGGACAGGGTCAAAGTAGAATATAGGACAAGTGGAAGGTGGGATAGGATGGAGGGAAATAAGTCATTCTTTCACAATATATTTACTATGGAAACATTTTGTGTTTTTACTGACAGGAAAAGTGATTCAATATAGGATATACACTTGTAGTTACACATGTATATCATATATTGAGTCACTTTTCCTCTCAGTAGGGGTGGGTGGCGAGGGAAGAAGGGAAAGAATCTGGAAGTCAAAATTTTAAAATCAAATGTTAAAAATATATTCTTCTTATTATTATTAATTAATTAAATTTTTTTTCATGCAACTGGGAAATAAGATATACAGGCACTGGGGTATAGAAATCCATCTTGCCCTACTAGAAAGTCGGAGGAGGAATGGGGGAGGATATAAGAGAGAGCAGATTGGGGGAAGGGGTATTCAGTAGGATCACTATTTTGGGGTTGGGGGTAGGGGAAAGATGGGGAGAAAATTTGTAACTCAAAATCTTGTGGAAATGCATGTTGAAAACTAAAAATAAACAAATTAAATGACCCCCCCCCCACAAAAAAAAAACAAGAAAAAGCAGAAGAGAGTTGGATAGTAATGCTAGATCTTATATAGTGTTTTAAGGTTTACAAACACTTTCCTCAAACAACCCTATAAAGTGGGTAGTGTATCAGTTTTTCCACTTTGCTTATGAGAAAACTGAAGCTCAAAAGAGTTTCTCACAAATTGAAATGACTTGCCAAAGGTCAAATAGCTAGGTGTCCAGCCCTTCTTCTCCTTTTCTCTTTTTATGTTAATATTTGTTTGATACCATTTGTTTCCTTACATTTCACCTTGCCTTCTACCCTTACCTGGTAAGAAAGGCAAATAACTAAAACTGAAACAAAAAACCACAGCTACCACATCTGACAATGTATACAACATCCTACAACCACAGTCCTTTCGTTTTTCAAGAATAGAAGGGTCCAGACTTTCCTGACTTTGACAATGACTTTCTTTTTCACTGAACTACAAAGCCTATGTTGAGCAAGATTAAACTTATGGGAGGAATGGATCAGAAATAATTTGGTAATAGGTAGCATTCTATTCTGCATTAATTATTAAGCCTATTCCTGTGATAAAGTATACTTCAATTGAAGAGGACAGAGTTTGTTAACATGGATAATCTTTCTGAATAAATCCATGAATTCATCCAAATATATGTCATTCATATACCTTGATGAAGTTGTACCATCCATAGACTTGGAAGAACTCCCAGGTTTTCACCTTAGAGAAGTTCCTTGGTTTTACTTAGCAAGCTATTCATTATAATTATCATTGTTCTATAATTGTGGATAGTGAAAGAATCTTCTAGAAAGGCTAGGGGTTGGGTTTTTTTTTTTGCAAAGGCACATGAATATGAACAATAAGTGCCAGTACTACTAGACAACAAGGAGACAATCCAAGCTGATGCTTACCGATGTTTTTTTCTCTTTCTTTTATAAATCACAGGCCGAACACTAGGATGCCACGGTATCTCAGCAACAACTCAATAACAGATGTAAAATATTCCCTCAGAGAATGGGAGGGGGGAATCATTTGTCTTCAGTGAAGGTATTTAACATTCTGTACCACTCTCAACATAAATTAATTTTCAGTTAAGCTAATAGTGTTTCTACATATGTATTTTTCATTTACATGGAAGGAGATCTTAATCGTTCGAACTTTCATTTTCTGCTGTAAGGATTAGCTTTAGCTATATACTTAGGTTAATATCCCTTGTTGACAGAGGTGAGCTAGGTAGCTGACTGTGAAATTTCAATAGTGTTGGTATGTGGTTCCTTCTCCCACCCTCCAGTGCCTCCCATCTCTGATTAGAAATATCTGAAATTCATTTAACAGGAACAAAAAGTTTTACCACCAAAGTAAAAGTACATGATGCAATCAACCCTGAGAGAGGTAACTTTTAAAATTTAAATTCGTACTAAGGTGTAAATGACTTGTATCATATTACTTCTTGAGAGGGAATTTTAACAGGGTAAAGATGAAGAAAAAACAATAGAACTTCTAAAGGAGAAAAGAATGCTCCAGAAACAAAAGAAGGGGAAGGGGACAAAGGGCAGTATATAGTAGATAGAATTTGCCTCTATCTAGCAGTAAGATGTGGGGAGGAGGCATTGGACTTACTCATTTACTACCTGAATGACCAACTCAATTCATTTCTCTGACTCTTAGTTTTCTAATCAGTAAAAAAGTCTAGATGGCCCCTGGTTAAGAATGCTGTAGAAAGGATTTTTTTAGGGAAAGGTAGGACCAAATGGCTTCTAAGTTCCCTTCTAGCTCTAACATGCTGTTATTCCACATGAGGGGTTAGGTTAGAACCTAAGGTATATAAAGAGGACCTGAGTTCAATCTAGCCTCAGAAATTTACAAGCTGTGTGACCCTGGGCAAGTCACTTAACCCTGATTTTCTCCAAACAAAAAAAAAAACAGCAACAAAACTGTAAGTTGTTTCTATCTCTAAATCCAGAGACTCTCTCTCTCCCTTACACTCTCCCTCTCTGTCTTTCCTGTAGGGTTGGCACCAATAACATTGTAGACCCTGGAATAAAGTTACACTTTTTAGGGATTTAAAATAAGGCAGGGTGGAGTTGATTGTGAGTTTAACCATAAGAGATTGAGCCCTTGCAGGAAGGGCTATTCTAGTAAGGATGTTTCTGCTACAGCAAGACGTAGGTGGGAGAATGTGTACCAGAGCTAAATTAATGGAGTTTTGCTTTGTTTTTGTTTTTTATAAGTCTGGTATACCATTGCTTTGTAGTTTGGGATTTAAGGTGATTGAAACATAGATATAGAACAAGAAGGGACCTCAGAAGCCATCTAGATCATCCCCCCTCATTTACAGATGAGACCCAGAGAGTTGGATGACTTGTCCAAAGTCATACAAGAGGTGAGCATCAGAGCCTCGATCTGAACTTAAGTCCTTTGAATCCTGAACCACAACCTTTATTCTAAATAGCATTTATATGGCACCTCAAGGTTTGCAAAGTACTTGGCATGCTATTTCATTTTTATCTTGACAGTATCCCCGTGAATTAGATGCTATTATTATCCCCATTTTACAGATGAGGAAACTGAGGTTGAGAGAAATAAAATAGCTTGTTTAGGATTGTGTAAGAAGCCATATACTTCTGGATTCTTTATTTTTTGAGAAATATGTGTGTGTGTTAAATTTAATAGGATAGAGATAAAGTTTATTTATTACTTTGTATTACCATCTGTACCTTCTTGTTTTCTGTGCACTAAAAGAAAAAAAAGGTTTATTAATACCTGGGTGGGGGAGTATTCATAAACATCAACTAATCTGTCCCCTCCTGCCTTGTGGATAGAATCTCTCCATTGTAACAAAACATATATGGTCCCAGAAAACAAATCAACACATTGACCATGTCTGAGAATGCCTTTTTCATTTTGACTCTCTTGCCAGAACTTCTTGAATTGTGGGACACTGTGGGGTCGTGAAGAATTTGGTGACAGTAAAAAGTTTCTAAACATGCAACAACTAAACATTAATTAAAAATTAAATGTGTAATGAATCCAAGGTGTTTCTGGAAGCCCTTGCAACTTCACTGTAGCCTTGGTTCTAAACCCAAAGTATGCACACATTGCATTGCAATGCCCTCAGGCCATGGAACACTGAGCAAAAAGGGGTCTCAAATGGAAAAAGTTTAAGAAGCCCTGCTTTAGGCAATCATTTTTCCTGCCAAGATGTGGGAAACCGAGTTGATCCTCAGTCTTTTCAAGTAATTATTCCTTGCTGTTTTTAGTTGGAATTCAGAGATCTTTCAATTTCACATTAGTTTTGTTATAACTGCATATGTTGTTCTATTCATTTAACTTTGTATCTCTTTGTAAACATCTTCTAGGATTCTCTAACTCTCATCATATTCACCATTTCTAGTGGCACACTAAGATTCCATTACATTCACATATGACAGTGTCCAGTGGTTTGCTTATTGCTGGTTGTCTCTTACATTTCCAGTTCTTTGCTACAAGTGTAGCTATAGATATTTTGTACATATGAGTCCATTCCCACTTTCTTTGCTTTTTTTGTGGTGGTGGTGGTAGTGGGGATATGCCTAGTAGTGGTACCACTGAGTAGAATGATGTGGACAGTTCTGTAATTTTTAGGGCATAATTCCTAATTGCTTTCCAGAAGGATAGAATGATTCCCAGTTTCATAAGTAGTACATTGGTGTGCTTGTCTTCCCACAACCTTTCCCACAAGTGCTATTTTCCTTGTTATCTCATATTTGCTGAATCTGATAAGTATGAGATGGAACCTGAGAGTTGTTTCAAGTAACATTCCTCTAATCTTGAATGATTTGGAGCATTTTCCTAATGGTAGTTGATGCTTTGTATTTCTTCATTTTAAAAGTACCTGTTCATATCTTGGGACTATTTATGTATTGGGGAATGGCTTTTGTACTTACATATTTGAACTAATTCTTCATATATCCTGGATGTTAGACCTTTATCTGAGAAATTTAAAGTACTTCTCTGCTTCCCTTGGGTAACTGATTCAGCTAAAAGAGTGTTGTTAGATCCATATCTGTTACAGAGAAATTTATCTATTATAGCAATGATTATAGACTCTTTTCAAAGTGAATGTTGAAATCCCAAATGAAGTGGTTAGAAAAGACAAGTAAGTCTAGGTGAAATTGCATTGTCTAGTATGCATAAATCATTCAGGAAATTGAGTTAACTTTGTGCAGAAATACAAATTTGAGCTTCTAAAAAAATGGAGGTTAAAACCTTCTTTAGAGAGGACCAGGGATTTGTTTGACATTTAAAGGGATTTGAAATTCAACAGACAGTTTCAAACATCTGCTACCAGCAAATCATTTTGATAGCTTGATACCAAGATGAAATTCCATAGTTCTTGCCCTCAGAAGCTTAGTTTAACAATGGGGGCATTATTATTTGTTGCTTTTTGGAGGGGGGAAGGCAAAGCAATTGAGGTGAAGTGACTTGCTCAAGGTCACACAGCTAGTAAGTGTTAAATGTCTGAGACTGGATTTGAACTCAGGTCCTCCCGACTTCTGGACCAGTGCTCTATTCACTGCACCACCTACCTGTCCCTCTACACTAATTATTGTAAGGCAAAGAAGAATATGGAAAATGGGTAGAAGTCCAAAGAGAGAGCTATACAAAATGTGAAGCCACCATCACTGAGTTAACATGTGGAATGGCAAAAGCATTAGTTTAGAATTTGTCCTGTAACATTTACTCATTAGGTGATGATGAACGGTCGGTCACAATCCATCTGGGCCTCAGTTTTGTCCCCTATAAGATATATTAGGCTGTTTGTTACTGATAATATTCTTGATTCCCTCCTTTTGGGTATTAGTGACATCCATGATTTTTCTAATCATTTGTTGTCTTTCTTTTCTTCAGATATCTTGAAATTTAGTCCTTCAATACTTTGTAAACCATGTCTCCTTCAGCACAGATTTCTTCTTTGCATAATTGCTCTAACATAGCCAGGAGTATTCTGGAGCCAACTGCAACTGTCCTAAGATAGCCTATTGTTAAAATTCCAGTGTTAATATGTACACCTCAGAAATCAACAAATGCTATAAATCTGGGTTGGTTTCATATTTCATTGATTATCTGGATTTAACAAGTGGTGAAGAAAATGTTAAAAATGCAGATCAGATTTCAAAATTCATCATGTACACATGCTTTCCCTGTGGAGAACTGGTTATTAAA
The DNA here is from genome assembly GCF_028583685.1 of Petaurus breviceps papuanus. Classification (NCBI taxonomy): domain Eukaryota; kingdom Metazoa; phylum Chordata; class Mammalia; order Diprotodontia; family Petauridae; genus Petaurus; species Petaurus breviceps. The sequence continues at coordinate 34,027,098 of NW_027185759.1, forward strand.
CATTTAACATCACATGCTTGGGTTAAACCATTCTTGCTAACTTCATTTTATTTTATTTATTTTTTGCCTTTTAGAGGGCAGTTGGGGTTAAGTAACTTGCCCAAGGTTACACAGCTAGTATTTTTGTGTAGGTGTTAAGTGTCTGAGGCCAGAACCGAACTCGGGTCCTCCTGACTCCGGGGCCGGCACTTTACTCACTGCATCACCTGGCCGCCCATAACTTCATTTTCTAAAATGTCATTTCTTCATATGGCATATTAGAGATGGAAATATGAAGTACCACATGTAGTGATTCCATTGTCAGCTATATGATGAAAACAAATTGCTAAAGAAATGGAAGGAAATCTGTTTCATTTTTCTTCTATTTGTTGTCTTTCTAGTTTTACATACATGTATATATATGCATATATGTATATATGTGTACATATGTACATACACACATACATACATAGAGTTAATACATCGATATATGTGTGTGTGTGGATTAGATGGATCTCAAAGCAATGTTGCTTCAGACTTATTCCTTTTGAATATTGTTCTATTGTTTTTCATGAAGTGGTACTGTAGGTTATGCTTTGCAAGAATACCAGTTATTTCCTGATTGAGGTGGTTTCTGGGTCTGCCCTTTATAACAATTAAGCTTCAGTGGGAAATGATAATAATCAGTCAATTTCTTTTAATTTGTCCATTTTCCATTATTCTACATCAAAAATATATTTGAGTAAGCCAAATTGTATCTATTGTGTTTGCATCCACATTCTATCTTCTTCATCTTGCATGCTAGTTTCATATTGATTTTGACTTTTACTTTAATCTATCAATAATCTGACCACACAAATAGCTGACTCAGAAGTAAATGTCACACTGGTAATTAGTCACTTCCTGACTTTTAAGATACAGTCAATTTTATAGTTTGTGGTGTTTCATTCTCCCAATTTTCAATGCCTTCTGACTCTTTTTAAAGAAAATATTTCTGGTAATTCTTCATGGATCTTCTGAGGAGTTTACACATCTTTGGCTTTCTTCACTTATTAATCTTGAGCCATATTCATCAATATATTTGTTTTTTCATCTTCCTCAGTGCCCACCTTGCCATTGAAGACAATAACATCAACACACATCTTGACATGGAAACATTATTTTCTTAGAATTTTTCTTCTGTCAGTGGCATCAAATTTGGTAAATATGCTGCAAACATCTTCCTTGTGGACTTTTAGCTTATCCTTTTTATGACTATTTCAAGGAAATGTTTTCTTTGACTTTGGGTATATATTGAAGAAGAACTTGTGAGCCATCTTCATATTCAGCCGAACTCTAATTTCATTTATTGTGATATCAATATTGATTTTAATTTTATTCTTCCCATCATATGTCAGCTCATTAATCACTGGACAAGGATGTCACTTTTAGGGTTTAATGGTTAAGTTAATATTTATTGGTGTTCCAAAACCTCTGTGGTTCTTAGTATCCTCTGACTTTTTTTTCCACCAACATTGCCACTATCAATGGAGAAGCAGAATGACTGAGATCAATTTTTTTTTAATTTCATAGTTTTCCTAGTAGAGGAATTTATCTGGTCATATGAGGCTCGTCTTCAGGAAGCATATAATGACTGTTGGTTGGTCTATACTTAAATCTCTGTATCTTCTAGAAATTCCACTAAACTGTCATAGGTTTTAGGAATGTAGGGTCATCTCCAGAAAATAATATGGTGTCAGAGTAGGATTTTTATAGAAGTCTTCCATGCCTAGAAATATAAAGATGACCAGAAGTGATGAGTTCCCCTTAACTTCACTGACCATTACTCAATAAAAGCCATGCAGTCTCTGAGCAACCCCAAAAGTTCTTTATAAAACTCTATACTAATATTCTCTGCCTGGTTTATTGAAGCCAGTACTCTGGGAAAGCATTTGGAAGTAAAATTGATCCCGTTTCTTTTCCCCAGTCATTTGCCTGGTGAGATGAACTACAGAGAATTATTATTTTTTTTTTTTGCAATGAAGAGAGAATGAATGAGACATTTAATGAAGATGAGCAAGCACACACACATACACATTTGGGTGGACAATTTCCATCTCAATAAACCATGTAAACATATAAAAATAACTTTTATATATGGATTATATAATTGTCTTCTCTATGCCTAATGGCACAAATAAACATGGCTACTTTCAGATAAAAATAATTATAATAATAACTAACATTTATATAGGATTTTAAGATTCATACTTAGAGCAAATCACTTTATATATATGTGTGTGTGTGTATATATGTGTGTGTGTATACACACATGTTAATATTTGCAAATCACTTGATATATGAATTATCTCATTTGATTCTAATAGGTGCCAGGCCTTCCATGTAGCCTTCAGAGAAGAACTAAAGGAGAAAGAAGAAAAAATGACTATTACTTGGTGCTACTACTTGTTATTCTAGGGTATAAAGAGAGAATAATGAGAGAATGATGAGCTACTATCAATATGCATCCTAGGAGTAAGTGAAAATTGATTTTGGTGGAGAGACAGTAAAAAGAGAACCCCTAGAAGAACTGTGTATCTTTCAAAAGTCTACAACTGGCATTTAGGGTCTCTGTGCTTGCTACTTGGCTCCCCCAAGAATTGAAGGCAATAGCACATAATTTGCATTTCAGAGTTATCCCACCTTTTCAGCAGAGGGGCCAGTTTTGATTAGAAGAGGACCAAACCTTTAAACAACAGAAAATTATCCCCTCAATCCAATCATACAATTTATTTCTGTCTACTTTTTATGAGACATATTCTGGCTGGATCTGAATGGGAAAGCGTTATAATTATGGATACCCCATTCCAAATAGCCAAGAAGCAATGGGATGTTGGTTGACAATTATGGTATTGTCTAAGAAGACTAAGATATCAGGTGTCTAACAAAATATACACTTTAGTATTTAGATTAAAAAATGTATAGGTGATGCAATGGGTAGAGCAATGAACCTGGGGTCAGGAAGACTTATCTTCCTGAGTTCAAATCTGGACTCAGAAACTGACTAGCTGTGGCACCCTGGGGGAGACATTTTTACCATGTTTGCCTCAGTTTTCACATCTGTAAAATGAGTTGGCAAAAGGCAATGGCAAACCCTTCCAGTATATTTGCCAAGAAAACCCCAAACACGGTCAGAGTTAGACATGACTGAAGAATGACTGAACAACAACAACAATGATGCATGTATTTATTCTGATATCTGGATTGACAGAAATCCAAGTTAAAAAAATCTAGGGACTTTATTTTAACACATTTTAAATTTTAGCCATTAGTATGTTGTAGCTGGTAAATAACTGGATCAATAGAAGTAATACAGTCCTAATCATAGTTTAGTATAATCCCACTATATGCAGTAGAAAATGACACAAGATCCTTTCAAGTTTGGAACCTTTTCCTAGCATAGAACCTTCAGTGGTGGGTATTTTGGGTATTCATGATTATGAATTCAGAGCAAACACCATGTCAGGACATTCTCTACCAAAAGATCAGGTAGCAACCATAAACCATAAAGTCAATCATTTAATCGAGACATGATATTTTATAGACAGAAGTAAATATTTATGACTAAATACATAGTACTTAAAGACATTAGTTAAAAAAATGGAAGAAATCAAGTAACAGAATCACTGTGAAGCTCCACATTTTAATTGACTCTAAGATCCTTTAGACTCTAGTGTCAGTGGGAAAGGTAACATAACATTGCCTGGACAACTTGCACTCTTAGATGAGGAAAGTGCCTGTGTCTATGCCCCTTGTAGTTGCGCTTCCTGACAAGCATTAATGCTTCAGTTTCTCCTTTTCAGTTACCGCTCTGGTAGATCTGGGGAGTGGTCCCAGTCTGTCTGCTTCTGTTTTTCTAGTCTGTCTCCATTGCGGTCATTTGCTACTATGGTTTCTTCTTGATGGGGGTAGTGATGGTTTCTTCTTGGTGGGGCAGTGGGTAGTATCATTGCTGTTTTGTAAGACAGTCTAACCCAACATGCCTCGTGGCCTAATCAACACATTTTCAGCTCTCTTATTGGGTCAGATTCTACTAGGGTCTATTTGAGAAACATCACCCAGGCAACTAATAAGAGTTTTCTACTATCTCCCCGTCTCCCATCACCTTTAGTCCTTAGACTCATTTCTGGGTGGGTCAGGGAATAGGGATGTGATGATGTTGAGTAGTCTACATTTGAAGGAGTGGTCGGCTTCTCTTTAATAGTTCATAATTACTAAAATAACACTTTTCTTTCATCCTCATTGGTTCCTAAAGCAATTTAAAATAACAATTTTAAATTGGTGATATTCCTCACTTATCTTCTGCCACATGCATTATTTTTTCCTATTATAGTATCAGCAGTAAAGGCATAAGGAAAAATGTGGATACTGTTTGTGTCTATATTTATTGGTATTGAGCAAGCATTTATATGTATATATAGATACCCATATATGCATATATATTACATATTTATATGCACATGCATATACACACATGAGCATATACACATATGTAAATGCAGCAGTATGCTCATAAATATTTAGCAACCAACTCTCTGGGCAAAAAAGCAGGCTGCACTTTTAAGTTAGATCTGCATTGTTAACATCTTCCCCTTCCCTTTCTTAAATCTAGATAATAATAAATAAAATCAAGCTCTGATTTGTAGCTTTTGCTGATTTCTGAGGTTTAAATCCTTACACAATATATTAACAATTGTAATCCAAGCTGGCTTTAGCACACATGTGTGGTGTAGATGCACATAAATGTATAGGAGATAAAGACTGGGCCTATGCTTTTCCCCGGAATAGAAAACTCCTGGATGAACAGCCTTACTCTCCTGACTCAGATCAGCCCTTTCTCTGCAACTTATCTTCTTAGAGAGTTGCTTACAACCCTTAGAAGTTAGGTGACTTTCCCAGGGTCAACAACCTGCCAGAAGCTGACTTGAATCCAGGTCTCCCTGGCTTTAAGCCACCTATCTATTATACCATTCTACCTCTTTAAATATTTCCTCCACTCATTTGTTGATTCAGTGGTTTATAAAAAATGTATTTTTGACAGAGATAAAGAAATTCAACAGTTCTCTTCCTTGAATTTTTCATTTAACAAAAGATTTAGGATAATGAACTTTTCTTTGTCAGATCCTGGACTTTTATTCAAGTGAGGGAAGTTTTCCCATGCATCTAAATGTCTAGTACACTAGTGTCTAAGTGATCCAGAATTGATTCTGCACCTTTGCATAGAATAAAATAAAAAAATAAAAAAAATAAAAGATAGACTTTTGGAGTAGGTAAGACTAGAAGTAAAATTTGATGGAATCAAATCCTCAGGGAAGATTTTAGTTTTTCCTGGATCTTTCTTTCTCTTCCTATTGGCATGTATATGTAAGAAAGGTTACAATTCACATCTTTAGGGCATTTCTTTTGTGCTATTATAATACCTGGCACTCATATAGTACTTTATGTATATTATTTAATATGACCCTTGCCACAACACCAGGACATAGGTGGCATAGACTTTACTAAAATGGTCATCAATTTTACATGTCAGTAAATTGAGGCTCAGAGAGGGAAAGGGACTTGCCAAAGGTCCTTTAGATAGTAGATACAGAGATAGGACTTGAACTGATTTCTTGGAACTCCAGGGCTAGTGGTCAGTCCACTAAGCCATGGTGCTACTCCTGATACAGAGGAGTAGCAGATGCTAACAGTATAACTCCAGGGAAAATGTGTTAGCATTCTTTTAGCTTAAAAGCAGAAAGGAGAAACTGAGGGACAAGCTTCTGAAATTATAACTAGATTAAGATGTCTAGGATTGGGAAATAGAATAGAAACTATTTAGGAAAACAGAGTAGAATTTTAAAAACAAGATCAATATTTTAATGTCTTCTCATTCAGAACATTCCTTCCTTTTTTGGTTGTTGTTGTTTTGGAAGGCAATTGGGATTAAGTGACTTGCCCAAGGTCACATGGCTAGTTTTTTTGTGTTAAGTGTCTGAGGCTGGATTTAAACTCAGGTTCTCCTGACTCTAGGGCTGGTTCTCTGTTTACTGTTCCAACTAGCTGCCTCACATTCCTTCCTTCTTCAATACAAAAGACAATGGAGAGATACTTGGTAGGTAAAAGAAAGGCTGTGTCATGTTAGGGATAGGATTAAGGGCTGGGTCTGTGGTTTCATTGATGTGGGGAATGACCAGTGAGGAGATTCCCTCTGCTAATGCAGCTTGGTGCCTGTAATTGTAAGTCTTAGAGAATTGCCTGGTACAATGGGAGCTCTGGCATGAAACTAGGTCTTTCTGGTCCTAAGGCCAGCTCTTGATGAACTTAACAGTTAGGAAAGCAGGGGAATTTGATCTACTGAGGCAATAAACTCTTGTTAAAACCACTGAGGAGGATATAGCAGTCTTTCTCCCACTTTGAGCTGCCCAGATCCAGCTTATATAAGTGGGCCAGCCCAAATTTTTGGTCTGGCATTTCAAAAGTGGTCCTGATAATACATACAGTTAACAATTATCACAAGGACAAATAAGATTTATGTGATCTGTATCCTATGGGATAAAGCAACATAGTTCTTAGGAGTGTGGTTATCTGGCCTGTTTTCTTTTATATGTCTATTGTGTATTCTCTTGTATTGAATGTGGCCTGGGGAGATTCCTTGGTAATGTTCTAAGCTGGTGGGCTGAAGCCCATTATCTAAAGGCACAGCATATAGCAGGGGAATTGGTCAGAGATTAATGATAGTATTACAGGGTCAGTGATGGCCATGCCCTTGTCAAGCATCGTAACCCTTCCCAGTGTTCTTTGTTGTACCCACACCATGGGTCATGGGACCCTTGCAGTCAGTAGTTGCAGGACCCTCATAACACCATTAACACATTAACATGTTTATTTATGCCTACTGTGACCAACAGACTAACATTTATCAAAGTGACTTAAAAAGTAATAAGGAAATAAACATTTTGGCTAATCACAAGTCAGGTGTGGATCTGGATCTTCAGGCTACAAATTAAAAGCAAATTCAGCTCAGGGAGTGGGCATATCATGTACCTAACAAGGCATTAACTCTGAAAGGAGCACTAAGGGAAATGGAACTTGAAAGCACAACTCAGAATGATGCAGCATGACCTTGGACTCCTGGGAAACACAAGCAGGACATAACTTGAGGTGATCCTCTTCTTTATAAATAAAGTGTCCCTTTCAGAGCAGCTGCTTCAAAGAGAACATGAGTCATGGGGCCAGAGTTGGAAGTAGCACCACGTTCTATGGAGGGTGGCTACAAACCAAAGGATCAATCTAATGTAGAAAACGAGGAAAGGGCTAGAGAGTCTATTTAACCACTCATGAATAAGGAAGATCATCAGAATTAGCATTGAATACCAATGTCTGTATACATCTGTGTTTTATCTTTGTACACACACACACACACACACACACAGAGGAAGCATGGCAGAGTAGATAGAGATATTGCTTTGGAAGCAGGATGAACTGAGTTCAAATCCCCTTTACAACTCATACTAGTTGTGTGACTAAGAATGGGCAAATCACTCAATCTCTCAGTGTCCAAATACTTCTCTAAAAGTATAGATTGCAGAGGCACTGAACTTTATTGGATGTATTTTCATACTAAGAGTTCATTGTATTCATTGAATCCCAGGTCTAGGTTGAATTCCATCCTTTACACCCATGCATGTGCACACACACACACATTTCCATTGAGTCTTACTCTAATGTCTCTAATGTGGGCCATCAGTGACTGGGTTCACCATGGAACAAGTCCAGCTAGGTTGAGCCATATTGGAAAGCATAAATGAATGAATCAACAAATAGTATTTATCAAGTTGTTGTATATGCCAGGTACTAGGTGAGGCACTGTTAGGCACTAGGAATACAAATAAAGAAGAGATATGGTCCCTGACCTCAAAGAATTTAAATTCTAAAGTATAAAGCAACAAATAAAGTGAAGGGGTGGTCAGGGAAGAAAGTTTGGACAAGATATTCTCAGGGATGGCTAGTGGAGTTATGGGGGTAATTGAAAGTCACACCCTTCATGGAAGCAATGGATTGGTTTTTTGATTACTGCTTCTAGAGAAGGTCTTGTAAAACAGGAGAAAAGGCTATGTGCATGGTGCTATGGCAAGAAGATGGCATATTTCCATAACTGAAGTCAGCTAGATGTAGTGAGTGCCTGCTGACTAGGTCCCAGAAAACTCCCTATTAGAAATTTTATATTTTGTCATTTCTCTCCCAAAGAACATTCTCTTTGTCAGAGAAAACTGAACCATAATAATAGTGGTTGTTTTGCATGTTTTTTTTTGGGGGGTCCTCACAACAACTCTGTGATGTACATGCTATTATTAGCACCACCATTTTACAAATGAGGAAGTGAAGATTGAAGGAAGTTAAATAACTTGTCCTCAGACACATAGCTAATGAGTATCTGAGGCATTATTAGAACTCAGGGCTCCCTGATTCCACCTTCAATTTTTATCTACCTTTACACCTAATTTCTTCAAAAGTAAGGTTAGAGCCATTCTGTCATTCATTATCAATTTACTCCACTCATCTTAGGCAGTGTCTGATCCCTTCTTTGGTCCTAACCCTTCTTTTTCTACTTATTCCAATGTTCGTTGGACAACGCTACCTTTTCGTTTACCTCAGTTTTTCTCTCATTCTAAATCATAGCACTCCTCACATTATTCTTACAGGATTATAGTACAATTTTCTATTTATCTTCTGTTACCAGATCTTGCTTTCATCTTCTGTTTTTTTTTCTGATTTTAAAAATCTGTGTTCATTGATTTGTTCCCTCTATATTCTCGTTCATTTCTTTAAAACAACTCCCCATTTTCCTCCTTGTGTTATTTCTCTGTGTCTTCAGAATTCTGTTCTTGAGAGCTTTCCATCCATCCTGTCCAACTTCCCAGGTAGAATTATGGCCCAAGGAAATCCAATCCATTTTGGCCTAAAATCTTTGAAATCTGCTCTCCTGAAATCTGTCCAAGCCGTGCTATTCCTAGCTTTTTTTTCTATTAAAAACATTAAGATGATAGCATTACCTATTCCCACTGTTGCCAACATTTCTACTAGGGAACCACTTCCTCATTGCTGGTGATAATTAGTTTCAGAGTGGAAATTTCCTTCAATTCCTTCGAAGGATGAAATCATCACTAAAAGCAAATCAATGTATTATAAGTTGCTGACAGAGAGAGTGAGAGAGAGACAGAGAGACAGACAGAGAGAGAGAGAGAGAGAGAGAGAGAGAGAGAGAGAGAGAGAGAGAAAGAGAGAGAGATCCAGCATATGCCTGGTTAATTGAAGTTCTCAAACACTACTATATCTTTCCCTATGGCATACTTGTTATGTTGCCCAAAAATTCCATTTTTTTCCTGTCCAGGCAGTCTGCTGTGTACTGTGATGACAATATCACTTTTCTTTCTGACTCTGTTATCTTCACCCCCAAATGCCCTCTACCTTGAGTTTCTGAATTTTTTTGTGGAAGTACAGCTTTTTATAAGAAAATGTCACTCTGCCCTGCTTTACCTGTTCCATTTCTTTTTAATTGGGTACATTCTTCCCAGCTATAACTCTTCATCCCACCAAATTTGCCTCCATTCATCAAGATCACTAGCTAACTTTCCATGCCTGCTGCATGTTGTTATATGGGCATCTGAGTCCATATTCTGTCTTCTTCCTTGGATTTTTGTCTTCTGAGAACACCTTTGTCATCATCATCATCATCATTAATTATTATTAAATATTTTAACAGGTCTCTATGTAATTGTGTTATTTACCTTGGTACCTGTAAGCTGGCAATATTTCCCTCCATTCTTAGTTTTTGGTTGAAGTTCATTTTAAAAATTTGGAGAAGAGCTAAATGCCAATGACCAAACACATAGTGAATATCAGTAGACTCTGGAGAAGGAAATGGCAAATTGTTCTGGTATCTTTGCCAAGAAAACTCCAAATTGAGTCACAAAGAGTCAGACATGACTGTAAATGGCTCAACAACATCAGTAAATTCTAGTATATTTCCAAGGGATTACATTCAGGAAATATAGGTACAGAAAAACTGGTAAGTGGCCCATATAATATATTAAGTCATATATCAAGAGTGAAGGATATGAACAATATGGAGACTGTTTTCATGGTGTAGTATAACAACATAACATAACATAATGTAATAATAATATAATACAATATAATATAATATAACATTATATATATACATGGTAGCTATTATTATTATCTAACCAATTAAACTTCAATTGGCCTTTACAAAGGGATACTTCCTGAGAAGATATAGCAAAAATAAAAGTACAAACATCTCTTCCCAATATCTAGAATCAGTCTGTCAATAAACATTTATAAAGGGCCTGCTGTGTGCTAGACCCTATGAGCAGCTCTTGGGATGCAATTATGAAGGAGAAAGGCAATACCTGCCCCCAAGGAGCTTCCAATCTAAAGGAGGAAGATGATATACAAAGTGGGGGAGAGGTACAGGGCAGAGAGGGCATGATGAATCTTGAAGAGGGCAGCTAAGTTTGAAATGAAGGATTACCACCTTGATCCCTGGGAAAAGTGGGATCAATTTAAAAGTCTTTTCTACAAAGCACTTACCCTATAAAGTTCCCTTCCTAATGCTGGCCTAGTTGACAGATAAGTTTCTGTCCTCCCTATTGACTGCCTTTGATCTGCTTCTCTGCTGTATCAGACTGGTCCTTTGGGATTTGGCCCCTTCACCAGGATAAAATCTAGCATCAGTCATGCCAACTGAAGTTCACAAAGCCACAACCTAGGGAGAGACTCCTTCACCTAAGATCATCAATATAGTGGAGAAAGAGACAACAGCCCGGTCACATGCTCACGGGTCATATGGCAGCATGCCTTTGTCAGGGACAGAAAGGTAGCAGCAGAGGCCATTGCTACTATTGTTGCTTCCTCTCCCAGAAGCAACTGGGCCATGGCTTTATGGAGGTATATGTATGTGTACACATAGGCACTTATATATGCACACATATATGTACATACATACATGCATGCATGCATACACATATATAACCTCATGGGGCAATAGGAAAAAAATTGTGTTTGGGGTAGGGATATTTATGCCTTCCAGTAATAACTGAGATTAGTATCTCACTCTGTATATATTAATTGGTTCTCACCACAACCCACTGAGGTAGGAATGACAGGGGTTACTCTGTCTACTTTGAAGGTTAGATAATTCAGGCTCAGAGCAGTTTAAGTGACCTGAAAGACAGGATGATGTGGTGGATAAAGCCTTGTATTGAAAGGCAGAGGGCTTGGGTTCCCATCTTACCTTGGTAGCTCACTCTCTGTGTAATTTTAGGTAAGTCACTGAACTTCTCTGGGCCTCAGTGTCTTTATCTGTAGGTGAGGGGGGGTTGGATGAATTATTCTTTAAGGTCTTCATCAGCTCCAAATCAATGATACTACAATCCTCCCTCAACCACACAGATCATTAGGATCTGAGGTGGGATTCTAATCCATATCTTCCTGACTCTGAGTGCAATATTTCCCCCCCAATCACTACCTCCTAGAGCTGATAAGAGGATCAAATGGTCTAACTGTAAAGCCCTATGCAGATGTAAGTTGTTATTTTCTAAATATGTGAATGTACAGATGGATGGATTGTACCTCTCTTGACACGCATTTCCCCACAGAGTGATTTGCCTTTTAGTTGATAGGAATGTCTAATGCCTGTCTGCTGACCCAATTCCCCCCTCCAGCTTCATTCCCTTGGGAACAGGATACCATAGAAATTTCTCATTTGTGAGATTCTTTAGACAGAAAGTCCTCATCAAAAGCTGATCTCAGAGCCTTCCTGCATTGCTTTCTGGGCTCTGGTAGATGCTGTGTGGGAGCAGTCAAGTCACAAACTCTGCCTGAGACAAACACCTGTGAGCACCCACCCACACATTCAAATGGCAATGCAGGGAAGAGGTGTCAGGCAAATGTCATCACTGCTGCTAGCCTTCCTTATTCCATCTTCTCATGCAAAGTAGCTCATGGTTCACCACAACACCTGACCCACCCACCACACTCTTTGACATTACTTCAATGGATGGTCCCCACCTGCAGCAGAGGCAGTGTGTTCTAGTAGAAACAGCACCAGATTTGGAGGCAGAAATGTCTGGGTTCAAATCTTGTCTCAGTCATTTGGTCAATAGCTATACTTCTGGCATAAGTCATAGGAACTAAGTTCAAGTCCTGATTGTTGGAAACTACCTGTGAGGTCTGAAACACAGATCATGCTTCATTTTCCCTTTCTGTTAAATGACCTGCTACAGAATGGTCTGTTAGCATGTGGCCCAACTGCTGTTGTCTCTGTCTCCACTGTATCTCTGATATTAAGTGAAGATGAGCTTTGGTTGGGATAGTAGGGTCCATGCCACATTTCATGCTGGTGAAGGGTCATTTATTCCAAGGCTTAATTAATGTTCTCTAAGAATTCTTCTAGATCTAAATTTGTGATCTTATTGTGATCTTCTGCCATATGCAAGCAATGTTGCTTTCCTGGAACCCTTGATGAACCTTTGATAAATGATTCCTTTCCTCAGCTGCTCCTACAGAAAAGAGTCTTGGGGAGAGTCTCTTTTGGCAAAAAAATTGGCAGCTCTGTTGGGTCTATGGGGAATCAGGCATGTCATTATAGCCCTGGGTACTAATTTGTTGCCAGTTCTACAGCATCTAAATGTTCCAAAACTCATCTAGAAATCTGAGAATTAAAAAAACAAATGTATGAAAATTCATAATGGGAAAATAAGAGTAAATAGAAGTACAATAAACCATCTTTTAGGTCAATATCAGTAAGACTTTGATATACTAACAGGACTAAAGTATACTAGCAGTTGACTGAATAAGCAAGGCATTGGAGCAAGAACTGATTTGCTGGCATAGACATAATGTGCTAAGTGATAGATGGTTGATGGATAACTGGTTCCTACTTTCACCTTGAAATACACTATCATACTGCATAGATCACCAAACTTAGAGTTAGCTCTGAATTCAAATCCTCCCTTATGCATTTAATAGCTGTATTAGCTGGGCAAGTCACTTGATCTCTCAACCTCAGTTTCTGTAAAATGAGAATACTACTACTATTTACAGTATTTTGCAAAGATCAATTAACATATATAAAGTACTTTGCCAACCTGAAAGAGATATTATAAATGCTACTATTATTGGGAGTAGCTAGGTGGTGCAGTGAATAGAGCACTGACCCTGGAGTCAGGAGGACCTGAGTTCAAATCTGACTTCAGACACTTAACACACACACACACACATAAACTAGCCGTGTGACCTTGGGCAAGTCGCTTAATCCCAACTGCCCTCCAAAAAGCAAAAAACAACAAAAATGCTACTATTATTACATAAAGAAAAATAGGTGAGCAATATGACCCCCCAACAGCTTAATGCTGAGAAACCAATGGAAAACTATATACTTGGTTTACCAGTATCCAAATGAATTACAATTGCCTTTTGAACACAGTAGAGTGGAAAACATGCTGAATTTAGAATCAGATCCCAGCTCTGCCACTTACTGATTCTGGACCAGTCACTTCATTCTTCTGGCCTCAGTTTCCTCCCCTATAAAGTAAGAGGGTTGGAGGAAAAGTCCCATTGAGCTCTTAATTTATGCAGTCATGTATTGCCTCCTCTTCCTCTAAAATGCTCCTCTGATGCCTTGCTCTGATATGGAAATCATTGCTTTAAACCCAAGCCCATGGATTATGAACTCTGGAAGGATCTAACAAGTTGGAGAGGCTTGGTAATGTATTGGGAGTCTACCATTGCATGACTAACCTGGTTCAGGCAGAGATACTCTCCCCATTCCTTGAGAAATCATCAACAACTGATGAAGACTTTTAGTCATCTTTCAGAACAGCATAATTAGAGATGTTGCAATCTTTATAAGTGGAGTCAGTAACCAAGTCAATGAAATAAAAAAAAATCTTTTGAAGCTGAGGCATCATCTCAACAATGCAGTTATTTTCCAACTCATCAGCCCTCAAATCAGAATCCTTGAATGCTAAATCCATGTGAACAGTGCCCGGTGCCTGTCCAGTGAAATGAACTTTGTAATATTATAACATGATTTGGGAGCACTTTCAACCCTATTTTGTCAATTGAAGTCATTTTATTTAAACTGATCATCTGCACTGATAAAATGTTGATGAGAAATGGATCAGGTTCTAGCATCAGTCTGCAGTGTTTCTTTAAACCTTATTGATGGGGTGGCTGGTTATTTTTGTTTTTTGACTACATACAAAGAGTGTTTGCAAAAATTTCAATATTTTTTTAAGGTAGCCCAAGTTTATTCAGGAACTTATTTGGTAGATCCTTGCCCCTACAATTTCTTTAGATAATGCTTTCTTTCATTTAACCAGGCTGTGAAGGACACAGGAGGTAAATTATATTTTTAGTTCATCAGGGAATGAAGTTGAAAGAATGAGCTAATTTTAGCTGCATTATTTTGTGTGTATATTAGATGATGGTCTCCATGAATTTGTTTTTGGTTGTCTTTGTTAATTATGGACTGGGTATGTTAGAATTTGTAGAATTAATGATGATGTCTATTAGTCTTTTGGTTTATAATAATGAAAATCCTGAAATCAAATATTCATCATAGAAAGAAATATTTCTTGCCTCTTCCATCTTTGCACTAAGCTCTGTCTGCAAACAGTGACAGAGGGGAAGGGGATTTGATTTGAATAGTACACAATTGTTGAACATATGTAGAGTGTTGTTCAAGTTATTTGAAGATCAGTTGAAGGAAATGAGGATGTTTATGTAGAAGAGAAGACAGGTTGGGGACGTGGTAGCTATCTTTAAGTATGTGAAAGGCTGTCATGCAAAGGAGAGGCCAGAGCTGTTCTTGGCTCTGGGGGGAAAAGGAGCAATGAGTGAAAGATATTTTTGTTCACTCAGTTTTCAGTCGTGCCTGACTTTTTGTAATGCCATTTGGGATTTTCTTGGCAAAAAATACTGGAGTGGTTTGTTGTTTGTTTCTACAGCTCATTTTATAGATGGGGAAACTGAGGCAAACAGGGTGGAAATTATGGAGAGTCAAATTTAGGTTTCATGCCAGGAAAAACATCTTATCAGTTGGAGCTGTCTAAAGTAGAATGGACTGCCTTGGGAGGCACTGGGCTCCCTTTCTTTGGAAGTCTTGAAGCAGAGGTTGAAAGATCACTTGTTCAGGACATTACAATGGGTATTCCTTCCAGGGATGAGCTGGACTTGGAATCAATCAAGTCTCTGAATCTTTCTCAATTTCAATTTCCTCATCAATGAGGGATGTGTAGAATGCTATTCTTGGAGTCTGGGAGATCTTAACTCAAATCTTACCTCCGACAATTATTAGCTGTGTGACCTTGGGTAAGTCATCTAACCCCTTTCAGACTCAGGTAAGTCACTTAACCACAGTTGGCCTCAGTTTCCTCAATTGTTAAAATGGAGACAAAATTAGCATCTACTTCAAAGAGTTGTTATGAGTATCAAATGAGATAATTGTAAAGTGCTTTGCAAATCTTAAAACTCTATATAAATTCTGGTCATTATTATTATTGTTATTGTTGGTATTATTGTAGTAGTAGTAGCAGATGGAGGAGGAGGAGTAAGAGAAAGTGTAGTTGTAGTAGTAGTAGTAGTAGTAGTAGTGGTGGTAGTAGTGGTAGTAGTAATAGTCCCTAAAATTATTCCAACTATCTAGTTGAAAAATGCAAATTGAAATGACTTGGGGATGTATTACCAGTGTTATTGAAAAAAATAGTTTAAAATGACAGAATTTGTTGTTGGCAGGATGGAGGGGGAAACGGTGCATTCATAAGTTGATCCAATCTTTTTGGAGTGCAGTTTAGTGATAAATAATTAGAGCTCAAGACTGATCATATCTTTCGACTCAGTGATTCCAGTAGTAAGACTTATAGCCTAAGGGCATTATGGGATGGGAAAAAGAGCTTATATGTACAAAAACAGTCATTGCAGCTTCATTTGTTACAGCAAAAAACCTGGAAGCAGCCATATGTCCAATGATTGGGCAATGGCTAAATAAATTGTGGTATATCAATATAATAGAATATTATGGCACCATAAAAATGACAGATATGAAGAATACCAAGAAATATGGTCCAACTTACAAGAAGTGAGGCAGAGCAAAGCAAGAAGAATAAAAGCAGCACACAGGCTATGATTTTATATACAAATAAGGGCAATAACATCATGTAAGCACAGGGACAGAGATCAGATAGGGCTGATGGAATATCTTAAATGCTACTGTTATTATTTTCTCGGAATCTTTAAACCTTTCATCAAAATCATCTAGTAAACAAGAATTAAGTACTTGCTGCATGTCAGGCACTGTGCTGAGCATTTGAGATACAAAGAAAAACAACAAAAAACACTTGCTGCCCTCAAGGAGCGTCTGCTCCAGCAGCGGAGACAACATGTACATGGTGAGTTGCATACAAGATACAAGCCGCATAGAAAAAAAGCAATTGGAAAGGGGAGGCCTTAGGTAGCTGAAGAAAATATCAGTTATTTGGAGTTTATGGCCTTCTTCATGACTCGATTCCTCATTTTTGGTTTGATTCTTTTTCTTGGAGTTGTCATTAAGTTGGTAATTCTATTTGATCCAATTGTATCCCAGAAGCATTTACTAAGTTCCATATGCCATGCTTTGGGAATACAAAGACAAAGCAAAAAAAAAAAATCTTTGCCCTCAAGGAGTTTACATTCTATTGATGGCTACAACTATTAAACAGACTAATAAAGACAATATACTTGTAGTATGAGAGTCCTGACAGCTGTGGGGATAGGGAAAAGCTTTAAGATAAATGGAGACTGACACTGACAATTTCTAAATTTCCTTTTTGTGCTAAAACTTTAATGATTCTCTTGCCCATTTTCTTTGCCTCATGTATTTCTTATTTTTTTCTTATGTTCTCAGTCATAACACTTTAAAGATGATTAAGATATTTCATCTTTGTTTCTATTTCTCCATCCACGATTGCATGGTGGCCATGCCTGTAAATTTTCTATAACATTTCCATTTTTATGGCTCATTTTAATATCAAAAATCTGTCTCAAGTCAAGTGAATGTGTTTACTAATTGTCTACTATGTGCCGGGGAAACTACTAAACTGGGGATACAAAGACGCAAAAACCTTCTCTGCTCTCAAGAAGAACACAATGTTTTTCCTGCTCATATCGAATTGGAGAGACAATATGCAAACAACTCTGTGCAAAGGACATACACACAGAGTAGACTGGAGGTAATATCAGAGGGAAGGCATTAGCATTAAGGAGAATCAGGACAGGCTTCTTGCAGAAGGCTGGATTTTAGCTGGACCTGAAGGAAGCCAGGACAGTCAGGAGGCAAAGATGAGGAATAAGAGAATTTCTGGCATGGTGGAGAGTCAGTCCATGAGCACTGATACTCTCCCCCTTATTTCAGTAGTTCTGGAGGATTACTTTGGGTTTAATTAGAATATATCTATCACATGGCTAGGTCATGCAGTGAATAGAGCACCGGCCCTGGAATCAGGAGGATCTGAGTTCAAATCTGACCTCAGATACTTAACACTTACTAGCCATGTGACCTTGGGCAAGTCACTTACTTGCAATTGCCCTTCTCTCCCCCTCCAAAAAGCAAATAAAGAATATATCTATCAACAACAAGATCTTGATCATAAAAAAAAAAGATTCTATATTTTGTGAGTTTTTACAAACTAGTTTGGTTGTTGGGTTGATGGATTTTGTAAGGTGCTATATACAGGGTTTTGTACAAGATTTCAGTCAGTAAGATGTAGGTTTAAATCCCACCTTGATACTTAATAGCAGTATTCCTATGGGTACATTGCTTTACTTCTATGAGAACTAAGTTTTTTGTCAACTAAATAGGAGTAATAATACCTTATAGGGTTCTTGTCAAGATCCAATGATTAGTCTATGTAAATTATTTTGGAAATCTTCAAATAAAACAAAGTGTCAGCTATTATTATTGTTGTTGTTGTTATTAAGTTTGTTAGTGTTATTAGAGGGCTCTTTGACAATGGGTTAGTTTGGAGTGGTTTTCAGATAACTTTAAGTCAGGCACCATTGAATAAAGCCTGGATATGTGGCTTATACATCTATATTTGTGTTCATATATAATGGTCAGAATTTAGGGTGCTCTCCCCTCATGCTAAAAATGACTGACATTTACATGGCCCTTTAAATGTGGAAATGTAATTGAAGTCCCATGTTCTACATAGGGACAGGTAGATGGCACAGTGCAAAACGTACTGACTCTGGAGTTAGGAGGACCTGAGTTCAAATCTGCCCTAAACACCTACTGGCTGTGTGACTTTTGTTTGCCTCAGTTGCTCATCTGTAAAATGAATTGGAAGAGGAAATGATAAACCACTGCAGTATCTTTGCCGAGAAAACCCCAAATGAGGTCACAGAAAGTCAGACCCAACTAAAAAGACTCAGCAACAAAAATCCATATAACCATGTAATGAATATTCCAGGGATCATCATCCCCATTTCACTAATGAGGAACTGAGACCCAGAGATTGTAAATGACTTAACCATATTCCCACATCAAATGTCACAGATGAGATTTAAACCTACATCTTTCTGGCTCCCAGTTCAGTGTTCTATCTACTGACCACTGGGCTCAGCCAAGAACATGAAGAAAATCTCAATTATGGCTTTGAGAATTTCTCATCATCACTGATCAAGGGTCTTCTGGATCAAACTTGTCAATTTTTAAAAATGTCTTACTCTTCAAATATTCCTATCCAAAGAGCCCCATATCTGCCATGAGTATCCCAGTCATTTTGGATCTTGAACTCACAGGGTCACAGATTCAGAACTAGAAAGGACTTTAGAGTCTGTCTAGTCTAACACCCTTACTTTCCAGATGAAGAACCTGAGACTCAGTGAGTTAAGTGACTTGTCCAAAGTCATAGAGGATGAATTGAAATCCAAGTTTTCTGCCTTCAGATTTCATTTTCTTTCCATTCTACCATACTGGTTGCCTTTCCTTGCTCCATATCTCAGCCTGATCTATGAATATATATGTATATGCATATACATGCGTACGTACGTACATACATACATACATATGCTTTTTGGAGGGGGGAAGGTAGGGCAATTGGGGTTAAGTGACTTGCCCAAGGTTACAGGGTTAGTTTTGTGTTAAGTGTCTGAGGCCAAATTTGAACTCAGGTCCTCCTGACTCCAGGGCCGGTGCTGTACTCACTGCGCCACCTAGCGGCCCTTTGATCTAGTAATATTTTAAGTGTTGGCTAAGGTTCTGATATGCAGTCCCATGGAAAAGCATAAGTAACTGGGACAATTTCATTTACCCATACAATATATAAGCTCCTTACTCCTTCTCTCCATTGGAAAATTAACATTAACCCTGGGTAACAAATATGAGACATAGCGGTAGTAGAGATTGGAAATGGGTGGGTAAATACCTATGAAAGACATCTTTAAAAAGCTGACAGCAGAGTTTTATCTCCTGAAGCTAGAGACACAAGAGTCTCAGTCAATCATTATCTAGACTGCTTAAGGACAGAGCTAAGAAACAAGCATTTAGTAATGTCCCAGAGTCAAAGCAGGAAGGGACATTTGAGGTCAGAACTTGAACCCTAGCCAAAACATATGTTCTTTCCAATTTTCTTGGTTGTATGTAGCAGATATATGCAGGTAACTCTCTACAAAGGGCAGCTAGGTGGCACAGTGCCCAGCCTGGAAGCAGGAAAACTCTTCTTTCTGAGTTTATATCTGGCTTCAGGTTCTCATTAGCTGTGTGACACTGGGCAAGTCACTTAACCCTGTTTGCCTCAATTTCCTCACCTGTAAAATGAGCTGGAGAAGAAAATGAGAAACCACTCCAGTATCTTTGCTAAAAAAAACCCCAGATGGGGTCATGGAGAGGCAGGCACAACTGAAAACAACTCAACAACAGCAAAATCTCTGTAAGAATGGCAGGTGCTGACCTTCATTGGTGGAGGTAGTTCCCTCACTGGGAGTTTCCTGTACCAATAAAATTATCATGTATATACCCATGCATTCACACACACATATGAATACATATATGTACATGTGTAACACACTGCACAAATGCATAAGTACAAGTATGTTTCATGTAAACATACCAGTATATATGCATACATGCAAATATGTATTCAAATGTATATGTGCTGACATTCTTATTTATGTATTCATATATGTGTATGTGTGCTATGTACTGTATGTTATGCCATATATTATGGTATACAATATGCAAAACACACTATTTATTACTATCTAATTATGCAGATTTTTCTAGTAAAGCTACTGAACTTGGAAATGCATTATTAGAACGTAAGTCTCAACTCCAAAACTTTTCAGATTGGGGACCTCTGGTAAGTCATGTGTCCCTTCTGAACTTTGATCTCCCTTTTTGTAAAATAAAGATAATAATGATTGTAGCTCATTTGTACAACACTCCAAAGTTTACCAATTACTGTTTATTGTCTCAGTGCATCCCTTCTGGCGCAGTGGCAAGAGTTGTTAGTTTGGAGTCAGATGGTCTGAGTTCAAATTCTGGCTCTGAAGTTTTCTACCTCTGTGCTTTTGGGTAACTCATTTAACCTCTGGTGGTCTCCTTTGTTATCTCAGGGGATGGCTAGTGGAGGTGCTTGGAATAGATTATTATTTTTTTTCTTTTTGGAGGGGGGAAGGTAGGGCAATTGGGGTTAAGTGACTTGCCCAAGGTCACACGGCTAGTTTTGTGTTAAGTGTCTGAGACTGGATTTGAACTCAGGTCCTCCTGACTCCATGGCGGGTGCTCTATTTACTGTGCCACCTAGCCACCCCTGGAATAGACGTCTCTAAATCGATGCCCCATAAGCAACAACTCACTAAGGAAGATATTCCAGCATTGTTAGATCTGGAAAGGTAATCTTTATTCCTTTCTTCTCTGGGTGGTTGTGGGGGAGGAACTTGATAACCTGCAAAGTGCTATAGCAAATGGAGTTATAATTATATTTTTTCTTTTGTTATAGATAAAATGTGTTTCCATAGGTTTTAAAAATGATTTTGCGCTATCTTTTTGTCATTCTGTGTGTCTTTGAGGTGAGAGGGTTATTTTTCTTTATTGTTGTTGTAGGGTTTTTTTCCCCTTTTAAAATAAATTACCTTTTGGAGCTTAACCAAAGGATTCCTGAAACTATCAACTAAATTGCATTAAACCAAGTGCCATTGTTAATCTTTCTTAATAGGCTCTGACAAACATGGAGCTAAGCTACAAATGCATCTTTCTGTTTTTTCTATCTTCTATCATCTAGAAATGTCAAAAAGAGAAATTTCTTTCCATTGTTTTGTCCTTGTTAACTTTCAGGTGATCACATTCTAGGACAGTTGAGGCAGCAGACAAAGCAGTAAAACAATTTAAGTCCCTGTTCCCAGTCTCTCCTGTCTCCAGTCCCTGTCTCACTCTGTTGTACAAATAACCATTTGTGATCTAACCATGCTACTCGCTCACTCAAGAATCTTTGGTGGCTCCCTATTGCCTCATGGGCTATGTCTGCCTCTCCACTTTGGCATTTGAAGCCTGACAAAACAGCAGCCTTTCCAGACTGACTTCAAATGATTTCCCTTCACACCTTCTATGTTGTTGCCCAAGTGGCATAATTGCTGTTCCTCTTACATGTCATTCCACCTCAGACTTCCATGCACAACAGTTCCTGGGGTGTGCTTATTTCTCTCCCTTACCTCCTTGAATTCTTTGTTTTTTTTCCCCAGATGTTTCCCATGGGTCACCTCCTCCACAAAGCCTTTCTGAATCTCTCTCATTCAGAGGATTAGCAACTGAGATCCAAAAGGGAGCCTAGAGTCTAACCCCTTCATCTTACTGCTGAGGATACTGAAGCTGCTAGGCTAAATCATTTGCTTGTAAATAGAGATAATAATAATTGTAGCTCATTAGCATGACAAGGAGTAGGGAGTGTCAGAGGCAAAATGGTGATGATGATTAACATTTATATAGTGCTGACCACATGTCAGGTGCTGTGCTAAGCACTTTATAATTATTATCTCATTTGATCCTCATAACAGTCCTGGGTGGTAGTTGATACTATCATCTCTATTTTACAGCTGAGGAAATGGAGGCAAACAGAGGTTAACTGACTCACCTAGGACCACACAGCTAGTAAGTTTCTGAGGCTAGATTTGAACCTGCATCTTCCTGACTAAATTCAACACACTTTGCCTCTCTCTCTCCCTTCCCCCCACTCTTCCTCCCTCCCTCCCTCCTCTGTCTCTCATCTCTTTCTCATTCTCTATCTCTGTCTTTCTCACTCTATCTCCCCTTCTTTCCTTCCTTTTCTTCTCCTTCTCCTCCTCCTCCTTCTCTTTCTTCTTTTCTTTTTCCTCCTCTTTCTCTTGTTCCTCCTCCTCTCCATTTTCTGTCTCACTTTCCCTCCCTCCTCTCTCTATGTCTCTCTTTTTCAATGTCTCTCTCTTATATTTTCTTATCTGTTCAGATGTGATATCACCCAGTATAACATAAACTCCTTGAGGGCAGAATCTGGATATAAAAGGTATGAAGTAAATCCTTGTTGAATTTTCCCACCAACTTGTGACTTCCTTTTATTTGAATATGTCTCCATCTAAAACAAAATGGTAATACTGCAGTCCTACAGGGATCTCTGAAATGAAGGAGACATCTATCTATGAAACACTTCAAACTCAGGATTCTTCCCATTTTGTCTTTATATCCTGAACACTTAGCAGAGTGGCTGACACATATGAAATGCCTAATAAATGCCTGTTGTTTGAGAAATGATATTTTTTACCAGAGATTGATAACCCATTATAATTTGAAGAGGTCGATAGAAATCATTGTTTAATTTTTTTTTTCTTCCCAGATGATTTGAAAGCTTAGATTTTAAGTAACTTGAGTAAGGTCATACAGCTAGTTAGTGACAGACAAGACTCAAATACAGTTGTCCTGACTTTCACCCATTATTCTGTTCAACATATCTTTCACCATTTGTTTTTTGCTTTTGTTTTTATCATCGAAGTTAATAAAAAGGACACAATCTAGGATAGTCTGTAGTAATAGTCAAGTCCCAAATCTTTCTTTCTCTTTTTCCTTACTTTTTGAGAAAGGCAGTCTAATGGACATGTTAACTGTTCCTCCCTCTAGATTCTTTAAGTTCTAGACCCATATTAAGATACATCATTGACCAACCACAGTTCCGGAGGACTGATAATAAGCATACTCTCCACCTACTGCCAGAAAGGAAAAATCATACTTGCATCTGTTTTGGTTTCTAATTATTTAAGGTTACTTCAGATAACTTTCAGCTTATGTAGATGAAAAGTTTTGTGGAAAGTTAAGGGACAAGGCTTTCCCCCCCTGCCTTTAAAGAAATTTGCCAGCATAAAGTTGCTTTTTTTTTTTTTTTTAAAGCAATCGGGGTTAAGTAACTTGCTCAAGGTTACATGGCCAGTTATTTCTGGGTGTGGTGCTAAGTATCTGAGCCCGGGATTCGATCCAGGTCATCCCTACACTGGAGCCAGTGCTCTTACTTGCCGAGCCACCTGGCCGCCCCAATAAAGTTGCTTTTTAAACAATCACAATTGAAAATGGGGTGACCTGAGATTTTAGGAATTATCCAAGTTTTAGAAAACAAAGAGACTTTCAGACCATCTAGCACACCCTTCTCCTCTACTGCAAAATCAATGAAATAAACACCCGAGAAGGTTAAGTGATTTGCCCATTCTCATGCAGATAGGAAATAGCAGAGCTGAGATTTGAACCCAAGTCCTCTGATTATAATTGCAGCACTCCTTTAAATGGCCATGTTAGTCTATAATTGAGAATGGGTAAGGAACTTGCCTTTTGTGATTCATAATTCTGAATTAACGGAAGGGGTGGTCATGGTAGCAGAACCCAATATTTTTCATTACAAAGATCCCATCACTCTCCTTTCCTGCTCCAACAACAACAAGAAACTCAGGAACAAATGGAAAGTTTCAAAATATTCTCAAGAAACGTCCAAGGAAGTCAGTGATGCCACTCTGTGATAGAATTGGTTTCAGACATTTACCCTAACTTCAAGAAAGGATTCAAAACAGATTATAAAATGAAGCACAATATAAAACTGGACCGTTACACACCCACACATACACTCACACATAGATAGAAGCCAGCTAAAGAGACCAAAGAAAGAGCTGTCAGCAGGTATCCAGGATGAGCTAATTGCTGTAACCAAGTTTTGAATTGGGCTCTGAATTTCTTGGCAGCAAATCTGAAGAAGGGAAACACACTGGCTTATATAGTTCTTGTTGTTTAAGAAAAGACTACAGAAGAATCCATCTGGGGAAAGAATCTTTCACCTGACACCAGGTTCTAGGAGTTTCTTCATATAGCAGAACCTAACACAAAGACATTAGGTTGTATAGTGGGCGATGTCCTGCTTTGCAAAAGTCATGGAAACTTTGCCCATAGGATGCTGCTTGTCCTAACTCCACCAGAGCTGAGAGCAGCATTCAGTCCTAAGCCAATGAACACATTTCTGTGGAGAGCTGATTTAAGATGACCCAATTGCCTTGCATCGCAATGCTCTGTCTTTTTAAATGATTTATTTCACATTTTAAATATTGTTATTGTTGTTATTCAGTCATGTCCTACTTTTTATGATCCTATCTGAGTGGTTTTTTTTTTTTTGGCAAAGATATTAGAATGGTTTGCCATTTCCTTCTCCAGCTCATTTTACAGATGAGAAAACTGAAGCAAAGAGGTTAAGTAATTTGCCTAAAGTCACATGTGTTTGAGGTTAGATTTGAATTCATGTCTTCCTGACTCCAGGAATAGTGTTCTATCTACTTTGCAATGTGGCTGCCCTTTAAAAATTTGATAAGCATTAATTTTCTCTCCTTCCCAGTTCCTCTCATTGAAAAAATAGAAAAATAATAAAAACAAATATGTAGAGTTGTAGTAAAACAAATTCCTTCATTGATGATGTCTAAAAGACATCTCATTTTGCACCCAAGGGCCTTTTCCTTTCTGGCAGGAGGTGGAGAGTATGCATATTATCAGTCTTCGGGAATTGTGGTTGATCAATGATGTGTCTTAATATGGATCTAGAACTTACAGAATCTAGAAGAAGGAATAGTTAACATGTCCATTAAACTGTCTCTCTCAAAAGCAGATTTCTTAAGTAGGCCTTTGGTTAAGTGCTGGGTCACATATTTAACTCATGGTTGAATTCTTTATTGAGCACCTGAAGTGGTGTATTCTGTTTTGCTGATTAAAGAGGGACTATGCTTTAGACATAGAAGGTCTCTGGGAGGTAGACATGCCATTCTGCTGGAAAAATGCCAGAGTCTGACATACTCTAATGGACAATGAGTAGCAGCAGCCCAATGCTAGCATCAACTTTTTCTCCAAAAAAGGAGAACTTGCTTATTACGTATGTGGATAATAACTCAGTTTAACTGATGTGTTTCTTATGTCTACTACATGCTAGAAAATATACTAAGTGAAGTAGATTCAAAGACAGAAATGAAACAGTTCCCACCTTCAAGCAGCTTGTGTCCTTTGCCATATAACATTGGTATTAGTGTTGGGAGAAGGAAGCCCAATAGAGCCCAATAGGCAGGCACTGAGGGCATGGTGCCAATGCCTTAGACACTGGCCTAGGAAGCTACTGCCTCCTACTAAGTTGAGCTGAGACAAGACTAGCTAGCTATATGGATATTGTTACCCAGGGCTGCCATAGCCACCATATTTGAGGAAATATGAATGTCTTGCATATTTATAGGCTCTTGTGAATCCTTTGTAGTTCCCCCTCCCATTCTGTTTGAGTGATAAAATGAAGGCTGTCCTTTACCTGATATATATTGTTAGCTTAAGTGCTTGCGTAAGAGCTGAGAGCTCTTTTGCTTATATCTATAAGACTAGAAGTGAACCATATCCTAATGTTCCCTTGCTGAAGGTGAAGTGGGGAGGAGGTGTTGCACCTACAAGACAGGGCCTTTCTATTATGCCATTAGAATGGGAGCTTCCTGAGGGCAGCCTCTGTGCCTTTTTTGTATCTCAGGTTCTTAGAACAGTGTAAGCAATTAAAAATAGCTGCTTGATGACTGTCTGACTCATGAGACACTCTCTATAACAATGAAAGCACAGGTCTAATTAAGAAAAATAGTTTGATCAGGATTAGGACCCACCTTTCACATCAAGATAGAAGCAATTTTTTAGATAGAAAAAGGGTCTCCTGGAGAATTTTCCAATCTTACATGATTTACATACATGAGATCTTCACTAATATTCCTTAATTTTCATGTTGTTTTAGTGAGAGTACCTTAGGCAGGAAAGTCATTTAACCTCTCAGGGCTCATGGTAACTTTATTTTTAAAATTAATTTTAAAAAATGAACTTTAAAACGTATTTTAAAAATGAATTATTAATTATTTTTAAACATTCTTTCCTTTTCAAATTTTGGGTTCCAAATTCTCACTCCCTCTTTCACCCTAGCCACACCCAGTGAGGACAAAAACAATATGCTATAAATTATACCTGTGAAATCATGCAAAATATATTTCCATATTAGTCATATCATAAAACAAAGCAAAGAAAAAAACGAATTATTCTTCAATTTGTGGTCATCAGTTGATCAAGGAAAATTTGATCAGTTGACCAAAATGTGGTCATCAGACTAGAGCTCATCAGTTCTCTCTCTGAAGATGGAGAGCAATTTTTCTTCTTTTTTTTTCATTTTTCAAATGTTCTATTAACTTCTGATTTACATCATTAATTTCGGCCAGATTTTTGAGTTGCAAATTTTCTCCCAGTTTTTCCCCTACCCATGACCCCAAAATAGCATTCCCACAGGATATCCTCTCCTCCAATCGGCTCTCTCCCATATCTTCTCCCATACTCCCTTCGACTTTTCCAGTAGGGCATGGTGGATCTCTATGCCCCAGTGCCTGTATATCTTATTTCCCAATTACATATAAAATAGTATTAATAATAATAATAATAATAATATATACATATATGTAATTTTAAACATTTGATTTTAAAACTTTGAATTCCAGATTCATTCCCTTGCTCCCTTGTCACCCACCCTTACTGGGAAGATAAGCAGTTCGGTACAGGTTGTACATGAGTAGCTGATGTAAAACATTAACATAATAGATATATTATAAAAGGCTGATATCCCACCACCCATTTGTTCTATTCTCTACTTTGATCCTGTCTCTCTTCAAAAGTGAGTGCTTCCAACTTCCCTCCCCCCAGCCTACCCTCCCTTCCATCATCCCCCCTCTCATCCCCTTCCCTCCTACTCTCCTGTAAGGTGAGATAGCCTATTTAGTGTGTATTTCATTCCTTTACTGAGCCAAATTCAGTGAGAATAAACTTGACCCATTCCCTTTTGCCTTCCTCTTCTTTCCCTCCATAGTAACCTTTTTCCCTTGCCTCTTCTCTGTGTCATTTTGTGAGTTCTGTAGCTCCAAAGTTTGTTCGGAGTCCCTTTTTACATGAATTGGGGAAGGTGGAAACTGGAACCTCATGGAGGTCCTCTTTCTACTCTGCCATCTTGGCTCTGCCCCCAATTTTCCCAAGAGCATTTTTTTTTCATTCTGAGTCCTTTAGAATTGTCTTGGATCACTGTATTGACCAGAGTAGTGTAAAGCCAATCAAAAGCAGCTCTCCTGAGGCCTGTTTCTGTGAATAACTTTAAGGGTCTAATCACATAGTGTGATGAACTCTTTATTTATTTAGCAATAAACTAAAGCATAAACATTTCAAGAAACTAAAACATAACATTCATGAAAGCATATCATAACAACCTATTACTGAGGTGGCCACATAGTCTTAAATAAAATATATCATTCAGTGTATCCATAGTCTTAAATAAAACATATCATTGAGTGTATCTTATGGTCATCCTTAAGGGTTGGTAGAAAATACAAATACCATCCACCCCTAGGTCACAGTAAGTTACAATCTCCTCCATCAATACAGAGTATCCAAGTAAAGTCATCTTTCATCTTGACTAGAGTCTGACTTCCAGTCATCCTTAGGCCAATCATCCTTAAGGGGTAGCAGAAAGTACAAACAACATCCACTCCTAGATCACAGTGAGTTACAAACCTCATCAGTCTATACAGAGTGTCCAAAGTAAAGTCTTCTTTCATCTTGACTCAAGGCTGGCTTCCAAACCTCCTGACTCCTCCTCCATGGATTGACTGCTCTTAACTCTTGCCTGAATTCACACATAGGCAGTTCTCTGCTCCTGTTCCTTGTCTCAAATCATGGGGTCTGCTCCACTCCAAGCTCTTCACAGTTTCTGTTTTTAGGAAAACAAAGCTTAATGAGGCTACAACAATATTTTCACACATCACTAGCACTATCATCTGAATTCACTGTCTGAGAAATGAATACAGAACAAAAGATAGGACTTCTGTCTGAGAAATCAACACAGACCATCAGACAGAGCGTCAACATCTCAAACCTTCTCTCTTTCAGTTCTGCCCTCTCCCAGTTCTGCTCCTTCCTGCTCCACCCTTTTGGCAAGCTCCTCCCACTGCAGGCTTCCATGTGATTATATTCAAACTATTAAGTGCAGGGAAGATCTTCAAACTCCCTTAGACCTATTAAGCACAATACAACACATACTGTTTCCAATCAAAGACTCTGGTTACAATCAAAGGCAAAGCTCAAAGGCACTTGATTAACTAAAACTCAATCCAGAAAAATAGCAAAAAATCCCATTTTGCTTGCCATTACAAGTAGCCAAGTCTTTCATAGTTGATCATCATTACAGTGTTGCTATTGCTGTTTACAGTGATCTTCCAGCTCTTCTCACTTCATTTTGCATCAGTTCATACAGGTCTTATCATGGTTTTAATTTTTTTTTTCTAAAACCTCTGGTCATTTCTTATAGTTCAATAATACTGCATCACAATCATATGCCAGAATTTATTTTACCATTTCTCAATTGATCAACATCCCCTTCATTTCTAATTTTTAGACACCACAAAAAGAGTTGCTATACTGTTAGTACATATATGTAATTTTCCTTTCTCTTTGATCTCTTTGGGGTATAGACCTAGTAGTTGGACCTCTGGGCCAAAGGGTATGCACTCGTCATTGGGTATACTTCTAGATTCTTCTCCAGAATGGTAAAACCAGTTCACTACTCCACCAGCAATTCATTAATTCATTAATGTGCCTATTTCCCATCATCCACTTTAGCATTTGTCATGCCCAATAGGTGTGAAGTGGTACCTCAGAGTTGTTTTAATTTGTCTTTCTCTAAACAATCGAGATTTAAAGTATTTTCATATGACTATAGATACATTTGATGTCTTGTGAAAACTGTTCTTATTCTTTGACCATTTTTTCAGTTGGAAAATGTCTTTTATTTTTATAAATTTAATTCTGTTCTTTATAGATTTATGAAATAAAGCCTTTAGAAAGCAAACTTGCTGTAATTTTAAAAATGTAACTTGATTGTCTATGGTCTTTTAGCAAAATGCAGTTTCCCTGATTATCTCTTTTAATTAAGTCTATTTTTGCTTTTGCTTTGTTTGAGATCATGATTGCTACCCTTGCCAGTACAGTTACTGGTTTTCAGTTTGGGGAGGAAGAGGAGAGACAGAATCCATATAAGACAGAGAAATCATCAGGACTATAAAATGACAAGAAATCACTCTTCATTCAGCAATTATTAATGGCCTACTATGTGCTAGGCACCAGGGGTAAATAGGATTAAAAAAATTGTTCTTTCCCTTCAAAATGACATGGAACTTTAGGAACCAAATACACAATAAGAGAAAAAAAAAACAAAATATACTTATGGCAAATACAAAGCAATTTAAGGGTTTTTAGTAATTTGGAAGATTAGGAGAGATCTTGTTGTAGGTGGTGGCACTTTGGCTGAGCTTTAAAGGAAAATAGACATTCTGAAGGTCAGAGATGAGGAGCAGATGCATCTTATGTATGATAAACAAGAAGCTTATTTTGACCAAAATGTAATGTTTGTAGAGAACTAAGCAAAAAGCAGGAGAGGTTGGTCAGAGGTGTCTTGTAAGAGACTGAAGATATCACATGGAGGGTTTGTATTTACTTCTAGTGGCAAACTGGGAGCCATAGAAACTTCTTGAGCATGTAAGTGGTCTGGTCAAATAAATGCTTTAGAAATCTCCCTTTGGTAGGTGTGTGGAGGATGGATTGGTGCTGGGAAAAACCTGAGTCAAGGAGAATTATCAGGTGACTGCAGTGGTCTTAGATAATAGGTGAAGACAACCCCAAAGTAGTTTGGTGGTCCATGAGTGGAGGGGAGGGGACATAGGTGGGTGATATTATGGGTGTAAAATCAACAAGCAATGGACACTGGTTGGAAATAGGGCATGATTCAAAGGGAAGGACCTGGGGAGACTCCAAGGTTCTGATCCCAAGTGAACCTCCAAGACAGCCCTGAATGGAAACAGGAATTTAGGCAAGAGTGTCACGATCCTCTCTGGAGATTTATGTTTCTAGGCTTCCTTTCTCAAAGCAATACTCAAGGCAACAGTTTCTCCAAATCAGCATTTATTATTGTTCTTGATCAGAGCCCAAATCTTCTCATTAGGACCAATTGTAATCCACATTTTTGAGGGGAAAAGTTGTTTGTAAAAAAGATGAGAATTTAATAAGTATTTGGGTGGCATCAGCTGAATTCCATTTGAGGTGTCTCAATAACTTTGGCAAGATTTATTTTTTGATTAACCTTATGGCTAGTTTTATCAAACTAAGATATTGAATCTCCAGCACTCTTATGGCTCTGCACAAAGTCAATTCCATTCCATTCCATTCAGTGCAACAAGAATTTATTGAATGCCTACTATGTGACAGATATCATCCTAGGTGCCAGGAATACAAAGACAAAAATAAAATATCCCCTCCCTTAAAGAGTTCTGCTACCGTGGAAAGAGTCAAGGCTGGTTTCAATCTTTTTTATAGCCTATTTATATGTAGATTACACACAGAATTGGACCCACTTG
This sequence comes from Petaurus breviceps papuanus, assembly GCF_028583685.1. Classification (NCBI taxonomy): domain Eukaryota; kingdom Metazoa; phylum Chordata; class Mammalia; order Diprotodontia; family Petauridae; genus Petaurus; species Petaurus breviceps. Next base: position 34,058,160 of record NW_027185759.1, read on the forward strand.
TCCTCATGATTTTGTCATTTTAGTCATGGATATGCTCCAATGCAGGGACCACTGTCCTGAGTGTCAGTAAATTTAAGTGGAGATAATTACTTTCAACATGGTTTAGAGTATCCATCTCAGGGATTGAGATGAGCAATAAAGGGATACTTAGTAAATAGTTAATAGTAATGCTGTCTCCCCTCTTGGTTAGAAATGTAAAGGAACTATGCTTAGTTCCTTAGACTGTCGTAAGTCCTTAGACTTAGCCTGTAGGCAGCCCACTGATGAGGATCACATAACTGATTTCCATCTGAAGGGGAGACGTCATTTCCACCACCATGGTATTGTTCCCCAAGCCTACTGGTGGGGTCAATTCCTGATTTCTTGACTTAACAGGGAACAGATGCTCCCATTATTTGCTCAAAATATCTTATGCTGTTTCATTCACCAGATTTTGGGCTGCAATTCAATTTGGGGGTTAAAAAAAGGCGGGGTCACAGCTGGAAGGAACCTTAGAGGTCACAGTCCTTCATTTTGCAGATGAAGAAACTTGGACCCAGGGAGGGAGGAGTGACTTCTTTAGGGTTACCAAACTACTAAATATCTGAGCATGGACCAACCCATCCTTATCAAGTCTCTTTACCCACCCCTTTGGGTGTTCTGGAACAGCCCAATTATTCATTCATTCAAAAACATTGATTAAAAGTCTACTAGGAGCAAGTTTGGTAACGTTGCTCCATGTCCTCAACTCTACCCCCTATCATTGACCCGTTACCTGCCATTGCTGTTTATGGCTATCCCCCCATCTCCTTCTTCTTTGCTTCTAGCCCCAGGGCATTAGACATTCTTTTGTTTTTTTGAACTGGGTGAGGGGATGTGTATAGGGAAGCCTGAGTTTGTGATATATCTCAGTGATCACAGCATGACATATCTTTTCTGGAATGGAAAGTCACCTACATTTTTTAAATCATTTCAGCCTGAATTTTGAGATCCAGCTCATCCTCACTCAGTCCCTATTCTTTTTGGTGTGACCTGTATACAGCCCTAAGGGGCACAACCTTCCATTCATTAAAAAAGCATTTACTATGCCTCTACTATGAGTCCCATTTGGTGTAAAGGATACAAAGGCAAACTCAAAACAATCCCTGCCCTCAAGGAGCCCACTTTTTATTGGCTAATCAATGACCACCTTTGTGACCTTGGTCAAAGCACTTTTTCATGCTAGGTCTCTGATTATCTCAGTTCTGAGAATCCTTTCAGTTTTAAATCTGTGATTTTATGACCTACACGATACCTGATACACACACACACACATACACACACACACACACACGAGTCAGAGAGAATAGGGCAATACTCTAGAATCTTAGATGACTATAACCCTATACTCTGCCATTCCTCCAAACCTCACCTGCTTCTTCACCCTTACTGACCTCACAAGCTTTGTCTGTAAGCCACCATACCACACTCAATGTCATTCCAGCTTGATGGCCTGTGCCTGGATTTGCAACCCAAAGTATGACTTTAAGAAACTCAGTCATCTCTATTCCTCAATGATAAATGAAAGAATGATTCTAGTGGAGGCCCTCTTAGACACACAAAAAGATGACCTTAATATGATGGATATATAACTAACAACCAACTTCCTTCAATGGACAGGTAAGTTCAAAGACCCAGAAATAGCATCTTCCCTCAGATCACTAGTCCTACTTTGGGCCTGGCCCCCAAAACCATTATCTGGTGATTAACTCTAATAGAGAAATGGAGGACTGTCCCTAACACCAGCAGTACCAACTACTGACCAACTATCACTGATGGGCAGCTAAGGGAAGAGTGGTTCTCTATCAGATCACTTCTGCAGCCATTGTCCAAGGAAGCAACCCTAGTGGAGATGTGTATCACCAGCTGCTTCTGTACCCTTAGCACCTTCCATCGGACTTGCAGCTGAAATCTTCTATAGGTATTGTCCCATTGCATTAGACTGTGAACTCTTTGAGATCAAGGACTGCCTTATTTTCTCAATGTTTAGCACATAGTAAATACTTAACATATTTTTTCTATTAATTCAGTAATTTGAAACTTTGATGCATCTGTGGTATTTTGGAAATACCTAGTCCTTCCAATGGTACAGATTGTAACCCATCTTGGCTTTGTTATCCTGTGCAATTCATGCCCATGTCCTCCCATAAATCTTCCACGGGGGGAGGGGGGTATATCTGTTACGTTGGGGGCATTCCTTTAGGATTTTTCTTGATACTGTGTAGATATCAATGGAGCACAGAATCCATCGATTAATTATATCTCATTCTCATTGTAAAACTAACTTACTTCCTTTTTTGGGCAGGTGAGTGAAATATATCTCCTAGAAGACATCTTTTATGCCACTTTTCTGAATAATTCCACCACTGGTAATATGTTTCAAACTACTTTTGCCCACTTCATGAAAGGTAGCATTTCAGAGTGAAGAAAAGGCCATCCTCAAATCACAAAGACCTGGGTTCAAGTTCTGCTTCTGACACACTCTAGTTGTCTGACAATGGGCAAACTTTTTCACTTCTTGGTGATCTAGGCAACTCTGCATCTCTGATACAGAGAAGGTGTGGACTGGTGTTGATAGAGGGTTTTTTCTCTCTCAAGACTTCTATATGCCAGAAAAATCACACATTTGGTCCCTGTGCTTATTTCTATATGTATATACAAACTTTTACAAAATTTTGGGTCCATATTTGTAATTACATTGACATGAGGAACTACATTGATGAAGACAAGCAACTCCTTTGTGACTTATAGTCGAACATTTGCCCAGAGTACCAAGAGCTTAAGGGACTCACTCAGGAACACCCAGGAAGTTTGTGGGAGAGGCAAGACTTTCTCACTCCAAGACTTTCTATTTCTCCATCACATCAAGCCACCTGTCATAATATGCCTGAACACACATGCATTTTGATATGTTACACTACAGCAGAACAGTGCAGGGTAGATTGACTTTGTTTCCAAAACAAGGCATGTGATAGTTTTGCTGTCCTGTGCCCTGGTCAGACCATCTTTGGAGTCTTGTTCTCAGATCTGGGCACCATATTTTAGGAACAGTTGTTGCTGTTTGTTTTTTGTTTTTGAAGAGATCCAAGGATATCATGGGGGTGAATTCTTTACTTGTGAGTGAATTGGATTTAAGTGAGGCAGAGTTGCACAAAGTCATTAGCCTCACTCTCTTCCAGGGTCATCAAGAAGTCCAGTAGCAAGATAAAAGTCAGAATGACTAGCAATGGCCTGGGATGCAGCGGATGACCTTGGGTCTTTGATGCCTGACCTGTTCATTCTACTTTTTCTTGGAGCCACAGGTAAGAAAGAATTGAGTGAGAGGTGGACACTGACGGTAGGTGAGCAGCCCTGAAAAGACCTCACACCAGACGTGATAGTCCTCCTAGAACACCACATGTGCCTATTTAGGGGCAGGAATAGTATTACTCAGTTGGAGAGTATCTAAGGGAGGCAGTCCATCACGGTGAAGGGCCCCAAGTTCATGCCATATGAGAGTCATTTGAAGGAAATGGAAATGTTTGACCTGACTGAAAGTCTTCCTTGGGAGGACTTGAGAGTAGTTTTCCATTTTCTGGAGGGCTGTCATGTGAAAGAGGGATGAGAATTGTTTTGCTTGGCTCAAGCACAGAACTAGGATCAATGAGAGGAAGTTAAAAGAGGCAAATTTAGGCTCAATGTTTATACAAACTTCTGAACAATTGGGGATAACCCAAATGGTGAGGGGCTTCTTTGGGAAGAAATTTAGTAGAGCTTGCTATGTGAGGGCTTGTTAAGGAGCCATGGGAGACTTTTGGTCAGGCAGTGGCTGGACTTGATGGCCTCTCAGCTCTCTTTTAACTCAGACTGATTCAGTCCTGAATCTATAGTCATAGCTGTAGTTTCACTTCTTTGGTTTTTACATTTATTGTCAAAATCCAGTTTTGCTTTCAAAATTTGTATTGGTAGCACCCGCTGGACAGTCAATGTGGCCTTTCGCTTCCTATCAGACAGATCACTCTCAACTTACATTGAGAAAAGCAAAGACAGTGAAAGAAAGTTGCTGAGTCCTCCAAGGTGCCAGCCACCAAGCCAAGGCAGAGAGCCCACCTCCAAGTTCAATGCTATTTGTGCTTTGCTGCCTTTGTCTGGTAGAAGCTGGCCCTGCAACATTGAGTGTCCAAGAAAGGAAGTCTTTTTTATCATCTCAGAAAGAACAATTGCCAACATAAATACACATTAGTTTTATAGCATGCAGTAACAATTGGACAACATGAGCATTTAGCAGCATCCTTTTCCAAAATGTCCCATGGCACTTTAAATTGGAAGCACAGAAGGAAAACCCATGCACATACATGCACACATACACACATATACCTCTTCCCCCCAATAAAGTTTAAAATCTGAAGCAGTAGCAAGTGTAGATCCATTTGGGCGTAATTACTTTAATTATTCCTAATAAAATCATTTTGTGTTAAGTGAAAATAGTTTAAAGGTTTGAACATTCATTGAGGATTAAGAAAGACAGGTTCAGGCCTTTATCTTTCCATGAAGAAAATTGAGTCCCATTATTCCATACTGAGTTCACAGATGACTTGCAGGATTTTCTTTAGATAGGAGGAAAGCACATAATTGCCTTGGCTGATCAAGAAGGACAGCAGAACCAGTCTTTTTTCTTAAATGTAGTCACAGTGGAGCAATAACTGATATTATTCTCTAGAGGCACAAAATTAATATCTTGGAGTTTGGATTTTTGATGTGGTAGTAAAGCTCAGATCCAAATCTTAGCTTTGTTGCTTGCTAACTGGGAAGATTTTGGAAGGAGTATCCACACTGATGAAATAATATATGGGGTAATTACTAGAGTGTGGGGCTATGCGAAAGAGGGATAGATTTGGCTTTGTCACTTCCCACTTGTGTGACTTTGGGGATGTAAATCAATCTTCCTCAGTCTCAGTTTCCTCCTCAGAAAAAAATTAAAAAATATGTCAGGTTGAGTCCCTTCCAATACTAAACTTCTATGTTCCTTTAAGGCACTTTGGTATAGTGGAATCAAAGACTAGAAGTCAGAGGTCTTGGCTTCAAGTCCTGCTTCTGACAATACCCGTGTGGCCTTGGGCAAGTCACAACCTCCTCAGTTTCCTCATCTGTGTAATAAGAAGGTTGGACTAGCTGGCCTCTGAGGGAACTTCTAGCTTTAGATCTAGAACCTTTTGAATATACGTGTCTCCTTTGTATCCTGTGTGATGTGCCAGCTCCTGCTCTTACTGAAGGAATGGGGGAATATGGAGGGATTACACATTATATAAAAGGAAGTCATGGAATAACAGATAAAGGGCTGTCCTCAGAGGCAGGAAAATCTGAGTTTAAGTAACTAGTGAGTTTAATAATTTATTCATGCTTTTAAAACTTTCTTTTTATGCTCTATAATTTTATTTTTTAATCTTTCAATTTATTTTGTTTTTCAGTTAAACATTTATTTTCTCTCTGTCCCAGTCTTTTAAAAAGAAAAAAAATCTTACATACTCAAAAACAAAAGAAAACAACCCTTATGTACTCAAGGAAAATGGTGTTTCCATATTTGTCCCTGTCCAAAAATTTGTGTCCCGTCCTTTAATTTGAATCCATCATTTATATGTCAGAAGGTGAGTATAATGCCTCATCAGACCCTTGGATTTGTGGCTGGTTATCACAACAGTCAGAATTCTTGAGTCTTCCCAAGTAATTTTTCTTTACATTGTTGTTGTCATTATAGAAATTATTTTCCTGGTTCTGCTCACTTCACTTCATCAGTCCATATACGTCTTCCCTGGGTTCTTCATCACTTCTTATAGTCCAACAGTATTCCATTACATTCACGTACCATTTTGTGTTCATACAGTTCCCAAGTGAAGGACATCCCTTTAGTTTCTAGTTCTTTGCCACTAAGAAAAACAATCACTATAAAGATTTTTGTTGGTGTGAATTCTTTTCCTCTTTCTTGGATTTCTTTGGGGTATAATCCTAGTTGAAATATACTTGGGGCAGAAATCATAATTTAGTGATTTGGAGGGGATCTAGTTTGAAATAATTTTCCAGATTGTCTGCATAGATTCACAGCTCTGCCAAGAGTGCTTTAATGTGCCTGTTTTCCCACAGCCCCTCCAACCTTTGTTACTTCTCTATTTTTTTTTATCATTCTCTAGGCAACTATCTAAGACCCTTCAGTTTGAATTGTACTTTTGTTCATGAGAATAAAACCAAAATATGAAATAATTTTAGAAAGAAATTTGCTATGTTGTTTTGTAGAGGGAGTTGGGAAAAAGGAGTGGCTTTCCCCCAACTCTTTGTGTGGTTATATCATACAGCATTCAGACAAGGGTATACAGACATTTACCTAAGTAACCTCGTGTAGTCAGTAGTCAGTCTCCTAGAAAAGGACTGTTTGAGATGCAGAGAAGTCAATCTATTTTTGGGAACCCAAAATACAAGCTTTAGGTATATTCAAAACAAGAACTGATGGGATCCAAGCATTTCTTATAATCAACCTCTACACTAAGTTTTTTGGGTTAGACAATTTTTTAGCCACATGAATCTAGGTTCAAAAATAAGTGAAAAACAACACTCCACAGCACTAAGCATATCACAGGCCATATGTCAGAACAGGGCTTTGACTTGGTCTCTGGTTCAAGAGATACAAACGTAGACTGTGGTAGGATGAAAACATGTATTTCTGCTTCATATAGAGCATCTGAACTCCCTCTGATTTCTTTTTGGGAAAGAACTTTTCCAAGGGGACACAGGATAGTAGAAGAAAATGGTAGAGGTTTGATATTGTGCTTTCTGTTTTTTGTTTTTGTTTTTTGCTCTTTAGAGGGGGAGACAGGGCAGTTGGGGTTAAGTGACTTGCCCAAGGTCACACGGCTAGTTAGTGTTAAGTGTCTGAGGGCAGATTTAAACTCAGGTCCTCCTGACTCCAGGGATGGTTCTCTATTCACTGTACCACCTAGCCGCCCAAAATTGTACTTTCTAATCTCATAAAAGTTTCATATTCTTGTTATACCCCCCTCCCTCCAGATTTGGTCACCTCCATAAATATATGTATGACAAATTTAATGTTTTTGAAATGAATCTGTCTAGAAAGTTGGATTATTTTTCTTCCTTCTCATCAGAATGTCACAATTGTGCCCTGTGTATGGATGGTGTTGGCACTGGGGTTTTATTGTAGAGGAGGTATAGGATCATAAGATTCAGAGATAGAGGGGATATTGGTGATCATCTTGGGGGAATCCCCTCTTTTACAGATGAGAAAATTAAGGCCCAGAGTTTACATGACATTTTAGAAGGAAGCAAGACAGAGGTTTGAACTTGGATCATGAATTTCTGATTCAAATATTCCTAACCTCCCTCTGCCATTTTATATTGTGCTCCCTGAGAAGTAACCTGGTATAGGAGAGAGAGAAAGCTGGTTTTGAACTCAGGACTGAGTCCCAGTGCCACCTTAACACATAGTGACTGCATGACCCTGGGAAAATCATTTAATTTTTCAGCACTGTAGGAAATTTTCTACACATGTAAGTTTTTGTCCTTATACTAGTGAGATCACAGGCCCTATCCACTTCCTTTGTGCAATGCCCCAAACATCGGGGCTATAGAACACAGCAAAAATTATTCTAATAACATTAATTGCAGTTTTACAAAACCCACCTCCACATTTGCCATTAATTGGCACACAATTAATAAAGTAGAACTATGCATAGTTATTTTTAACATCAGTGAAATTAACTCACAGACTCCATCCAAGCAAATTAACCTCCTCATTTTAAAATGAGTATATTTATATAATTTATCTTCTGCTTTCTTCATTTTGTTTTTTCTTTAAAAAGCCCCAACAAAATCAGTAGCTTAATAACCACTACTGAGCATATCATTTTTTTCCTTTTATTTGTTCTCATTTTAATGTAACCTGTGATCCAGGGTAACCCAAAATTCTGAGTTCACACATACTAGTTCTGATCCTGAGAAGCTTGATTTCAGAGGGTCAATTTTTCTTTATGGCTTGTTCTTCCTGCCTGGTATACTTCAGGAAAATCTCTAAATATATTCATAGTTTATAGCTTTTGTCTAGGCTTCCTCAAATGTGAGCATCAGGGTCCCTAACTCCTGGAAAGGCAGTCAGGATAATAAAGGCACGTCAGTTATAAGACAGCTTTGATTTCATCCCTCAGAAACCTTTCATTTAAAGACAAAACAAAATTAATTTTTTGTTGGGATTTAAAAAATGCAGAAAGTTCAGTAGTCAGAGAAGAGGAAGGAAAGTGTTTTAGACATGTTGGACATCCAGAGAAAATTCCAGGAGCTGAGAGTTGGAGTGCCTTGTTTGTGGAACAGCCAGGAGGCTTGTGTCACTAGATCAAAGAGTATATGTCAGAGATTAAGATGTAAGAAGACTGGAAAGGTAGGAGGGGGCTAGGTTATAAAGAGTTTTGAACGTCAAGTAGAGCATTTTGTATTTGTTCCTGCAATCAATAGGGAGTCATTGGAGTTTGGAAAAAGCAGCTCCTGTTGAAAGTCAACAAGCAAGGCAGCAGTGGTCATGATCACATTTCATGGATGACTGCAAATAACGGTCCCCACATTTTAGTACCATTGGTTGACTGAGGAACTCATTGCGTTGATCAGGAGCTCCCTAATCAAATCTCTTTATCTTAATGAAAAGCTCTTTTTTTGTACTTTTTCCTGCTTTTGTCATTAAATTAATAAATAGGTGGAAGATATCAAAATGAAAAGTCCATGAAAGCTGGAAATCAAATGCAGCACATGAGATGTAGTCTGCTTTTCCAGAGCTGGGTAGGCTATGTCTACACCTCAGGGTTCTAGAGCATCTTGAGAAATTTATCAAGTTCTCCTTTTCTCTGCCACCTAAAGTTTATGCTTTTCCCATTTTAGCAGTTGGTGGCTACAGCTCCAGTTAAACATTTACCTGCTCACATTAGTCAACTTTTAAAAAGGGATATTTACTTTGAAGACAGAGTAGTGGGAACTAAGTACAACTATTTTCCCCACTATCTGTCAAGACGTATTTTCCCATATACCACTTCAGTCTCTGGGGAGAGTATGCACAACTTAGATCACTTTCTAAATAACATTGGCCTTGCCAAGTTTACCAAAGGTATTTTTTTCTATGAGATGAATTTTTGTCTCAGCTTCTATTGCGCTTGCGTCATAAAGGTTCCCTTTTATGGTCACTCCTTGTTCTTCAAGACAAGGATGTTGCACTGACTCTGCAACCCAGAATCTAGAACGTCAGGTGGCTAGGGCATTCTCCAGGCTCTGTAATGTCTGGATGCCAACATGCCTTTACGTACTTTTTGAAACTTTCAAGGTCACATTATAGCAGCAAGCACCCCAGCGTTCCCAGGGTGGCTGCTCACACAGGTTCTTGGATCTGCTTTGATAAAGGAAAGCAACTCAAAATGGGTTAACAAGCTTACTTTAATCAGTCAGACATATATCGTTTACCTTGTTCAGGGGAAAAAGGTCAGCACCCCGAACTTCAAAGTATACAGGCAGAATTATCAAGACAGAAACAGATCAGGTAGACAGCTTTCCAAACTGTCCAGCCATTACATCCATACCAAATCAACATCTGGGTTTAAACATCTGAGTTTTGCAAAACCAGGGGGCTCTGGACAATGGCTTTCCAGAACCCATATCAAATCACAGAACACTTCTCAAAGTGAGCCCCAAAACAAAGCTACACATCAGGGCTTATAGCCTTCTCCTGGCTCAGAGAATGTAACAACCTTATTGACTCACTGGCCAATCAAGAAGTATCTACTGAAAAACAAGCCTCCCACCTGTATCAGCAATGCCATATTCACAATGCCTATAGAGATTACAAATAT
>NW_027185759.1:34068053-34068134 GCF_028583685.1 Petaurus breviceps papuanus
CAGCGTCCTGGAAGAGTGCTCCCAGCAGCTCCGGCCCCTGGCAGTCCTCAGCAGGAGTCTTAACTCAAAAAAAAAAAAAAA
>NW_027185759.1:34068234-34077299 GCF_028583685.1 Petaurus breviceps papuanus
GACCGTTAGCTCGGCTTTTTTTTTTTTTCTTGCTCTGCTATGTCAGCACGTCCATGGGGCATGGGAGATCTTTAAATCCCATAACCCTTACACCACCCCAGGCTCCAGGTGCACTTTAGCCTAGGGGCAGGGAAGATCTTTAAATTTACATTCCCATTACATTCGGCCCCAAGATCTTTCATGCCCTTAGCATAGTCAATTTACTTTTGAATCAGCACTAAACATCTCTTAGGTCACATTTTCAAGACACAGAACTAAAGTTACCTAAGTGGCCACTGGGCCTTAAACAAACACAAAGGAAATAGCATTTTCACTTCAATTCAAAACAAGAGTCCAAATAAAGTTCTCTTGGGGGGGGGGGTGTCCTTCCCCTCACACAGCTCCAGCCCCTGCTTCCAAGTACAGAGAGGGAGCTGGGAAACAAAACCAACAAGGTGGGGTTCCTTGGGGATCCAAGGCACTTCATCCCACCCACCATAGTCACAAGTCCATCCTCCCCCTGGGTCCCAAACTGTGGGATGCAGCAAAGGAAGCACAATCAGTGCCCCTGCTTTGCTGCTCAGTTCTTATCTTTTCCTGTGGCTGAATTCCGAACTCCTGGGTTCCTTCTCCTCCCACAGGTGGCAGTCACTCCTGGCTTCTGCCCAGGTCCTGATGCAGGAAGCTCACCGTTCCTGCTCTCAGCTCAGCGAAGTCTGCATGCAGGCCATTCTTCTCTCCTGCTCCACAGCTCCACAGAATCACAGCGACCACAACTGGGAAACAAACAATTATCCCAGCCCCCATACTTTCCTTTTACTCTGCAGATCCTGTTCCTGACGCCATTTTGTGGCAGCAAGCACCCCATGCATCCCCAGGGTTTGCTGCTAATACAGGTTCTTGGATGTGCTTTGATAAAGGAAAGCAACTCAAAATGGGTTAACAAGCCCCATTTGTTCGGGGTGGGGGGAATGATGGGGAGCTTGTGCTCAAGCTCCACCCTAAAATATGGTTTTCTGTGTTTATTGTGTGCTATTCTTGTTATATTGTTGTGAAATTTTGGTGACACCAGTTATTCCTAATGTATTTTTGCCAAGTAAGGGACATGAAAGATCTTGGGGCCGAATGTAAGGGTTATGGGATTTAAAGATCTTCCATGCCCCATTGGACTTGCTGACGTAGCAGGAAAGGGCGGAGCAAGAGGAAGCGGAAGCCAAGTTAGAGTTCCTGCAGTGGCTAGCAGTGGCAGCCACGGTGGCAGCAGCAGCAGAGGCAGCGGCAGCGGCAGTGCGAAGCCATTTTTGAGTCAGCCAGAATTTCTACTGAGGACTGCCAGGGGCTGGAGCTGCTGGGAGCCCGCTTCCTGGACTCTGGGTGGTTGCTGTGAGTGGGGAGAGGAGGACCTTTGCCTGAGGTAACCTGTTCTGTTTTAAAGGCTTGAGAATGTGGATGCTTTCTACTTTATCTACCTGTGCCAATTTCATAACTACCCTGATGGCTTTCACTTTCTGGTTTTGGGACTCAGTCTTTTGGCATTTTAATAAATTTTCTAGCTTATTCCCCCATATAGCAAGCCTGATATATTTTGTGATGGATAATTACATCAGCATATCTGTAATTTCCACAGGCATTGTGAATATTGCATTGCTGATACACAACTCCCTTCATTTCGATTGGAAAATAGAAGAATCAAAAGGATTTAGGCCCTACACACTGTCCCCTTAAAGCATTATCTTTCAACTGACATGGTGAGTAAAGGAGTTACCAAATGAGGCAAAAAGTAAAAGGCTAAAACCAGTAGGGTTTTGTGAATGCCTCCACAGACTTATCCTAAACTTGCAAGCCTGTATGAACTGCATCTATCTAATATTATTTATAGTGTAGTATAATGAAGTGGGTCTGGTGAGTCCCTAGGCATACAGGGTCACTCAGCTCCCTAGGAAGGGGTGAACCAGCCCAGCTAAGAGAGTAGGTCAGAGCTTCTGTGCTGATCAGTGGTGGGACTGGGCCTGTGAGTAGCTACTTGCATGGCCCTGTTTCTAGTCCACATTGTTGTGACTCTCCTAGATGCAGATTCTCTGGCCTCATACATATGGAAAAATGCCACTGGGGCACTCTGAACTTTTGCCAGACCCTCTATACAAAAATATTTATCCAATAACTTAAACCTATTATATGTGTTATCTTCACCCTATTAGAAGGTAAACTCTTTGAGATCAGGGACCTTCTTGCTTTTATTTTTGAATCTCCAGCTCCTAGGATAGTTCTTTATACAAAGTAAGGGCTTAATAAATATATTTTTTTAATTTATTAATTTTCATTTTGAAAAAGCCCATAAAACTCAATTATGTAATGCATTAAATAACTAAAAAATCTATTTTTCAGTAGATGTGTGACATTAGGTAATTCACATCATTTCTCTGGAAAGATTTCCTGAGTTGAAAAATGAAGTGATGGAATAATGAAAAAATGAAGTGATAACCAGTTTTCTTTGAGCTCTAGTATCACAAGGTACCAATGAAAATTGAGTGCTATTGAAATATTCCCTTCTTCTACGATGCCTAAAGAGGCCATTCTGAAGTACTTTTCCAAAAGATTAAAATGACAAGATTTTTTTTTTTTGGATACTGTTCTTTTTTGAATTTTATGCTTTAATCTTATACTTGGCTTATAATAAAGATTATAATAGAGACATTTAAAATCCATTTTTAAAGTCCTGGATAACCTCCAATGGCAAATATATTAAGAGTGTTCTAAAACCCCAAACAGCAATTCATAAGATTCTTTCTAAAGCTATGAACAAATTCAATAAAATAATACTAGAAGTAACTGCAGAAATTTATATAATTTGTTCACAAATAGAAAGCAAAGTGCTTTCTTAAAACCACACTAAGCATCCATGCTCTTTTCATAGATCATAGGATTTATAGTTTAGAGCTACAAGGAACCTCAGAGGTCATTAAATAGAAACCTCTCATTTTATGGATGAGGAGTCAAAGGTCAAGAGAAATAAACCATTTGTCTAGGGTCATACAACTGGTAAATACAGAAGATGTGACTTGAACACAGGTCTTCCCTCCACCAAATATAGCATTCTATTTATTTATTGTTGTTGTTCAATCATTCAGTCATGCCTGACTCTTTGTGATCCCATTTAACTGCCTTTCTCCATTGATTATGCCATTATATTTGTATATATGTACACACATGCATATATATGTATATACACACATGTGTATATGTGTACAAACACACATATACATATGTATATGTACACACACATAATTTTTTTTAAGACTGGGTCTATTCTTACTCAGGCTAGACGTGCAGTAGCTACTCACAGGCCCAATCCCACCACTGATCAGCACAGAAGCTCTGACCTACTCTCTTAGTTGGGCTAGTTCACCCCTTCCTAGGCAGCTGAGTGACTCTCTACAATACACCTAGGGACTCACCGACCCACTCTCATTACACTACACTATAAATAATATTAGATAGATATTTTAAAAAGATGTGTTCTTTGCTTTAAAACTGCAAGAAGCAAATTTCTATCAATTTTCATAAGCTGCACATTTATATGATGCTTTATAGAAAGACAGATGTGACCTAGTAGATATAGAGTCAGCCTCAGAACCAGAAAGACCTGGTTTCAAGTTATAACTGGTCTGTGACCCTGGGTACATCCTTTAACCTCTTAGTGAAATCTCAAAAAATTATAAATTGCAGAAAAGTTGTTGATGAGCCTTGGCAGTGGGAGTTTCCTCATCCAGGGAGTTCACTAAATCATTGCAAGTGGGTCCAGTCTCTCTTCTTATCCCTTTCCCATAGAGCTTTATAGCTAATAAATCTCTTTCATTATAACAACCCTGTAAAAATTAGTGAAAGTTTTATGATTCCCATTTTACAGATGAGGAAACTGAGTCTCAGACAGTTAAATGACTTTCTCTCCTGAACTACAGCCTAAAATAGCCAAATATTTGTTTGATATTTGCAGGGCATTTTTATCCCAAAATCAATATGTTCAAAATTGAAGTCATTATTGATATTATTAAATTCACCTAGCCTCAAAGCTTCCTTATTCTTTTGAGGGAACCAACATCCCTGCAATCATCCAGGTTCATAACCTCAGTCAGCAGCATCGTTGTTTCTTCCCTTTCTCCACTTAGCTAATAAGTTAATTTCACTAGGTATTTATTAAAACTGCCTACTATGTTCCAGACAGTGTTTGGAGTTGTGAATTCGAAGACAAAAATGAGAGTCTCAAGGACCTCATATTCCTCAATGACATATCTGAAATCTACCCTCTCCTCTTTATCCACACAGCCATCACATCACCCTAATAAGTCCTTCATCACCTCTCTTTTGGAAGATTACAGTCTCCCACTTGGAGTCTTTGCCTAATGTCTTTCCCTCTCTGATTCACCATACATTCATCTGCCAAAGTAATCTTAAACCATGGGTCTTACCATGTCAGCGCCACGTCCCCTGCTGTCCCATGTAAGAATCTTCAGTGTCCACCTCTTTGGTTTGGGCCAAGATACATGGCACATAAAGCTCTTCTTGACCTGGCTCCAGCTTACCTTTTCAGACTTATCATGTGTTAGATCAATCTCAAATCAACCTTCTTACTGCTCCTCACATGTGACACTCTGGCTCTCAGCTCTGTCCCTTCAGCCTGGCTATTCTCCATGCCTAGAATATCCTTCCTCTGCCCCTCTACCTTGTAGAGTCTCTAGTTTCCTTCAACACTCCACTAATATGGAATCTAACACCACTTCATATTTTCACCCTAATTTTCCATTTTCTAACCATAATGCTTTCCCTCAACCTCCTCCTGCTTGTTATTAAAGCTTTATTTATATCAATTTAGATAATTTATTCCCACTTTCATGGTAAGATATAAGCAGTTCATTGAGGGGAGGGATTTTTTTTTGTTAATCTATCTCCAGCATATAGCACAGTTTTTCACACTTAGTAAGTGCTTAATAAATACTCGTTGGAGTAGATTGGATGGAATGGTCCAAAATTGCATAGCAATAGGGATGTAGGCTAGTATATGGGGCTAAAACTGTGATTTCATTGGTATAGGGCACCCCAAGTGAGAAAACTGATTCTATCAAGGTAGATTGGCACCTCTTTTCCAACTTAGACTATTAGCTGCCTGGAGGATTAAGAGGTAAAGTGATGCACCCAACATGGGTCAGGGGAGAGATATGAGCGTGAGGATAGAACTCTATGTAATGTGCCATTGTGCTTCTCAAAGTTACTAACCAAATAATAATGGATTCAGGATTCAGTAATTAAGCTAAAATTTTTCTTACTCTAGAACCAGTTTTGAGATTGCAATGCTATGTTACCTCTCAAGCTGTTAAATTTAGTGGAGGCTCTTAGATTGCTTCCTGTATTCTCTATATGTTTTTTCCTAGATAACTTCATTTATTACATTGCTAAAATTCAGCTATAGCAAACTGCTGATTATATTTTTATTAATATTAGATGTAAAATTCCCAAATAGGTAAATATTGTCTTCTCTACTTCTTTTTATTATTATTATTATTATTACTATTTTTAAAGCAAGTGGGGTTAAGTGACTTGCTCAAGGTTACATGGCCAGTTATTTCTGGGTGTGGTGCTAAGTGTCTGAGCCTGGATTCGATCCCTAGGTGATCCTGACACTGGGGCCAGTGCTCTTACTCGCTGAGCCACCTGGCCGCCCCTAACTTCTCTCCTTCTTATCTGATAAATAATCTTGCCTTTAAAATTGAATTTTGCTCTCTATTCATATTTATCAGAATTGTTAGTGGAGATTTTAGCTTTTATTACAAGTTTTATTGTACTTTATTCCTACTGTTCCCCATTCTCTTCCTTTCTGTTCTTCTTTTTCTCACATCCTCTTCCCCTCACTCTATTTCCTCCTATTTTTTCCTCACTTCCTTTGCCAATTTGCCAATCAGTTATGGTACTTAGATAATAGCATGGTTTTGTCAATTATAATGGAATACTTGTGGCTGGAGGAGGTGAGGGGAGGCAGCATTGGTCAGCCTATGTTCATCAGTGCCTTATCTTCCCTATTCAATTTATCACTAGAGATTTAATAAGCCATATTTTATTATGACAGTTAGATCCTTCTTTAAAAGCCTAGAGGCAGTGTACAGACCTTTTAGTCCCTTCCTCAACTACTTTATGGAGTGTATAGTAAGTGAAAAATTAGTAGTACAATAACAGTAGCTCAGAGCCCCCTGTTAGGAAATTTCCTGACATTTATGCAGAAGTTTACCATTCTTCTCTAATTAAAATTTATATTTCTCTCTTTTTAATGTCTGATTTCTTTATGGTTGAGGCAAAATTCAGGTCACCATAAATGTTTGGATGAAGAAGCAAGTAGAGCATGGTAAAATGTCTACTAATAGAAAGGGCATTTGGGGAAAGAGCATACTTTTTCTTAAAACTTTCCTTTAGTTGTTGAACAGTTGGGTTCAACCAGTGATTTTAGCCTGAGTCTTCCATTCTGAGATGCCTGTATTTGTCAATGGCCCTCCTTGACTCTCCTTTATCTGATGTAGCTCAGACCTACTTTTTTTTTAATCTTTTCACCTACTTTGTCATGGATTCTCTCCAGCTCAGGTCAGCAATGATTAAATCATGGGTGGGAGGTTGGTCCCACCACTGACACTGCTCAACTGTTGTGGTCTTCCTCCTTCTTGGTCTCTTTACAAGATTGCAATATGTTTCTTTCAGAATTCCAGTACATGACAATTCTACCTGATGGCTCAAAGATTTGAGTAGTTATAAAGCACTGTCAGAACTGAGAGGCAAATGCTTGTCACTTTTTTCTACACAAAATCCAAGATGCCACCCAATTTTTGAACCCCTATTTGAATAGTATAATAACATTGCTTACATATTAAAAGTCATAGTCAGTCAATAAATGTTGATTAATTATCTACTATATGTCAGGCTACAGTAAGTGGTAGGGATATAAAAAAGGCAAAAGGCAGTCCCTGAGCTCAAAGAGCTCAAAATCTAATAAGAAAAGACAATACAAAAGAAGAAGCTGAAAAGAGTGCGTGTGTGTGTGTGCGTGTGTGTGTGCGTGTGTGTGTGTGTGTGAGCATTATCTGCAATGAAGACCCTGCAGCTAGGTGAGGAAAGATGAGATAGGTGCTCTGAGAACCCTCCTTAAAGAGAAGATCTGGGAGAAGGGGCTCTCTGATGTCCACTCTTCACCTTCTTTGATCAGAGAGGGTGGAGCCCTAGGGGTAGGGGTACTGAGTAGGTATGAGTTTCAGGGTTGATATGATCTTGTAGGATGATGAAATTTTTCAGACCATAATGATGTCCAAGAGAGTAGCTGAATTGGCAGTTAGGTGGGATAATGCATAGTCTAACATATATGACCCTGGCCATGTCACTGAAACTCTGTCTACTTCTCTTCCTTTGTTCATAAAAGAGAAATAATAGTGCCTGCCTTCTCGGGTTGTTGAGAGGATCAAATGAGATACATCTGTAAAGTGTCTTACAAACCTTAAATACTATATAAATGTGATTATTATTTTCATCATTATTATTATACTTCAAAAGAGTGATGATTTCCTTGATGTGATTCTTCCTCCCACTGATTCAGGTTGCAAAACCTCAAGACATGAGATTTATTGCTTACAGTCAAAGAAAATGTATCAACTAATGGTTATCCTGAGGACAGTTTTCTCTGAACTGAACTGTTTCTGAAGTGACAAACATACTGTCCATATCTGGGGCCATGATATAAAGACTAATAAAAGCAACAATAGTAGCACCCATTCGTATTATGTCTTATGATTGGCAAAGCACAATCCTCCCAATGGCCAAACAACTAAACAACTATTATTTTCTTTGAGATCTCACTATGCTATTTTCACATTAAAAAAAAAAAGCTTTATTGACATTTGTTGTTTTTATTCCACAATACTTTTCCAATATACTATCATCCAAACTAACCCTCCCTTGTAACAAAGAAAATATGAACCAGAACCAAAACCAAAACAGAGACAGCATCTGAAAATGTATGAAGCATTATACACCCATATTGACTTTCAAAGTCTCTGGAACCAGGCTAAGTCATTTCTACTAGTAAGTGTTTCTCTGTCTTTCAGCTTTGTGTTCATTTACATTATTGTAGTGATACATTATTTGTTTCTCATCAGTTCACATAGATCTCCTGATGTTTCTCTGAGTTCCTCATATTGTTTTCTAACGGAGACGTAATATTTATCTTATTCTAATGATAGAAACTATGATGTTTATTTACACACAATTTGTTCAGTCATTCCCCAATCAGTTTGTATACACATCATGTAAAGGGTTAGTTTTAATTTTTGGTGTGGCCAAAAACAAAAGCAAAAACACTAATATGAATATGTTAGTATACATGGGATTTTTTCCCTTGTCTGGAACTACCTTGAAGTAGATGCCTAATAGTGGGATCATTGGGTCAAATGGTATGGGATTTAGTACTCTTGTAATCTAATTTCAATTATTTTCCTAATGATAGGACCACTTAGGGCAGCTAAGTGGTATAGCAGATAGGGTTCTGGGCATGTTATCAAGAAAACTCATCTTCCTAAGTTCAAATCTAGTTTCAGAAACTTACTGTGTGACCCTGGGTGAGTTACTTAACCCTGTTTGCCTCCGTTTCTTCACCTACAAAATGAGTTGGAGGAAGAAATGGCCAACCATTTTGTTATCTTTGCCAAGAAAATCCCAAATGGGGTAATGAAGAGATGGACATGACTGAACAATAAGAAGGACCCCTTAACAAGAAAACAGGTACTTAGCACCTTCTTTCAAGTGCATGATTGTATCAAGTATTAAGATCCAGAACTTGTGAATCCCACAGAGGGATGAACTTGCTGATGTAACAGGAAGGGGAGGGACAGGGAGGAGATAACACCATATCTAAGGAAAAGTCCAAACTAGAGAGCCAGAACTTCTGAGAATTGCTGAGAGAGAGAGAGAGACAGACAGAGAGAGAGAGAGACAGAGACAGAGAGAGAGAGAGACAGAGAGAGAGAGAGAGAGAGAGAGAGAGAGACAGAGAGAGAGAGAGA
>NW_027185759.1:34082299-34094668 GCF_028583685.1 Petaurus breviceps papuanus
AGAGAGAGAGAGAGAGAGAGAGAGAGAGAGAGAGAGAGAGAGAGAACTGCTAGGATCTTGAGAACTGAGAACTACTGGGAGCCAGAACTACTGGA
Source organism: Petaurus breviceps papuanus (assembly GCF_028583685.1). Taxonomy (NCBI): domain Eukaryota; kingdom Metazoa; phylum Chordata; class Mammalia; order Diprotodontia; family Petauridae; genus Petaurus; species Petaurus breviceps. The sequence goes on from NW_027185759.1 coordinate 34,082,395, forward strand.
ATCCAATGAGGACTTCTGAGAGCCAGCCAGAACTTCTGGGAGCAAGAACCTTGGAGGCTGAGGAGCTACCATGAGTGAGGAGAGGAGGATCCTTGCTTCAAGAAGCCTGTTTTGTTTTGAAGGCTTGGGAATGTGGGTCTCCAACTTTGTGATTACTGTAATGACTTTGACTTTCTGGTTTTGGGACTCAATTTTCTGGTATTTGAATAAATGCTTTGGTTCTTTCTGTGTGGAGAGCCTGTTACATTTTGTGATTTACAACTACATCAGGAAAAAAGTAAGGAGAGCTAATAGAGAGACTGAATACTCCACTAGCACCAGGAAACAAAAGATAGGAATGGGAAGGCAAAACAATTTCTTGATGAATTCATAGGATATGATAGACAGGAGTTGCATGGGGTGGGCAGTTATAGATGGACTATGATCTACATCATTGTGTGTATCTCTCTAATATGTGTGTGTATGTGTGTGTGTGTGTGTGTGTGTTTATCTCCACATTTATATAATTTTCCTATGGATCGATTTATGTACACACACTCAAATGCACCAGACTTACCTCTTTATTTTTTTTTTTACTAAGCTGCTAAGTTAATAGTGTCATTCTGTCATTTATTGACCTGTTACAGTGGGTCTGACCATTAGAGTTTAGAAATTTCAAAACAAACCTTTTACTCTTAACACTACTGTGGGTTCATAGTTGTCTGTGTCAGTCAGGTGCTGTGAGGAAGAGCAGGGATTTTGCTTTCAGAGGAACAGTTAAAATTCAGCTTCTGATTTTTACTGTCTGTGTGATCTTACACAGCATCACTGGACCCCAGTGGAGACTATATGGGATGGTCTCTCAGGTCTCTTCTTGTTCTAAATCTATGATCCTATGAATATAACTTGCTATTAAGACAATGCCATTTTTACTTTCTGAGGGGCTTATCTTAGTTTTGCAGTAATTTTCATATTTTGTGTCCTTAGGTCTTGCCTAAAACCATTACTATATAGCTTTCTACAGGGCCAGCCTTTAAATTTGGGTTCTGCCTCCTCCTTGAAGGGCTACAGTATATGCTGGAGCTCTCTTTTCTGTGGGTGAAATTGCCTTTTGCCTAGGAGTGAGTTTGACATAAATCAGCCAAGAGAAAAGCTGATTATTTTAGATCAAATAACAAAAAAAAGAAACAAAAAAATAAGGGTTATACCATAAGAGGTAGACTAGCATTCCAAACAAAATTGAACAGGTGGCATAGATTTTTATTTTTTTAAATAATTTTTAAATGCAGGACTGATGGAAGATAAATATGACTTGGCAACATGAATTCTACTTTATTTTTCCTCATTAGAGAAGTGACAGAAGGAATAGGAGCAGGGTACAAATCTATCTATCCATCCATGTCTTTTTCTCCCTCTTTCTCTCTCTACTTTCTCTCTCCTCTAAATTTATCTATCTATGTATCTATCTTTCTAGCATCTATCTATCTATCTATCGTCTCTATTACCTATATCTCTTTCATTTATTTTAATGGGAAGCCATGAAGAAGAAATCAAAAAATAAAGCTTCCACTGTGGTCTGCTCTGAGATTACTGTTCTTTTGTGGTAGAAAAAAATGGTGTGGATTTAAACACATACAGATGCACACACACACACAATAACCTTCCCACAATCTTTATGAAGATAGGACCTATGTCATACTTAAACTTTGTATTGTCCCCAATGCTTATTAGTGCTCTCTGTATAAAAGGAGATTAATAAGCATTTGTTGATCTGGGAGAAAAAATCATTATTTCTAGGCAAGTATATATTCTTTTCTTGGCATTCCCTCATTTAAAATAGAAAAAGGAGGAATCTCCAAGGGAAGGCAACCCAAAATTGTTTTGTGAAAGTCACCCTATTCACTTCTTTGATTGTAGGATTCCTGTGTGAATACTTGGCAAACCACACTTTTATATAAACAATCCTAGCAGTCAATCAATCCACAAGTATTTATTAAGCACCTTCTCTGCACTAGGAACGGGGCTAGTTGTTGGAGTTTTAAAGACAAAAACAAAACAAACAACAGTTATTGCTCTCAATGAACTATTAGTCAAAATGTGTGTGCATACATACATATATGTATATATACACATATCTACATATAGACATCTCTCTCTACATATATATGCAGGTAGATAGGAAGATAGATATGGCTATGGTTGTATGTTGTGTGTGTATGTGGACATGTGTATTTGTGTGTGTATGGTGTGTAAGGTTGGAGGCTGAAAGGGTCACATTAGTTGATATAGTCACATATAATAAGGTTTGGTGTAGAAACAAGTTAGGTTCATGCCCGATCCTTTTATGAGGTGTGAACTCTTCTCCAATTGGTTAAAGAAAGTGACTGATTATCTGAGAACTCAGATTAGCTATGTCTCTGGGGTCTTTAAATTACTAGACCCCAGAAGTATTTGAGAGTTGGAGGCAGTTCTGGAGGATACTTCCCCTTTAACCCAGAGAGCATCAATGTGAGGAAAAGATTTTCTCTTCTCACTTCCCCCTTCCCGGGGATCACATCATTGGAGCTACTGGTCCAGTAGGTGATACTGAATCAAGAAAGGAGCAAGGAAATATACTCCAGAGAGGTAGTCACCTGAGGGGGGATTGCAGTTTCAAGGAATGTGAACACTAATAACTGAAATTTAGTCTGTGGAGAAGAGAAGACCCTGGGAACTCTCCTTGAGAACTCTACAAAGAAAGAAAGGAATATAAGGAGTTTTGAATTACCTTTGTTTCACATATATCTTACATATATACATGACTACCCTTTTTTCTCTTAGTTTGAGCTCATAGCTTTCTATGGACTCTGAATATTTATGGAAGAAGGTGCCCAGATTTAGGGGCCTAATAATTTTAGTAACTTTTCTTACTACACCATTTTAATTAATGTCTTTGGTAAGAGCTGGTTAAGTCTCCTGGCTGTAGTAAATGGGGAAGTGCACTGGTGGGAACTTGGAAACTGTAATACTCAAAGTTCAGATCCAAAGAGTTACCCCTAATAGTTGAGGTAGCAGTCACCTTTAGGTACCCAAACCTGTGAGTACAACTACAAGTGGATGGTATCTTATATCGGTGCTACTATGCAAAATGGGTATAAGGTGAGGGATGCATTGGGAGAAAGGGGAAGAAGGAGGTAGAATGGGGCATTTTCTCTCATATAAAAGAGGCCCAAAAGAAAAAATGTTTATAGTGGAGGAGAAAATAGTGGGTGGTGGTGTCAATCATTGAACCTCACTCTCATTGGAATTGATGCAAAGAGGGAAGACCACACACACACACACACACACACACACACACACAAACACACACATTATTTGGATATAGAAATCTATCCCACCCCATAGGGAAATAGGAAAGAAAGAGAATAAGAGATATGGGGGAAGGATAATAAAAGGGAGGTGAATTAAAGGAGACAATGGTCAGTAGCAAAACAGACTTTTGAGGAGAGACAGGATAAAAAGAAAAAAGAATAAAGTAGGATGGAGGAAAATTCACAGTTAGTAATTATAACTGTGAATGTGAATGAGATGAGCTAACCCATAAAACAGAAGTGAATGCTAGAATGAATAGAAACCCTAAAACAGAAAGATATACACAGAGGAAAAATAAAGGACTGGAGCAAAATTGGTTATACTTCAAATGAAGTAAAAGAGGCAGGGGTAGCAACCATACTGTAAGACAAAGCAAAAATAGCCCTAATTAAAAGAGATCATCAGGAAAACTACATCTTAGCAAAATGTAGCATGGACAATGAAGTAATTAGAAAACAGCAAATTTATCTGATAAAGGCATCATTTATCATATATAAAGCGAACTGAGTCAAATTTATAAAAAATAAGAGTCACTCATTAATTGATAAAGGGTCAAAAGATATGAATAGGTAGTTTTCAGAAGAAGAAATCAAGGTTATCTAAAGTCATATGGAAAAATACTGTAAATCACTATCTATTAGAGAATAGCATATTAAAACAATTCTAGGCGGAGTCAAGATGGTGGAGTAGAAACAAGACCTCTGTGTGGCTCCAGCTCTCACCACCTCCAATCCAGGTAAAAGGGGACTCTGAACAAACTTTGGAGCTATAGAACCCACAAAATAACACAGAGAAGCTAAACTCCCACTGAGGACAGCCCAGCAGGCTGGCACGAATCAGCCAGTGCAGCAATCTGGCAGCCCAGCACCGAGCTGAGATTTTAGACCTAGGGCAGGCCTGACCAACCACCAGCTGGAGGGACTCAAGATCACAAGCAGCTGTGGCAATCCAGAATTATCAACACACAGATGATAAGGACAAAGTGAGAGGTCAGTGCAGTGTATACTTTGGGACCCAGTAGTTGGGAGTGCCTTGGCTTTTGCCCCCAGGGTGAGAAGCCACTGAGGGCTGCTGCACAGTTGCCACCTTGTGGCAGCTTCAGCTCCTGGTCCGCAGAGTGTAGGGGAAACAAGTGACCAGTCTGAGGGGTAATCACGCTTGCTTTAACCTGCTTGGATCTGGATTGCAGTCTAGGGTGGAGGTCCTGGGGTGTGTGACTAGCTTGCCAAACATGTGGGGGCTTCAGAGAGGGCACCCAACTAATACCTCCAGCAGCTGAGAAAACCCTAGCATTGAGAATGAAGCTCCCCTGTCTGGTGGCAGAGTCCTACTGTGGCAAAAAGCCCAAGGGCCAAGTGACTGAGTGGCGGCATGACCAGGCAAAGGAAGCAAACCAAGCAGAGCAATCCAACATTAGATTCCTATTTTGGGGACAAAAAGGATCAAGGAACGTGGAACAGGAAGAAGACAGTGAAGTCAGAACTCCTGCACCAAAAGCTTCAAAGGAAAATATGAGCTGATTACAGGCAATAGAGGACCTTAAGAAGCAGATAAGAGAAGTGGAGGAAAAATTGGGAAGATAAATGAGAATGATGCAAGAAAATTATGAAATGAGAGTCAACAGCATGAATGAGGAAAATCACACCTTAAAAAACAGACTAACTCAAATGGCAAAAGAAGCTCAAAAAGGCAATGAGGAGAGGAATGCCTTAAAAAGCCGAATTTGCCAGATAGAAGTAGAATCTCAAAAGCTCAATGAGGAGAATCATTGCTTCAGAATTAGATTGGAGCAAATGGAAGCTAATGAATTTATGATAAATCAAGATGATGTTAAACAGATCCAAACAAATGAAAGAATAGAAGGCAATGTGAAATACCTCATGGGAAAAACCACTGACCTGGAATATAGACCCAGGATAAATAATTTAAAAATTATTGAACTACCTGAAAGCCATGATTAAAAAGAACCTAGAAATCATCCTCCAAGAAATTCTCAAGGAGAACTGCCCTGATGTTTTAGAACCAGAGGGCAAAATAGAGGTTGAAAGAATCCTCCAATCACCCCCTGAAAAAGATCCCCAAAAGAAAACTCCTAGGAATATTATAGCCAGGTTCTGAATATCCCAGATCAAGGAGAAAATAGTACAAGCAGCCAGGAAGAAACAATTTGAATATTGTGGTGTGATAGTAATGGCAATTAAAGATTCCCCTGTATTGGCTTGGTTTTCAAATTGATTGTGTTAAAGCCTAGAGTTTGTTAATCCCACCTGTGGGATGGGCTTGTTGATGTGAAAAGAAAGTCCTGAACTGGGAGGAGCTGGTGACGTAGATTTGGAGAGACACTAGAGAGAGGCGGAAGATCTTTTTGGAAGCAGCACCTCGTGGAGAGAGAGAGAGAGAGAGAGAGAGAGAGAGAGACTAAGAGAATTGCTGGTGGCCGCTTTGAATTGCCCTGGACTTTTGAGACCTGCCCCCTGAGCTGCCAAGGACTGAGGAGACATGGCTGCTTTGCTGGTACTTTGTCTGTCTGTTTTGATGTTGTTTTGCCAGATTTGTCCACTGGTGAAAGACTGTCCTGTTGAAGAAGTCCTGGAACCTGGCATTTGGTTAAGAAGCCCTGAGACTGTCCTGCAGACAGAGAGTGAATACTGTCCACTGGTGAGGGACAGTACTGTTGTTGCAGGGGTCTGGAGACTGTCCTGCAGACAGAGTGAATACTGTCCACTGGTGAAGGACAGTGCTGTTGTTGCAGGGGTCTGGGAGCCTTTCTGTTGGTTCAGAAGCCCTGAAGAAGGATTTTCTTGTTGTATGTTTACAGAAATCCTGGGAGAGGGCTTTGCTAATGTGTTCAGGGGTTCTAGGACTGTTCTACAGACAGAGGATAAATTCATGAAGGGACTGGCAATGTATCTTATGGCCTTGCTAAGCCTTGTCTCCCCAGGAACTAAGATTGCTGAGAACTTGCCTCTTGTCAAGATGAAGAAAAGACCTCCATTTGGGTATTAAGTGCTGTGTTTAAACTTGATGTAACTCTGGGGTAGATTCAATTGTGATCCAGGGGTGGGGAACTTTTGACCTTATGTTTGGAAACTAATCTCCATTTGAGAAGAGGGGCTTTGTGGTGGACTTAATTAAGGTATAGCCTAGGGGTGGAGAAGTATTTAGAACAGAGACTTTGTAATTGATTGAATGATTGGAAGGTCCTGGGGTGGGGTAGTCCTTGGAGATTATTTAATCACACTTAGTCACACTTAGTAAATGCTGTATTTGGAATGATGTCATGTTTTAATCTTCTCTGTTCTTGGTTGGTCACTGAATAAAATAGAGAGCACCTATGCTGGTATTTTGAACCTGGGAAGTTGCCTTTCTTTTGGCATTACATTATATGTGGAAACACAATCAGGATAACCCAGGATCTGGCAGCTTCTACATTGAGGGATTGAAGGGCTTGGAATGTGAAATTCCGGAGGGCAAAGGAGCTGGGATTAAAACCAAGAATCACCTACCCAGCAAAACTGAGTATCATGTTTCAGGGGAAAATATGGTCATTCAGTGGAATAGATGACTTTCAAGCATTCTTGCTGAAAAAACCAGAGTGGAATAGAAAATTTGACATTCAGATACAAGAAGCAAGAGAAGCATGAGAAGATAAACAGGGAAAAGAAATCATAAGGAACTTATCAAAGTTGAACTATTAACATTCCTACATGGAAAAATGATAATTGTAAGTTATGAAACTTTTCTCAGTATGAAAAAAGTTGAAGGTCATAGAAATATATATATGTGTGTGTGTGTGTGTGTGTATGTGTGTGTCTATATCAGAGGTTATAGAGTCATATGAATACATATGTGAATGTGTGTATATATGTTTACAGGTATACATAGATAGAGGGCACAGGAGCAATTTAATAGGAAGAGATGATACTTAAAAGGTGAAATCATGAGGTAAGAGAGGAATATAATGAGAGGAGATGGAGGGAGACAGCATGGGGTAAACTATCTCATATAGAAGAGGCAAGGGAAAATGATTACAATGGAGGGGAAGAATAGGAAGGCAAAAGGGAATGGGTCAACCTTATTTTCATTGAATTTGGGTCAGGGAGGGAATGACATACACACTAAATAGGGTATCTCACCCTACAGGAGAGTAGGGGGGAAGTGGATGAGAGGGGGGATGATGGAAGGGAGGGCAGGCTGGGGGGGAGGGAAGTTGGAAGCACCCACTTTTGAAAAGGGACGAGATCAAAGTAGAGAATAGAACAAGTGGGAGGTGGCATAGGAGGGAGGGAAATATAGTCAGTCTTTTACAATATATCTACTATGGTAATGTTTTGCATTAGCTGCATGTGTACAACCTATACTGAATTGCTTATCTTCCCAGTAAGGGTTGGTGACAAGGAAGGAACGGAATGAATATGGAATTCAAAGTTTTTAAATCAAATATTTTATATATATATATATAATTAATGCTAAAAAAATTCTATCTACCTCCAAAGAAAGAATATCTGAATACAGAGTAAAGTTTACTGTTTTTTAAAAATAAAAACAATTCTGAGGTGCCCTCTCACACCTATCAGAAATGATAATTGCTGGAGGGGATGAAGGAAAACAGGTACATTATTGAACTGTCGGTGGAGTAGTGAATTGGACCAACATTTCTGGAGAACTATTTGGAACTATGCCAAAATAACTATCAAACTGCATACATAGGTCTGTACCCCAAATAGTTAAGAAGAAGAAGGAAAAAAAAACCCTATATATACAAAAATATTTACAACAGCTCTTTTTGTGGTGGTAAGGAATTGGAAGTTGAAGGGATGCTCATTAATTGGGGAATGGCTGAACAAGTTGTGCACATGATTGAGATAGAGTGCTATCGTGTTATAAGAAATGGCGAGGGGTGTGGGTTTAGAAAAAAAAAAAACATCATAAGACCTAAATGGATTGATGCAAAGTAAAGTAGGAAGAGCTGGAAGATCTTTGTGTGCAGTAACAGCAAGGCTGTAATGATGATCAACTATGAAAGACTTGGCTACTCTGATCAATGATCCAAGATATTTTATTTTTTTTTTTCTAAATTACATGTTTACAAATTTTAAAAGTATTTTTCAAAATTGAGTTCCAAATTAATTTCCTTTTTTAAAATTTATTTTTTATTTGATTTTCCTCAATTTACATGTATACATTTAAAAATATTTTAAAAAGAGTTCCAAATTCCTTCTTTACATTTAATTTTTATATTATTTGTCTCAATTACACATATATAAAGTTTAATTTTTTCAAAAATTGAGCTCCAAATTCTCTCTCTCCCTCCCCATTCCCCTCTTTGAGAAGGCAAGGAATATGATATAGATTATGCCTGGGCAATCGTGCAAAATTTTCCCATATTAGTCATGTTGCAAAGAAAATATAGGCAAAAAAACCAAGAATAATAAAATACAAAAAAGTGTGCTTTGATCGGCATTCAGATTTCATCATTTCTTTCCCTTGGAGGTAGATGGACATTTTTTCATCATGAGTCTTTACAATTCCAAAGGACTCGTGATGAAAAAATTCTGTTTACCTCCATAGAGAGAACTGATAAATTCAGTGCATATTAAAGTATAATTTTATCTATTTGTTTTGCTTTTCTTGTAATATGGCTAATATAGAAATATGTTTTGCATGATTTACCACATAGAATTTATAACATGTTTGTTGCCTTCTCAGAGGGTGAGGGAGGGATGGAAGGAAAGGAGAGAATCTAGAACTCAAAATTTAAAAAGATAACAAGGTTAAAAATGAATTATACAAAAAAAAGAGAAAAGGTCTTGTTTTGGGTGGGCAGTAACCACTGAACAGATTCAAGATCTTTTTTTTAAAGCAGGTACTAGGGACCAGGCAAGGTCTTATATGGAAGCTGGCACTTTCACTTAGTCTTGAAGAAAACTGAGAATTCTGAGGAATGGAAGTGAAGATACAATGAATTTTAGCTATGAAGAATGACCAGTGCAAAAGCATGGATGTGGAGATAGGGTTTACCACATATTAGAAGAGGAAGAATGCTAGATGTTTGCACTAATTTATTAAAAACTTCCTCATCTTATTAATTTCAAGGCAGGAATTCAATCCTTCTTCATGACTGGCATGTTCCTGCTGCATGAAACGAGGAAGGAACTGAGATTGGATTCCTATCTCTTTCAAAGCCAGGGCAATGATGGAAAGATGAGCTGTGTTGGTATGGAGCATGAAAAACTCCAACTTCTCATACATTGATTAGGAGCAGTCCCACAAACTTGGTGTAACCTAGGCATGTTAGGTCTGAGAGCAGCCTATGGCAGAATTGATCCCTTTCCAGCTTCAACTGAGGCTTGGAGAATCATAGAATCCTAGAAGTCATAGATACAGAGCTGGAATAGGCCTTAGAGATCATCTGGTACAACTCCCTCATTTGGGGAATGAGGAAATTTTAGATCTCAAGAGATAAAGTGACTTTTACAAGGTCAAAAAGTAGCAAGTGAGCTGGTATTTGAACTCATGTTTTCAGATTCCAAATCTTCCCACCCACAATACTGCTGAGCTTCAGATCTTCCCTCTTCCCATCCCCATTACACCCTGTAATGGGAATGTAAATTTTAAAGATCTTCCCTGCCCCTAGGCTAAAGTGCACCTGGAGCCTGGGGTGGGAGGCTTGTTTTTCAGTAGATACTTCTTGATTGGCCAGTGAGTCAATAAGGTTGTTACATTCTCTGAGCCAGGAGAAGGCTATATAAGCCCTGATGTGTAGCTTTGTTTTGAGGCTCACTTTGAGAAGTGTTCTGTGATTTGATCAGACGAAATTATGGGAAGCCGTTGTCCAGAGCCCCCTGGCTTTGAAACCCAGATGTTGTTTGGTATGGATGTAATGGTTGGACAGTTTGGAAATCTGGCTACTTGATCTGTTTCTGTCTTGATAATTCGGTCTGTTTATTCTGAAGTTCGGGGTGCTGACCTTTTTCCCCTGAACTAGGTAAACGATACATATCTGACTGATTAAAGTAAGCTTGTTAACCCATTTTGAGTTGCTTTCCTTTATCAAAGCAGATCCAGGAACCTGTGTTGGCAGCAAACCCTGGGGATGCTGGGGGTACTTGCTGCTACACACCCCTGCTCCAGCAACTAAAGTCTTATCTTCCTTGTTGTGGATGTCTTTTTTCTTGCTCCTATTTTTCCCCACTGCATCATTGATGTCTTAAGGTGTGCTTTATACCTTTGTGTGATCAAAAGGTACCTATAATAAGAGCCCTATTACTATCCATTATTGTTAAGTGATTCTTATTGTGAAAATTCCCTAATTCCCAGGCATGCTGGAACTGCCTGGGACACTAGGGGTCACCTAAAGTCTTTCTCTAAATGCCAGATACCAAAATTACTCTTTTAATTTCCTATGGAACCAGAAAAGCTCTAAGCAAAAACTCTCTCTCGAGCTCCAACCTTCAGTACTACTCATTTTGGTTTCTCTCTCTCTTCTTATTTTCAGACATTCTTTTTTATTCTTTTAAAGGCATTTCTAAATTGTAATTAAAGCTAAGAAATGAGAAATACATCGGAGCAGGAAACTCTCATTTTAAATGAAAAAAGCAATTGGGGGAGCCTTTACAGTAGATACAAGGGAAAGAAAGAACAGCTCAGGTTACAATTAGGAAGTTTGTGAAGAATACAAAAATGATAATTTATGGAACTGAAATTTCATGTAGAAAAGAATGACAATTTAAAAAAATAAGACACTGCAAGCATGAATTGACATTGAATATACCTGTGACTTATCTATCCCAGAATTATATTAGGTTTGCAAATTCAACTTTCAAAAGGTTTATTCACACCTCAAACTTGATTCTTAAATGAGAATTTTTGTTGCTAGTTGGTGAAGTTTTCTAATGTGACCTTGACTGAGCTACAAAGCACATATACATGTGAGTTGATCATAACCAACTCTGTAAACAGCTAAATACAAACATCAAATCAAAAATTAGGTATGACTGAAGAGCAAGCAATTTAAAGACTTCAATACAGTTTTTAAAAACTTCCAAGTATTAGCACTGTTCTGCCTGCAGCAGAGATTTTAAGGTGGGTGACATTTCCTTTGTCATTGTTTATGGAAAGCTCTATGTCAAAGGATTTGTCTACTGTGGGTAAACTTGGAGATGTTTCAAGGCCATGTGCAAAAGAACTGGGAAAATAGACTTCTAGATGTATGGATGTATGAGAGAGTTCATGAGAGCCTAACTCCTTCATCTCATTATCCTCTCCAAAGAAAATGGAAGTATCCAGAAGAAGGAAAGCTAACAGAAATCTTATAAAAAATAAAACTTTCCCAAATTAGAAAGACAAAAAAATTATGACATCATGAAAATGTTATGAATTTAAAGAAGCAGAGACAAAAAAGCCAGAAGGAAAATGTGAAGACATAATATCCAGAGTAGCATGAAAAACAGAGCAAGAAAATTTTGAAGACACACGAAAATGGATAATAAACACATGGGAGGAATTTAAAGATATAGATTTAGCAAAAAAAAAAAAAAGCCCAGTAAGAAATAAAGAAGGAACTGGGTGTAGCTATGGAATGTTGGGTCTCTATGAGTCTTTCAAATCCTACATAAATGCTAGTCATTATTATTATCATTATTATTCTGGTCATTTGGAATCGTAACAGGAAGAGTAAAAGTAGATAAATAAGCCCTGAAAATAATCCAATTTGAAATGGAATTTGATGAAATTAAAATAAAAGTTATGAATCTCCCAAAGAGATCAAGGAAAAGAAATTTGACAATTATTGGGTCTCCAAAACTGTGAAGGAGAAAATAATTTGGCCACAGCATTTCTGGAAAACATGAATTTTCCAGAAGTATTAAAAATAAAAAAAACAAATTATCTATCTGTCTATCTATCTATCTATCTATCTATCTATCTATCTATCTATCTATCT
>NW_027185759.1:34094678-34116984 GCF_028583685.1 Petaurus breviceps papuanus
TCTATCTATCTATCTATCTATCTATCTATCTATCTATCTATCTATCTATCTATCTAGTCTATCTATTACAGATTGTCCTCAAGGAAAATAAAAAAATAATTCAACTCACCCAGACACATTATTAGAAAGTTTCAAATCTATTATGTCAAAGAAATAATCCTACAGGCATCCAGATGGGAAAATGTCATATATAAGGACACAAAATAAAATTTATAAGATTTTTTAATAGTGAAGGCTTCGAGGTGGTATCATGGATAGAGTGCTAGACTTGGAAGCAGGAAGATCCAAGTTCCAGTGTTGTTTCTCTCACCTACTATCTTGTGACTCTGTGAAAGTCAGCTTCAACTTCAGGTTTCTGATCTGCCATAAAGTTATAATAATAGCTCCCACATTACAAGGTTACTGTGAGAGCCAAATGAATTTCTCATGATAACATATATAAAGTTCTTTGCAAACCTTAAAACACTATATAAAAACTATTATTATTGTTGATGTTATTAAAATAACAGAAGCAAGAACATGATGTATATGGGCATAAGGGGAAGAGAAGATTAGGACACACCTGATAAATCAATTTTCCCCCAACCCAGTTAATGATATTAGAGAAAGAAAGAGACAGAAAATGGATAGTGCCATAAACAAAGGACAAAGAAGGATTTATACTTTGTCAGCACTTTACAAGGAGTGAAGAGTATTTCTAGTCGTTTAATAGACTTAGAAGTAGCTAGCTATTGGCTGGTCCTGGTGACTTTTTGAAAAATTGGGCACGTTCAGAAGTAATTTGAGGCAGGAAACAACTCTGGGAAGCATGACCTCTGGCAACAGAGAACAGAGCCAACCATGGAAAAATCCAGTTCTTGAGATTCAATTGTTCCCTCTTCTTACCAAGAACATTTTTCTCTCATTCTATCAGCTATGGAATTATGTAGCAGAGCTGCTCAGCTAGTAGGAGATATTTCACCCATTAGGAAGTAGATCGAGTAAGTCAAGCCATGAGGGAAGGGAAAAAGTTTTTATGTATTGTCTATTATATGACAGACACTGTGCTTTACAAATATAATTTCATTTGACTCTCACAACTACCCCAGGATTACTATCTATCTCAGTACTATTATTGTATTCATTTTACAACTGAGGAAAGTGCAGCAAATAGAGGTTGTGACTTATTCAAGGTCACAAGCTAGTAAACAGCTGAGGTTGGATTTGAACTTAGATTTTCCTAACTCCAGGCTAAATACTCTATCCCATGTGATACTGAGCTATCCCATGGAAGCAGAAAAGCTTTGTAAGTCAAGAAATATTTAGTCCCAACTATTAGGAGCTGAGTTATGGAAACAGACAGGTCTAGAGAATCCAGATAAGCAACCAATCCAGTAGAGACACTACAGTTAGAGAAAAGAAGTATCGGGACTTCACAAGAGGGAGAACAGTGGACTCTGCAATTATGGAGGTATAAGTTGACTTGACCATATGTGTCCCCTACATGTATTATTTACTAGTGAGCTCTTTCTATACCCATTCTTTCTATGGATGCTGTGGATTAGTATCTTATGTATATGTGGAAAAAGCTCATAGGTTTATTAGAGGAATACTTTGTTATTGTATTTACTATTCCATTATATTAGATGCCTTTTCTTTGAATGAATTTTGTCAAGTGGCTGACTATTGAACATAAATTCACTGGTGGACTTTCATGAGATACAGATTTTGGAGAGCAGCCGTGCAGCCTGAGGTACCAAGAGTCCCTCAGGAAAAACAAACAAACAAAAATAAACTTCAAATTTGAGTGGTCTTCCAAGATTGGGGGTTATAGCTCTATCGCTTATTAAAGAATGCAAGACTCAAGTCCCATGATCGACTGTCTAGAAAAGCTAAACATTATCTTAAAAATAAAACATGGGCATTTAAAAATGATAACTTTGAGTGATTACTAGAGAAAAAGACCCTTAATCTTGGAACAGTTATTTTTTTTTTACTAGAAAGACCACTGGCCAAAATAAGTCATATTTGAATGATTTCTTATTAGGAGAGAATAAAAAGAAATATTTGGATCATTAATCCAAATACTCTGAACATTAAATAATTTACAACTAGAACCACCTAGATGCCATTTGATGAAGTGAGAATAAAAAAAATACAGAAGTATTGCTTTAGTTAGTCAGTGAAGGTTATAGTCGATTTTGAGGAAGAATGACAAGAAAATAAAAATGTTTGGAAATACTTATGAGACATATGGTAGATATGAATCAACTACTTCTTTTTGCCAGCCATGACATGGCCATAAAAACAATTGAAAAGTCAGTAATAAAAACATATCAATGCTTGCAAATAGAATTAGGTAGATAGGTCATGGGGCAGTTAAGTAGCACAGTGGATAGAATTAGGAGATTTAGAATGAGGAAATCTTGGGTTCAAATCCTGCTTCACATGCTTACAAGTTCTGTGATCCTGGACAAATTATTCAATTTGTCTGCATCATGTTGCTTATGTATCAAGTGAGGATAATAATAGCACCTAATTCATAGAATTTTTATGAGCATCAAATGAGATAACAAGGGCAGAGCACTTTGGAAATCCTAGAGTGCTGTATTAATAATAGTTATTATTATTAAATGATGAGCAAAGGATAATAGAAGGGTAGCCTGAGTGATGGACTGTTATTTTCCCAAAATGAAAAGAGTTAGGGAAGTCCATCAGCATGTCGAGTGACTTGTTTATGAAAAAAAGGAGTGGCAAAGTGGAAGGAGTAATAGAGTAGGAATTAGGAGGTCTGGTTCAAATCCTATCTGTATTCCTTGCTATTTATGTCACTTGGGGAAGTCAATTAACCTCTTTACCTCATTTTCCTCATTTTAAAATTAGGAGGTTCAACTACATGGTCTATAAAAGAAAACATGCAGAGGAAAAATGGTAAAGGACCTACACAGACAATGAGTGTCAAGTTTTTGTAACTTTATTTAGCTTTGTTTCTGTCAAATTTGGGGAAATATCAATGTCAGTAAATTCTCTGATGAAAAGAATACTTTGAGAGCTAATGGTAGAAAATATGTCAAATTTAACAATTCTAATTTTGAAATTTTTGTCATCTAAGGACCAGCCAAGAAATTTGAGAATAGTTTATCAACAAATTGCTTGCAGAGTGAGGCATTTTTCAGTCTCAGTGATTCTTGAAAACCATCTACTTAAAATAGAATGATTGTGATTTGAAAAAAATAGAGGTGGTACACAAGTTGATGAACTCACAGATCTACTTGAAGTATTGAAATATAACATTGAGAGTGAATGGATTTAACTCTAGTATAAAAAGAATAAAATAATCTATATTTTAAAATGCAACCCAATTATATGTTATCTAAAAGGAATACATGTAATGTCAAAATATGTATATAGATTTAAGGTGATAGGATGGATTAAAATTGATTGTGTTAAAGATAGTACACGGAAATGTAGAAATGTAGTAATGCTACCTAACAATTCTGTATTACATTAGAAAGCATTAAGTGAGTGAAACAAGGAAATCACACCATAATGAAGGTATAATTGCTGATGAGTATATCAACTTTGAGGGGGAGCTAGGTGGCACAGTGGATAGAATGTCTGACCTGGAGTCAAGAAGACTCATCTTCCTGAGGTCAAATCTGGCTTTGGACATTTACTAGCTGTGTGTCCTGGGGCAAGTCACTTCAACCTGTTTGTTTTAGTGACTTATCTACAAAATGAGCTGAAGAAGGAAATGTCAAACCACTCCACTGTACTTGCCAAGAAAACCCCAAATGGGGTCATGAGGAGTTGGACATGACTAAACAACAACAAATATCAACTTTGAACACTGAAGGCATGCTACATCGTGGGAGACAGTGTGGTACAGTGCTCATGGATTTGAAATCTTAAGACTTGCTTTTGCATCCTGGCTGTGCCACTTATGTCCTATGTGATTTCAGACAAATCATAACCTCTGTGGAAAATCACTTAGCCTCAGTTTTCTCATTTCAAAAAATGAGAAGGTTGAACCTGATAATCTCTACATTCCATTTCAGCTCTAAATATGTAGTCCTACCATTTCTGAAGATGAAGTCATGGAAAAATTCTCTGAAGATCTGATAAAATTCTCCAAACCAAGTCAAATTACATTTGATACTCAATGAATGCAATGAGAATGTTGGTACAGGATAAAAGAGCCAAAGGTAGATTGGGAACAAGAAATGGAAGAGACCAAAGGCTTATTTTATAGAGTTTAGTTAAAAGGACATGCAATTTGGAGTCTGAAATGGTCTGGGTTTAAATTGTGCCTCTGACATTTACTATATATGTGACATTGAGCAAGTCACTTGTTCTCTTCCGGTTCAGTTTCCTTTACTGTAAAATAGATAGAAAAATGGCACCCAATTCACAGTGTTGTTGTGAAGATCAAATATTTAAAGAGATGATGCACATAAAATCTTTGGAAAATATTAAACAACTACAAAAATGTCAGCAATTCTTATTCATAATCTTCAGTCAAAAATAAGACTGATTATAGTAGTACAATGGAGAAGCAACTGGCTCTGGAGTTATTTTCAAATCTCCTCTATGACTTTTATTGCTTGTATTTACAAGTCACTTAATTTATATGCCTTGGTTTCTTCATTGTGAACAGAATTTGACTGGATGACTTCTGAGTTTTTTTTTCTGTGCTAGGTCTATAATCCTATTAACTATATATGCAAATGTGTGCATATACACATACATAGATATTATTAATACTTGTTTTAAAACATTGTGATTCAGAGAAGAATATCAGAACAATGAAAGACTACATATTACAGAGGAGAAATGTGGTTTTAACCATTTGAGTTACATTAAAACCAACTCTGTGAGCTGGGAGACCAACAACTTACCAGAACAAAGGATAAAAATTAACATCAATTTATAAGGAAAGACAAACATAAGGAGATATGCTATTCCCATTATAACTGTTCCAACTCCATTTATTTAAATGGGCTATTGTCTCTAAAACCAGAAATGGATATTACCACACATTATTCATGTGAAATAAAACAAATAATACAAAAACTCTTCTGAGTCCACTCTGATGAAAATAAAAACAACTAAGGGCAGGAGTGATTTGAAAGAGTGAGTGTTGGAGCATAGTGATAGAAGATGCATGTTTCTGTTATTCAGGCTTTGTTGAAAAAAGGAAGGAAGAAGGTGAGCCTTAAAATGAGTCTCTTTCAATGCTTGGTCCTGTCTTTGAGTCATGCCACTATCAATGAGCAAGTTACAAAGAGTGATTGGGGGACCCATATATGCAGGGTGTGCTGGTAAGTAAATGACTGGATGTATGCACAAAACGCTTTTAAGTTTAGTTTGTATTACCATTTTCTCCATCACTTTCCTAAGTCTAGACAATCAATAAAATGAATAAATCAAGGACTGGTTTGTAGCATTTGCCAATTTTCAAGGTATAAATGCTTCCACTGAAAATTTAATAATTGGTTCTTCCAAGTTAGTTTGAGTTAGCGCCAGCTCTGGTCACTCTGGACACTCCTGCTCTGGTTCAACCAATGAGAAAGTCACCACGTTCAGAGGCTAGTGAGGAACACATGCAAAACCGATTGAAGAGCAAGACTAGACAAGTCGTTGACTAAGAGGAGACAGAACACTGAGTGGAATTGGACAATATAAAGAAAAGCAATGGCTTGGGATTCAGACGAACTCTAGGACCTAGCCTAGTCATGGGCCTCTGGGGGTGGCTGATGCCTTTCCTTACCTGTATTGCCATAAAATAAAAGTTTGAATCTGAAGCCCTGTACTGTGTTTCTTTGAGCTCCTGGGTTTCTTCTTATCTACAGACAAGGAAGATGGACTGACTGCCTACTCAGCAATGACTTATAGGCTTATTTTGACTGCTTTGGTAGATTTGTGTTTTTTATTCTTTCCTAATATCATGATTAATAAAATGTAAACAGTTTCTGTCTCCCATTTGTAAATTATTTTCCTTCATTTTCAAAGAGTACCAATGACATCATGGGGTGATGTGTTGACTTGTGCATGAATTGGTTTTAAGTGAAGCAGAGTTGCACAAAGTCGTCAGTCACACTCTCTCTTCCTTAGTCATCAAAGTCCACTGACAAAACAAAAGTCAGGATAACTAGCAATGACCTGGTGTGCAGCACATGACTTTGAAGTCTGCGATACCTGATGGTAAGTGCTCCACATGGCCTGCTTCAGCTGCTTTCATGGCCATTGGAATAAATTGTTCTCATCTGCTCATCTGCTCATTCTGCCTGGGGGAGTTTCTGCATGCTTGGGGTAGACATCCCCCTAACTCACTGATGGGTTTGAGGCCTCTCAGTTACCCTCAACCTGGATTAGCCCATCTGCCAAGATCGTTTTACCACGGTGTGGCTGCTGTGCATGCTACAGGTCCTTGGAGCCACAGGTGAGAATTGGGTGATAGATGGACCCCAAAGGTGAACAGCCCTGAAAAGGGCTCAGTAAGACCTTACACCAGAGGTACTATTCTTCTCTGAATACCCCGTCTACTCCCTTTGGTAAATAACCAAAGACAAAGGTGACATTGTCCTAAGAAGGTGGGGGCTAGAGCATTAAGACATATTGTTTAAATTAACACTAAACTCATTGGCAAATGAGGTGAGCATTATTTCCACCCCCCAAAAGAATAGAGGTAAAGGGGAACAGATGCCTAGTGAGCTTCCTAGTTAAACAACAGTTATTAAGGGCAAACTGATGGATTGGTGCCAGCAGGGTGCTTTCAGGTTCTTGGTATCTTGAATAACCTTCAATTTCAAGTTTTCTAGGATTTTTTAGTAAAGAAATTGATTTACAACTTCAGCTGCATTCAGAAATACTTTAATCTGGTATTTATACTGTAAGTTGCTTCCTATCTTAGAAAACTATCTATGATCTAGTGCTAGCTACAGTGACTGACTTGTTTTGCTCTTTTGTTATGATCAAATGTAAGGATATCCTTGTATCTTCATGAATGAGCCCTTGGTGACTGGCTACATTCATAAATTCACTAATATGACTCTGTTTTTTCATCAAGAGGATTGTGACTTGAAGCAGAATATAAGAGAAATGTGAAAAAGGGATATACTGGCTTTCGGATTGGGCCCATGTTGTCTTCAGACTAACTGTAGACCTACTATTTGATGCTGTTCTCTAGGCTGCTCTCTTTACCATCCACATTTCAGGTCTTGGAAGAATTTGTACAGCTCAAGTTTGAAAAAGATGAAGTGCTTCTTCAAATCCTACTAAGACCACATATTGTGGAGGGTTAATACTGGGATTGAAAGTTTCAAGGAGTTTCAAAGGGTTTTTCTTGTCAGAGAAGACAATCATGGCAAACAACTCAGGAATATAGAAGGCTGAAGTCTTTATGGCAGAGGGAGTTTCTAAGATTGACCCCAAGAAAAGGTGAGAACATATACTATTTTCCTTTCAGTTGGAGAAGTAAGGGGATCATGAGTGTGGCCATTAGACTAACTTGATATGTTGATTACTATTAACTTTTTTCTCTGATGTATTTGTTCTTTGCTATAAGGTATAGCTCTCTTGGTAGGGCAGGGGAAAATTTTAAAAAAAGAAAGTGATGTAAAACAAGGTATATCAGTATAAGTAAAAAGGAAAAGGAAAAGAAAGCACTGGAACAAGGATGGCAGAGGATGAGAAGGAATGGCTTGGTTATGATTTGCAAAGTTAGGAGAAGTAGATACACTCTGGGGATCACAGATTCACTGAAAGATTCAAGCAATACAATAACCTTTATATGGAATAATACAAGCAATACTATCAAGGGAAATTATGAAAAAATGAGGGAGGGGAACTTGTACTGCTAGAGCTCAAATTATACTATAAAACAGTCATTATCAAAGCTATCTGGTACTGGATAAAAAAAGACATCAACAGAGCACAATAGATAATTCAGAATTAAGAACAAATGCATAGAGAAGATTGGTCTATGGAGAAGACTGGTCTGTGATTACAGAACACCAGGAGTAAACAATCATTACTCAAGAACAACCATTGGAAAAATCGGATAGCAGTTTCGAGAAAATGGGATTTGATCCACATCCGAATATATACAACAAAAAATTTTAAGAGCATTAATGATCAAATAATGTTAAAAGGGGGGGGAAGAAGGAAAAATGAACATTTGTGGAGAAGAGGAAAATTCTGATCTATTGAATAAATGGATGAAATTGTAGGAAATAAAATGGATGGATTTGATTTTATCTGTAACCCATAGTCTAGAAATGCAAGCCCTGGGTTTACCTATAGTGGGTTCAAGATTTGGAGTAGAATACACAGATTCATTTTGTCCTTCCCTAAAGTTTCTTCTGGGAATCCCTGAATTTTGTTTATGTCTAGCTCTTCAAAGATGTAGGTAAAAGAGCTTCCAGTTCCAATGCAGTCACTCAAGGTAACAACACATAGCATAAATAGAACATGCATTATTGGATTCCATAGAAAATTCAAAGCCATGCAAATAACTCCTGGTAGCCCATAAACATTTCATATAATTCTCCTCTCTTTCCCATGAGTCCCACTGTCGCCTCAATCAATAAATCAACAAGTCAATAAGTACTTATTTAGCATGGTGCCAGGTATTATTCTAGGCACAGGTGATATAAAGAATGAAATAATCCATAATCACAAAGGTCTTATAATTAGGGCAACAAGTTCATATACAGATATATACAGTATGAATATGCAGTGATAAATGCAAATATGTACAAAATAGTTAAATACAAGGTCATCTTGGATGGAGGGCACTAACAGTTGGGGGCAGGGGAAGAATGACTTAGGAAAAGTTTCATGCAGAAAAAGTATATGAATTGTACCTAAAATGAAGAGCCTTTATGAAACCACATACAAGCCATATTAGATAGCCAGTGTAAGATGTGGATACAGGATTGTTGTGTGTGAGCAACAGAGAAGAGTATTTTGACTGGACCAAGGAGTGAAGGATAGGAAAAATGTCCAGTGGGGCTAAAATGTAAGTGGTGTAGTGTCACTGGAGTTGATTGAATAAGTGATTCATGTGGTCAGATCTGTACTTTGGCAGTAGTGTGTTGTAATGCCAAGCAAAGGCAACTTCCCAAGGTTCAAAATACCAGCATCGGTGCTCTCCATTTTATTCAGTGACAAATTAAGAACAGAGAAAACCAAAATATAGCATAATTCAAAATGCAGCATTCAACAAGTGTAATTCAATAATTCCCAAGTACTACTCCACCTCTGGACATTACATTCATTTAGTCAATCACTAAGTTCCTCTTCTAAGTACTACTCCACCCCTAGGCAGTACATTCATTTAGTCAACCACAAAGCCCCTCTTCTCAAATGGAGATTAGTTTCCAATCCTAAGCAAAGTATATTCATTTGGTCAGTCACAGAGCACAAAAAAAGGCAAAAGTTTCCCACCCCTGGATCACAACTGAATAGGCTATCTACCCCAGAGTTACAGCAAGCTTAAGCACAGCATTTAATACCCAAAGAGATGTCTTATCTTCATCTTGACCCAAGGCAAGTTCTCAGCAATTCTTGTTCCTGGGGAGACAAAGCTTAGCAAGGCCACAAGATACATTGCCAGTGTCCTCATTAATTCATTCTCTGTCTACAGAACAGTCCTAGGACCCCTGAAAACATTAGCAAAAGCCGCTTCCAGGATTTCTGTAAACATACAACAAGAAAATCCTTCTTCAGGGCTTCTGAACCAACAGCAAGGTTTCAGGATCTCTGCAACAACAGCACTGTCCTTCACCAGTGGGCATGATTCACTCTCTGTCTGCAGAACAGTCTCAGGAGCTCTGAACCAACGGCAAGGTTGCAGGTCCTCTGCAACAACAGCACTGTCCTTCACCAGTGGACGAATCTGGCAAAACAACATCAAAACAGACAAAGTACAAGCATAATAGCCATGTCTCCTCTGTCCTTGGCAGCTCTGGGTGGCAGCTCTCAAAATCCCGGGCAGTACAAACTGGCCCTCAGCAATCCTCTCTGTCTCTCTCTTCCTCCATGATGCTGCTTCCAAAATAAATTCCTTTGCCTCTCCCTCTGCTTGTGCCTCTCTAAATTCTCATCACCAGCTCCTCCCAGGTCAGCCCTCTCTTTTCAAGTCAACAAGTCCATCCCACAAGTGGGATTCACAAGCTTTGGGTTTTAACACAATCAATCTGAAAACCAAGCCAATACAGGGGATCTTTGAATTCCATTACTATTACATGTGTACAATGGTTTGGGGACAGGGATTGAGGTGAGGGAAGATAAGAACCTGAGCTAAGACTGTAGCTAGATGAGTAGAGATCAAAGGTGTCATAAGGGAGATTTTGTGATGGTAGAAATAGCAAGATATGACAACTGATTGGATATGTAGGGATGAGGAATAGTTTGGAATCAGGAATAATGCTAAAGTTATGAAACTGGGAGTCCAAAAGAATGGTGATATCTTTGACAGAAATGAGGCCATTTGTAATAGTGGAGGCTTTGTGGGGGCGGGGAAGATAATGAGTTTAGCTTTGGACATGCTGAGTTTGAATTGTCTTCAGCAATTCAGTTTGAAATGTCAAATAGGCAATTGGTGATATGGTGCTGAAGCTCAGGGGGAGAGACTGGGCTGGATAAATATATTTGTGAGTCATCTGCATAGGACTATAGTCAAACCCAATGTAGCTAATGAGGTTCCTGAGACAGTATGTAGAGAGCAAAGGGAAGAAAACCAAAGGTAGAATCTTGGTGAATATTCAAAGTTAGGACATCTGATATAGATGATGGGCCAGTAAAGGAGACAGAGAAGGAGGGGGAAGAAATGTAGGAGAAGAACTAGGAGAGAGTTGTGTCATGAAAATGTAGGATGGGGGAGTATCTAGGAAAAAGTAGTCAACAGTGTCAAAGTAGTGATTAAGTAAAAAAAAATCCTAAGCAATACTCCAGCATTACCTTGTGGTTTGGACTGCCCTGAGAAGAGAATTAAACTTGGGATCATTAGACAGGTTTTGATGTTCCACTGAGTCCCATCTTTATTATAAGCACCCATATATAACTCCCATATATGACACCCATATATAATACCCATATATAACTTATGGTACCACACTAAAAGCTTGCACTACCCCCAGAAGGTAAAGGGCCTTTCCCATCAGACTCATACCGTCACAATAGCTTATGATTGTGGTAGATGGTGATGTCTAAATTTTTGTTCAACTGTTACCTGTTCTTTTAGCTCTAGGACCACATGAGCTGTCATCTTCTTGCCAAGAGACTGGTTCTTGCTCAGAATTTTGTCTTTTCTGTCTAAATCATTTAGTCTTTGAAATTTCTGGGATCAAAGGATAAATTAACCAATATGTTTTTATTAAGCACCTACTTGTGTTGGGTACTAGGAAAACAAAAGCAAATGTCAGGCAGTTCCTATCCCCCAAGGCTCATTTTTTAGCAAATTATAGGTTCAAGGTAGAAGGAAAATTAAAAAGCAACTATTCTTTCTTCTCCATGTCCGATCCCCCTCCCCTTGATAGAGGAATAAACTACCCAGGAAGGTTATAGATTGCCCATAGTCTCACATTTAGAAAGCAGCAGAGGAGCACCCTACCCCAAATCCAAGTATTTTTCCTTGGAATGATTGAAATTGAATGTTGTCCAGGAAATTCCCCTTTCTCAGGAGCCTAGGCATTTGGTTTCATCCTTTCTGGGGTCAATGGGCTTGAGGGCATGTGGACTTGTAATGTTCCTTTGTGCAACTACCTCTCAGTGGCTTCATCCAGTAATCTTTGGGATCCAGGAACCCTTGCTATATCACCACTGTTTCTGCTAACTTTGGGATGGAAATGCTCAACCACTTCTCATTGGCTGCTGTTGATAGGAAAGGGGCAGTGATAGATGACGCATAGGCATAATCTTCCAGGGATCAAGACCTACTCTAAGGCCTTGAGGCTTACCTCTATCCTAATCTCTCTGAAAAATGGTTAAGAGTGGTGATCTCTGCAATGGAGATCTCATTTTCTACACCCACCACAAATATGTGGCTCTGGGTCACAACCACTTTTGTCACTTCATCCCTGACAATAGAAGATGTTTATTTAAAGAGTCAGTGTTCCACAGTGTGAAGAAAACTGGCTTTATAGGCAAGGGTCTAGACTCAAATTCTACCTCTTATGCTTCTTGTCTGTGTGACTTTGGGCAAAAACTTAACCTCTGTGGGACTCAGTTTTCTCAGCTATAAGATGAAAGAGTTGGACTAGATCACCTTTCAGGCCCCTTTTAGCTCTAGATTCATGATCCCACAATAATACTTATTCATCCTCAAAGAAGCATGAATTGTTTGACAGATACCTATACACAAGAGATAACCTCAATCTTTTCAGTGATACATCAATGGACACTTTATATCATCTGTAAGGCTATATGATCTGGGCAGTTAGGTGACACAGTGGGTAGAGAACTGAGTCTGGAATCAGGAAGATTCATCTTCCTGAGTTCAAATCTGGCTTCCTACACTTACTAGCTTTATGGCCATGTTTGCCTCAGTTTCTCACATGTAAAATGATCTAGGGAAGAAAATGGCAAACATCTCTAGTAGCTTTGCCAAGATAACCCCAAATTGGGTCACAAAGAGTTGGACGTGACTAAAATGACTTAGTAACAACAAAGACAGCAACAAGATCACTCATCAAAGCCCCAAACAAAGGTTCGCCTGTTGGAATACTCATCAAAATGATTAAAAAAATTCTCCTGAAAGGAGAGAAACAGATTAAGGGACAATATTATAAATGTAATTGATAAAAAGAATCACCTGGGATCTGTAAATCCACTAAATAGATAATGATTAGTTCCTGAAGGAAGGAATAAAACATGGTAATGGCCACCTGAAAGACAGTTCAAACTTTCTAATGATCAGAGAAATGTAAATTAAAACATTTTGGAGGTACTATATTACAGCCATAAAATTAGCACAGGAAACTAAAAACAATAAAATTCAATGTTGGTATAGTTGAGGGAAAACAGGTTCACTATCAGACAGTTAGTGGGGACAGGAAATGGTTTATTCCTTTTGGAAAATAATATGACAACATACAAGAAAAATGACAAAATTGATTTTTACCCTTTGACCCAAGTCTTCTAATCCTGGTTTATATATGAAAGATGTTACTAAAAAGGAGGAAGACAGGGGATCTGTATTGTGGAAATTGCACTGACTTGACTTTAAGAGAATTACTTTTGAAACCCAACATCAACTTGCTCATTATTTTGCAAGTAATTTAATTGCCTTGGGCCTCAGTTTCTTATACTGTAAAAAGAGGAGCCTGGATTAATTTGTAGGGTACCTCCAGTCTCTAAATCCTAGGATCCTATGCCTATCTGTACAAAAATATTCATGCTAGTTTTATTTATAAGAGCAAAAAACTATAAACAACTCATACATATAATGATAGGGGAATAGCTGAATAAATTACTATATATCAATATAATGACATATTATTGTACCATAAAAATGATAAATATGAAAAATACTAAGATATATGGAACGACATTAAGTTATGCAGAGTAAAGAAAGCAAAGAAAGCATCAAAAATTATATACACTGACTATGACTATATATAAAAATAATAGCAAAAATTCAATAACATATACAGAAGAAAAGAGATTGGAAGGGCACAGACTAGATAATGTTTGAAAAATATTTTGTTAAAAATCAATTTATACATTTACAAAAGCAGTAGCTTGAAGTTTATAGATTACATATGAAGATGAATTTTTTTACCTTGTTAATTTGAATCTTTGTTTTAGTTGATAGTTACTGGGTTTTATAATAAAACAAAAAAAAAAGTTATCTGGAAGACAGCTCATTTGATCAATGGGAAATGTTTATCCAGTGGGCAAAAGAGCATATTTTAAAAAATAAATCCTACATGCCAACTTTGTTAGAACAGTTAATGATGGGGATAACAAGGGTCTTTATAATGACCCCTAATTTATGCAATTAATCATTTATTGAGGCCTATTCTTTATAAGGAATTAGGTAATATTTTAACAATGCTTAGCACAGTGTCTGACACACAAAAGGGGCTTAATAAATGCTGTTTTCCCTTCCCTCTCTTCCTATTCATGGTGTTATCAAGAGAGAAAATAAATTCCCTGCTCTTAAGAAGCTTGTAGTCTAATGGGGGGTGGGGTGGGGAAGACAAGTATACACATATCTGTACTACAAGGGAGAGAGAAATTTCTGCAAAGTTCATGGATACAGTTTCAAAGTTGAATGGAAGTTTAGTAGTCACTGAGTCCAACAGCTTCATTTTATGGATCAGGAAAGTGAAGTGATTTATCTAAGGTTATACAGTATGTGGCAGAGCTTTGATTTGAACTGAAGTCTTCTGACTCTGAATTCCTCATTTTTTTCACTATGCTAAAGGACAAATCTGAAGAGTTAAAGTACTTTTCCTTGGGAGAAGTGAGGGAGTCCATGGAGAACCTAACAACTGAGGTGGGTCTTGAAGAAAGGGACAAAAATCAACAGATGTGTGATAGGTATATTCTGTGCATGAAGGGCAGCCAGGTAGTGGACTGGATAGAGTTTTTGGCTTGGAGTTAGAAAGACTCATCTCCTAGAGTTGAAATTTGACCTCAGACACTTACTAGTTGTATGACCGTGGGCAAGTCACTTAACCCCATTTGACTCAGTTTCCTTATCTGTAAAATGAGCTGGAAAAGGAAATGGCAAACCACTTCAGTATCTTTGCCAAGAAAACCCCAAATAGGGGACACCACCAAAATGGCTGAGCAATAACAACAAAAATGTATGAGAGGTATATTAAACATAAGCAAAGGCACAGAGATGACCATGGGGGAGAAATAGCAGTCCAGTTTGCCCGAAGCACAGAATCCATGAAGGTGAGTGGTATGAGATGAGCCTAGAGTTATGGTGTGACCCACATTGTGGGGGCCTTGAATGCCCAGGAAGAGATGTTCATACTTCATTTTATAAGCCATTGTAAGGTATTGAATTGCGGAATGGAAGTGAGTACAGTGACATTTTAGGAAAATTATTTAGGCATCAGTGTGGATGATGGATTGGAGATAAAAAGGATTGAAGAAAGAAAGATTGATCATGAAACCATTGCAATAGTCCACTCCAGAAGAGATGAGGGTGGATAAAACTGAACTAGGGTAGATGAAATTGGAAAGATGAAAGATGAGGAGAGACAGGTTGCATGTATTGGGGGAGAGACAAAGATAATCTGAAAGTTATCAGATTAATATTAGTGACATCAAGAAAAATAAAAACTAAAGTGATAGGCAAGTTTAAAGATATAAATACATTAATTCTAGTGTAGATACACTGTAATTGAAGTTCTAGTGGGAATTCAATATCCACAAGAGACACTTGGGATATGAGATAATAGCACTGACTAGGGTTCAGGGATGGCACAGGAGATTTAGAGGACTTCTGTAATGAGGTAATAATTGAAACCATGGGAATGTTTGCGATGACCAAGGGAAGGGCTATAGAAAGAGAAGAAAATCAAGGGAAGAAAGTTGGGGAATATTTACATCTAAGGGGAAAGTGAAGGAAAAAAAGACACAAGAGACACAAAACAGTCAGAAACAGGAGGGGATCCATAAAAATGTGAACAAGTGCAGAATATTCAGAAGAGAGGGTGGTACACAATATCTAATGCTACAAAGATACCAAGAAGAATGAGAAGGTTTAAAAAGGTCTTGGATCTGGTGATAGTTAATGACTTTGTAAATTTTTACCAAGTGTTACAGTGATCCTCATCCATTTGATAAGTGCATCAATCTATAGGCAAGGGACTATTACGGAATCACTTCCTGTGGCTTTAACTTGGAATAGGCAACCTGAAATGCAAGCATTTGTTTCAATTCATAATTTTATAGATTGAAAGCTGGAAAGAACCTTAGAAGTCATCTAATCCAACCCTTTCATTTTATGGATGATGAAATTGAGACCCAGAAATGTGAAATGATTTGCCTTTTGACAATCTTGCCAACCCCTGTCCCCGAGCTGCTAGGGCCTTCTTTTTTTAAAATTTTAATTTTTATATTTTTGAATTAAATATTATGTTTATTTTTAGTTTATATCATTCATTTCCACAAGATTTTGAGTTACAAAATTTCTCCCCATCTTTCCCCTACCCACCACCCCAAAACAGCGATCCCACTGAATAACCCTTCTCCCAATCTGCTATCTCCTACATCCTTGTCCATCACCCCTCCAACTTTCCAGTAGGGCAAGATGGATCTCCATACCCCAGTGCATGTATATCTTATTTCCCAGTTACATGTAAAAAAATTATATATATATATATATATATATATACATATATATATATATATATATATTTAAACATTTGATTTTAAAACTTTGAGTTCCAGATTCTTTCCCTTCCTCCCTCTTCACCCACCCTTTCTGGGAAGATATGCAATTCAATATAGGTTGTACATGTGTAGCTATGCAAAACATTTCCATAGTGGATATATTGTGTAAGACTGACTATATTTCCCTCCATCCTATCCTGCCCCGACTTGTTCTATTCTCTACCTTGACCCTGTCCCTTTTCAAAAGTATATGCTTCCAACTTCTCTCCCCCCAATCTGCCCTCTCCTCCATCATCCTCCCTCTCATCCCCTTCCCTCCTACTCTCCTGTAGGATGAATACCCTATTTAGTGTGTATGTCATTCTCTCCCTAAGCAAAATTCAAAGAGAGTAAGGTTGACTCATTCCCTTTTGCCTTCCTGTTCTTCCCTTCCATTGTAACAGTCTTCCCTTGTCTCTTCTCTATGAGATAATTTATAGGGCCTTCTCTTCTAAAGTTAGTTTCCATCTATTTTATATGTATCATGTATATGCCAATTTATATACATTTTGGTTCCCTTGTGGGGGTGTAAACTCCTTGAAGGCAAGGGATGATTTTTCTTTGCATACCTAGCTCTTGGTACACAGGATGGTTGATATATCTATTGCCTAATCCATAATGATAATAAGTAATAAAGCTAGGATTTGAACTCAGATTTTCTTACTTATCAGTGTGTCCCTCAGCAGATATTTCCTAAATATTTCAGAAATCTCACAGTGTGTGATGTTTAGAGAGGGGGATTTCAAAAGCAAGCAGAACCTATTGTAATTCTGCAAATATATTACAAATAATTTCAAATGTTAGCCACTAACATTTATTTTCTGACTCAGTTTGAATCCTCAGACTCTCTTTCCAAAATTTTAATCAGTTGGGTACCATAAAAATAAATTCTAGGAAATTATGATCCAGTTTGCTCTCTCCTGAATTGAGGAGAAGTACTTTCCAGAATTCAACCATGTATTTATGATAAACAAACAACAATGGAAAATGGAATAAAGATGGGTTATTATTTCTTAGTCATACTATTTTGTAGAACCATCAAGTTTTATCATGAATAAAACGTGTTAGGTGATATAAGGGCAAGCTAATTTTGTAGATACTTTGAAGAACTGAGAGCCCAGAAACAAAAGCAAATGAAAAGAAGATAAAAGACTATGCAAATGAAAATATCAAAAATCTGAAAGTAAGGAAGCCCCTCAATTTGAAGGATAACCCTTTAAGAATGTGTGCCCTCCATAAGCAATTGTCTCAGTGATGGAGGAGAAAACACCAGAAAGAACAGCCACTTTCTTAGGCAGATTTCTGATTCATCCAATGAAGTTGCCAAGAACTACTTTAATGAAAGTCTAAATGTGATTGCTTCATCCAGCTGTAATTGGGAAGACTCTATGCCCATGCTCCCCAAATTTTGTGGTTGGAATACATTGTGATACAGTAGAATGGATACATGACTTCAAGTCAGGAGACATGGGTTTGGATCCTAGCTCTGTTAATTATTATGTGACTTTGGGCAAATCATGACCTCATGGCTCCACATCTTCATCTGAAAAATGAGGATTTTGAACTGGATGATCTGTCATATCATCTAATTCTAAAATTCTGTGACATCATGACCCTTTATCTAAAGTATTTAGATATAAAAATATCTAACATATTTTTTTTAAATCCAGTCATAAAGCTACAGGAAGTTGACTCATTGGATCAATGAGAAATCCATGAGCAGTGAGCAGGGGAGAATTTTCTCCATGATGGACAATATCAGCTTTTAGTTTTTCAATAAAGTTTTATAAGAATTTGAAGAGCAGTATGGCATAATGAGCAAATACTGGTCATGGAGAGAGGAAAACATGAATTAAAATCTTCCTTTGATGCAAGCTGTGTGAAATGGGCCAAGTCACTTAACGTTTTTGTCTGTTGGACAATTCACTTCATTTAGTGAGACATAGATGGTCTTTGACCAACTCAGGCAAAGGGAATTCCTGCACTGGGTATTCCATATCCTGACAAAATTATCAATCTTTTGAGCACATGTATCAAAATTGACAATACATAGGAACATTTAGAGAAGAATACCTAAGTGTGTTTTAATTTGTAAGCTTCCCATCAAGTGTTCCCATGTCCCCACTGGTCTAATCTTACTTCTTATATCTGCGAGGACTCAGCCAATGACAGTAACATATAGTAGGTACAAAGTATGCCATCAATATTCAACTGTACATTGGAGAATATTGAGACCATAGATTAGTAGAGTACAGAGATTCAGAAACCATCAAAATAACTTTTTTTGGCTGATCTGAAATGTCACAACTTGAAAACCCTCAGCACTGAAAGGGGACTCAGGGGCCATCTAATCCAACTGTGCCTCATTAAATATCACCCTCCCTTCACCACAATATCTCAGATGTTATGATCAGTAATGTCCCATCTAACTCCAAGTCATCCTACCTCTCTTAAAGAGCTTTAAGGAAAAGGAAGTTAATACTTTCATTCCACTACTGTATGATGATTACTAGGGAGCACTGTCTTGCATCAATCATTATTTGAAGAGTAATATTTGAATAAAAATGGTTATGAATCCAAGGGATGTAATAAAACAGAGGAGAAATAGACATGTGTAACACCTTAATCCTTGGTACAATTACTTCTCATCCAGCTCCAAACATATCCATTGAAATGGTGCTTACTATGCTAATGTAATTGTAGTATTTACCAACAGTTCATGCAGAATCATCAGTTAGACTTCCAGTAACCAACAACTGAGTTACTCTTTTGCTTTCCATGTATCTCACTCCCATTTCATTCTAATCTTAAGTCCATTCTTCCCTGTGTGTAATCAAGGGGGAGTGTGTCTCAGACTTCTGGGGATATGTTTTGTTCCCCTTATACCATATTTGTTAATAATCCTCTCTGAAAGGTCATTATGCTCGACCGATATTGAATGAGGAGCACACAAGTGGGGATTCATGTGTGAACTTACTAGAAATTGTAACCCCTCTGGGTTACTCATGGAATCTTGAATGGAGAAGTAGCCAGGCAACTTCTAGTAACTGAACACACCAATTTCAATGGAAGTTGGAGGATTAGGCCTAGAGAGAGTGCAGAGGCTTCATCCAGGATATTTTGGGAGAATTTGTAAAACTCCCCTAGAGAGAGTCTTCTTTTGGGCTTCTCATTCTTGAGTAACCTAGTTTGTCCCTTAAATTATTTACTAAAGAAAAACTGGCTTTCTTTTTCTATTTTTGCTTTAGACTTAAATGAACAGTTCAAGACTAGTTTCTTGGACATAACCTTTGCTTGTTTGAATGCTTAAGCACTAATATTCATTGTATTACTCTACTCATTTGTTCAAGATCACAAAACTACTTAGTCACACATCACAGCTATATGAAGAGTATGAACTTTGCATTATGGATTTTTGTAACATAAACTACAAGTGCCTAGCATTTAATCTAGTGCACTTCATGATAGATTTTTTGTTTGTTTTGTTTTCTTAAGCCTAGCTAGACTACTTGGTTTATTTGAGATGTGAGATCAGACATCTTGTCAGAAGTCCTTATGGACTGAAGGTTCAAAGGATAAAGTTTGTCTGCTGCACCAGAACCTGAGTGATCAACATTAATTGCTCAATACATTTTGAGGAGCCTGATGCTTCTTTGGGGCTTATCTGAGTTTGTCTTCTATTTACGGTAACTTGCTTGTCCTAGTAAGAGATGAGTTAGGAATACCATTTGGATTGCCCTAATGCATCAACAGGGGAAATTTTAGGTGTCCTACAGCATATGGACTCAGAAGACATTTATACATGCACTCTACTGGGATGGCCTTATGTGTGAAAGATTGTTGGAGACCTTTGGCATACCCTGACACCTAGAGAGAGTCTGTTTAGATCTTTGGTTGAATTGGCCAATATACCAAAGGGAATCATTGATGCATTTTCACCAAGGAGAGTCTGATATCTCAACTGAACATGAAAATGTCTTTCTTTGAAAACACTAATCTGTGAGAATTTTGTAAAACAACATCTATTTGTTAAATTTTTTCTTGTTCAGTTGTTTCAATCATGTCTGACTCTTCATGACCTCATTTAGTGTTTTCTTGGCAAAGATTCTGGAGTTGTTGGCCACTTCCTTTTCCAGATCATTTTACAGATGAGGAAACTCAGGCAAACAGGGGTAAGTGACTTGCTCAGGGTCTTACAACTAGTAAGTGTCTGAAACCAGATTTGAACTCAGGAAGGTGAGTCTTCCTGACTCCAGACCTGGCACTCTACCCACTGTGCCACCTAGTTATCCATTTGTTAAATTTCCTCAGAATATATTGGAAAATTTGGGAGTATTCTCCACACTAGTAGGTAGATTATAAGGCCTGATACCCAGCCCCTGAAAGAGAGGAGATGGACTCAAGGTGAAGAATGACATTATATATATATATATGTACACACACACACACACACACACACACACACACACACACACACACATATATATATATATATATATATATTAAAGACATGGCCAATGTATAATTTTGTTTTAATTTACAATGTGACAATTTGTTATAAGGACTTTGTTTTTCTTTTCTTTTTGAGTTTTGGGTAGGAAAAGAGAAAATAGATATTTGTTTATTTTTTAAAAAATGACAAACAAAATGAAGAGATTGGAAGAGTTGATCTTTAAGGGATGATCTAGCCCTGAATATTGAAGAAATGCTCGTTTTATCATACCATACTGTCTTCTACACATCACAATGGGGAATATAATGTCAGACCTGGTGATTTATTGTCTTGTTGATTCTTACTGTAAGACAGCACTCACATCTCTGAATGTTGTAGGAGTCTGACATCTATCTTTAAGAGCAGAGATTTTTATTTTGTTATCTTTCTCTTATTGGGCTGAAAGGTCCATGAAGGCAAGGAGGAACCTTATTTGTCCTGATATTTTTATTTCTGCTAGCATTTAGCACTGCTTTGTACAAATTAGGGACCTTATAAGCATGTGCGAAATGAATGAATAAAACCTCTCATCTGATTTCTAAGATCTCCACTAGCTCTAAATCTATGATCCAGGCATCTAGGGAGTATAGTGATTAAAGCATTGGATATGGAGTAAGGAAGACCTGAGTTTCAATCCTGTCTCACACATAGCAGCTGTATGACCATGGGCAAGGCATCTTCTCAGTCTCACTTTCCTCTTCTGAAAAAGAATATTAATAGCTCTTTTATCCCTTCCTCACAGAGTTGTCAAAATCAAATCAAATGAAATAATATGTCACTAACCTTAAGTGTTACATAAATGTCATTGTTGTTATTATTATCCTATGATTTTATGAACTAATGAAACCTGGGAATTTAGGGAGTCCACGACACCATTCCCCCATGTCACGTAATTTCATTATCTTTGACAACAGACACCAAGAAAATGATGGATGATTCCTAGCTAGAATTAAGTCCATGGGGATCAAATCTTTTGGAACTACCTCTGCAAACAGATTTGCCTCCAAACTTTAATCAATCCCAGATTAGTCTCTCTCTTGTCTCCCACACAATCTTTGATTAGAATTTCTTTTTCACATCCCCTGCATTCTTAGCCTTGAGTCAAAAATCCTTACTTGGGGTTTCTTATTCTTGCTGTCAAAATGCCCCTGGGCTCTCTCACTCAGCTTCAAGCACCTTTAGGGACTTTTGCTAAAGAAATCATTCCAGTGACTGCTCTCCTTCACAGTCTCTGGCCAGAGTTATTACTCATAGGACTCATCTGGCTTAGTTCCCTTCTATAACACAAAGTGGGGTGGAGGAGGAGACAGGAAGGAAGAAGAGAGGGAGAGAGAGAGAGAGAGAGGGAGAAAGGGAGGGAGGCAGGGAGAGAGAGAGAGAGAGAGAAAGAGAGAGAGAGAGAGAGGGAGAAAGGGAGGGAGGCAGGGAGAGAGA
>NW_027185759.1:34117084-34129308 GCF_028583685.1 Petaurus breviceps papuanus
AGAGAGAGAGAGAGAGAGAGAGAGAGAGAGAGAGAGAGAGAGAGAGATTCTGTTACTCTGGGAGCAAAACAAAAGTTATCATGATATTTTTTTCCCAGTCAAAAAGTAATTTTTCATTCTACTCTCTAACCAAGAGAAAAATATATTCTTCAATTGTAGGGAAGTATTACATAGTGGAAAAAATCACTGACATTGGAGTCGAGGGAACTGGGTTTGCATCAAATGTTTGACACTGAAAAGCAGGGTGATCCTGGGCAAGTCACCAAATTTTTCCAAACTTGTTTAATCATCTATAAAATAGGGACAATTATACCTGCCATACATGCCTTTCAGGGCTCTTATTAGGAAAATAATTTATAAATGTTAAGGTATGTTAATTTCAAATTGATACAAAACATAGCTATATTTGAAGAATGAAATTCCTTTGAGGGAAGGGACTAGTTTTCATAGTGTCTTTGTGTTTCCAGTACCTCAGATAGTGAACTTGTATGAACACAGTAGTTCACTAATAAATGCTTGCTGAATTAAATGGTGATCAAAATAGCCAACTAGTATTTATCCATCATCTATTATTTACTAGAAACTGCTTTGAGTGGTTTCCTGTTTTTCACCTTTTCAATATCTCTTGAATATCTTCCCTTCTCTCCTTTGACAATGCCAGCCCTCTAGTGAAGGCCCTCATCACCCCAAGACTGAAGCATTGCAATAGCCTTCCAGTAGGTCTGCCTGCCTCAGATCTCTCCCAAATCCATTTTCCATTCAGTTACTAGTAATTATCCTAAAATACAATCAGATGACATTAATCCCTCCACTTTTCATGTTCAGTAGACTCCAGTGGCTCCCTATAACCTCCAGGATCAGATACAAAATCTTCTGTTTGATGTTCAGAACCCTTTGTAAGCTAACCACCTCTTACCCTTGCAGTTTTTTACACTTTGCTCCCCGACATGTAGTCTTCGATCTCGTCACACTGGCTTCCTGGTTTTTCCAAGAGCAAGACACTCTCTCTCTGTTTCAGACAGATTCTCCGCCTACAATGCTCTTCTTCCTTGTCTCTGCCTACTGATCCCACTGGCTTCCTTTGAGTCTGAAATAAAATCTTTTTTTTTCATTTTTCAAATGCTTTATTAACTTCTGATTTACATCATTCATTTCCGCCATATTTTGAGTTACAAATTTTCTCCCCATTTTTCCCCTACCCACCGCACCAAAACAGCAGTCCCACAGGATATCCCCTCCTCCAATCTGCTCTCTCTCATATTTTCTCCCATACCCCTTTCAACTTTTCCAGTGGATCTCTATGCCCCAGTGCCTGTACATCTTATTTCCCAATTACATATAAGATAGTATTAATAATAGTATATATATATGAATATTTGATTTCAAAACTTTGAATTCCAGATTCATTCCCTTCTTCCCTTGTCACCCACCCTTACTGGGAAGATCAGCAGTCCTCTATTCCACTGAATGACCATATTTTCCCCTGAAACATGATACTCAGTTTTGCTGGATAGGTGACTCTTGGTTTTAATCCCAGCTCCTTTGACCTCTGGAATATCCCATTCCAAGCACTTTGATCCCTCAATGTAGAAGCTGCCAGATCCTGGGTTATCCTGATTGTGTTTCCACAATATTCAAATTGTTTCTTCCTGGCTGCTTGTATTATTATCTCCTTAATTTGGGAATTCCAGAACCTG
Source organism: Petaurus breviceps papuanus (assembly GCF_028583685.1). Taxonomy (NCBI): domain Eukaryota; kingdom Metazoa; phylum Chordata; class Mammalia; order Diprotodontia; family Petauridae; genus Petaurus; species Petaurus breviceps. Next base: position 34,118,782 of record NW_027185759.1, read on the forward strand.
GCTATAATATTCCTAGGAGTTTTCTTTTTGGGATCTTTTTCAGCAGGTGATCAGTGGATTCTTTCGACCTCTATTTTGCCCTCTGGTTCTAAAACATCAGGACAGTTTTCTTTGAGAACTTCCTGGAGGATGATTTCTAGGTTCTTACTTTGATCATGGCTTTCAGGTAGTCCAATAATTTTTAAATTATCTCTCCTGGATCTATTTTCCAGGTCAGTGGTTTTTCCCATGAGGTATTTCACATTGCTTTCTGTTCTTTCATTTGTTTGGATATGTTTAACAGCATCTTGATTTCTCATAAAGTCATTAGCTTGCATTTGCTCCAGTCTAATTCTGAAGCAATAATTCTCCTCATTGAGCTTTTGAGATTCTTTTTCCATTTGGCAAATTTGGCTTTTTAAGGTATTCTTCTCCTCATTGCCTTTTGAGCCTCTTTTGCCATTTGAGTTAGTCTATTTTTTAAGGTAATATTTTCCTCAGTCAGGCTGTTGACTGTCATTTCATAATTTTCTTGCTTTGTTCTCATTTCTCTTCCCAATTTTTCCTCCACTTCTCTTATCTGCTTCTTAAGGTCCTGTATGGCCTGTAACCAGCTCATATTTTCCTTTGAAGATTTTGATGCAGGAATTCTGACTTCACTGTTTTTCTCCTGTTCCATGCTTTGCTCCTTTTTGTCCCCAAAATAGGAGTCTAATGTTGGAATCTTCTGTCTGCTTTGTTTCCTTTGCCTGGTCATGTCGCCCCTCAGTCACTTGACCCCTGGGCTTTTGCCACAGTAGGACTCTGACGTCAGACAGGGGAGCTTTCATCCCAAATGCTGGGGTTTTCTCAGCTGCCTAAAGTATTAGATGGGTGCTCTCTCTGAGGCCTCCACACTCTCTGGCATGCTGGACACACACCCCAGGACCTCCACCCTAGACTGAAATCCAGATCCAAGAAGGTTAAAGCAAGAGCGATTACCCCTCAGACTGGTGCTTGGTCCCCCGACAGTCTGCAGGCCAGGAGCTGAAGCTGCCATGTGGCGCTGGCACAGCAGTGTCTCAGTGTTTTCTCACCCTAGGGAAAAAAGCCACGCACTCCCACTTACTGGGTCCCAAAGTCCAGACTGCACTGACCTCTCACTTTTTCCTTAGCATCTATGTGCTGATAAATCTGTAAATGGCCACAGCTGCTGCTGATCTGGAGTCCCTCTGCTGGTGGCTGGTCAGGCCCACCCTTGGGCTAAAGCCTCAACATGGGGCTCAGCTCCCAGAGCGCTGCGCTGGCCGATTCCTGCCACCTGCTGGGCTGTCCTCAGTGGGAGGTTAGTTTCTTTGTGTCATTTTGTGGGTTCTGCAGCTCCAAAGTTTGTTTAGAGTCCCCTTTTTACATGGATTGGGGAAGGTGGAAGCTGGAGCAGAGGGTAGGTCCTGCATCTACTCTGCCATCTTGACTCCGCCCCCTTAAGTAATCTAAAATCCCATCTTTTACAAGAAGCCTTGTCTAATACCTCCTAACTCTACCATCAATTGCCAAAATGGGTGATATGGCCCCTGGGGGGGGTGCTGTAATGGTACAAAATGTAGTGGTGGCTGTAGCCTCAGGTGCAACTGTGGGGGGGGAGAGGGGGCATTGAATGAAAATAAGAGAGGTGGAAGCATAAGGAAAGAAGACAAGATAAGGGAGTTTTGAAAAACCATTCATCCATGTTTAATCTGTCATATAAGAGAGCTAAAGTTGTAGTGATTACATTATTTCCCAAATAAACACACAAAATGCAAAATGCAAGTTATGACCAATCAGTCATCAAGTGTATCGACAAGTCTTGACAAGCAAGTGGTGTTAATTGAAGGTGTTGTGCACTGTTGGGAAATCCAGCATGCATGGGCAGGAATACGCACATCTAAAGACTTGTTCACAATATGATATGATACTATATGGTTACATGAGGCAGTATTACATCATAAAAATATCAATGTAAGAAGAGTTATAAATTTAAAATAAATTATTAAATTTAAGGTATAATTTAAATAAAAAAAATATAGTTTTTTGAAATAATGCAAATGTCCAAAAATTGTTAAAGGGCTAAAGTAAGTAGATTTCCAGTGGGGGCAGTGAGTAATTTTATTTTTAAAGGGGGTCAATAGGTCAAACAAATTTGGGAACCTCTGCTTTAGTGCCTTTCTTCTTTTAATGATTTCCTATTAATTTTGCAGATAACTAATTCATATATACTTCTCTGTTGTCTTGTCTGCTAGATTGTATGCTTCCTGAGAGCAGAGATTATCTTTTGCCTCCTTTTGTATCTCCAGTGCTTAGCACAATGCCTGGAATGCTTTTTGTTGTTCAGTTGCTTCAGTCATATCTAACTTATTGCCACCTCATTTGGGGTTTTCTGTGGCAAGTTTACTGGAGTGGTTTGTCATTTCTTTCTCCAGCTCATTTTACAGATGAGGAAACTGAGACAAACAAGGTTAAGTGACTTGCCCAAGGTCACACAGTTAGGAAATGTTTGAGGTTGGATTTGAACTCAGGCCTTCTTGAGTCCAGGCCCATTGACTTTGTCACTAGCTGTCCTGACTGGCACATAGTAGGTTCTTGATAAATATTTAATGATGAACTGACTGACTTCAGTATTTCCCTAGCAACCAATAAGTTTTACAAGCTTCCTATATAAAAGAAAATAAAAAATTACCCCAAGAAACTTTTTATATTACTTTTAATGGAACATTTATAAATGACAGATTTATGCAAGCATTGTTATTGGTGATACTATTGATACTGTTAGTGTTAATCTGGTGGTGGTGGTGGGGTGTGTGTGTGTTCGTGTATGTGGTACGTATATGTATGAGCAAAACTGGTGGTTCAGTGGACAGAGCATTGTGACTTGTTAGGAAGACTTGAGTTCAAATCCAGCCTCAAATATTTTCTAGCTTATTAGCTGTGTGACCCTGGGCAAATCATTTAACCTCTCTTGGTCTTAGTTTCTTCATCTATGTAATGGGATAATAATACATCTACCTGGAAAGGTTGTTTTGAGGATCAAATGAGATACACACAGGATCTGATACATAGCAGGCACTAAACATGTACTTTCTCATTCCCTACCTTTCCCAGATGGCACACAAAACAATCCTACTCTTTTCATGCTTATTGTGTCTTTAGCTGTGTATACACATGCCAGATAGTCAGTAAGTATTTATTAAGCACCTATTACATACCAGGAACTGAGATAAGCACAAAGGGTATGAGGAAGGGCAAAAATATTTCTTTTCCTCACAAAGTTTTCACTTTAATGGGGAAAACATAGAAATGCATATGTACACACACAACATTTCAACTGGATTGGTTGGTGAATGTAAAAATTATATCACATTCGAGTAACGTTATGTTTTTTAGATTGGTCAAAAGGTTCAAATTACTCATCCATGTTGACATCAGATTTTCAGTTCCTTTAGAGACAGTCGCTGTTTTTTGTATGTGTTATGTGACTATGTTGTGTGTGTTAATTCACCTTCACTAAACTCCTTGTCTAATGTCTCTCAGGGTGTTGAGATTATTATGGGTTTTGAAAGGCAATGGTACCAAAGTGCAAACTGTGCCCTGCTGGAAAGATTTTGAGCACAGGCATAGTGAAAGACTGTATTTGTTGTCTTGATTGTGAGACAGATTGTGAGCTCCTCAAGTTTGGGGATTATGCCATTTTGTTGTTTCTCCAGCACCTAGTATAGTGCCTTGCATACATTAGACATTTACTCAATACTCGTTGATTGATTGTCAAAGGATCTCCTTAGTTAAATTCTGAAATGTTCATTGCCTGTCCAGAGGATTGACTAGCAAGAAGTGATTTTTTAAAAAGGATTTTTATGATTTTTTTTTTTTTGCCACAGTAACTTATGACAGTGCCTACTACTACTCGGAATAAGGTTGCAATGTGTACTAGTGGAAGGAATAGAACCATCAGATATAGAATAAGAGCTTTAAGGTATCATGGAGGTGATGTGGTCTACCTCATTATCATTTTATAGACAAGGAAACTGAGACTAGAGAAATTAAGTAATTGGCTCAAGTTTACACAGACCGTGCTAGAGTAGGGATTTGAGTCTAGTTCTTCTGCAAAGCAAAAAATCAATAAACACTGATTACATATTTACTATGTTTTAGATGCCACCTAAGTGTTGGGGACAATATACAAACATGAAACAGTCTCTGCCCTCAAGATGCTTACATTCCAATGAAAGTCACATCATGTACATATGTAAATATATTCAAAAAGAATATGCTATTTTTTGGGAGTAATTGACTTGGAAGGGACTTTACAGGTCATCTATTACAAATTCCTCATTGTATATATGACAAAAGAAGCATTAAGTGACTGCTGAAAGTCACCTAGGTAGTAAAGAGCAGAGACAAGATGCAAACTCAAGTCCCATGGATCCAAGATTAGAGCTCTTTTCACTGTGCTAAAAAGCTTATAGGAAGTTAAGCTTTTTTGTTTCTATTTAAGTAATGTTATTAATCTCAGTTTTTTTTTAAACTAAAGACCTATTCTGCTACCTCATCAGAGTATGAGGATCTCTCCGGGTTTTCAGAACCTATGCCAGGTCCTACCAGGGTGGACAGTCTTGGGTTTTATGGTGGATATAACAGCTCAGATAAGTCTAGATCATCTCCCTTGGGATGAGATTTTTGACCACAGCAACTCTAAAAAAAACTGTATAACAAGTTGTGGATGAGTTATGTATGATCTGAGAACAGCCAGATGCAGAACACCAAAGCGGTTTTGTGGATTACCACAAAGTCCAAAGGGCTCTCTTAGATACCATGGTCTTCCTAAGTGTCTCTACTACATATAGTGAATTCAGTCACCATTTGTTCCTTCAAACATTCTGTGGTCAATGGTTCTAGAGGAAGATTTCCAGGCTGACTTGTACACAGTATTTTCCCCACTACAAAACCACACAACAGCATGGACTTTCAAGAATTTAGTTATGGTTCATCATTTCTTTTCTCTCTTTATTATGGATTATGCATTTCACCAGGGCAGGCAGGTAAAACAGTGAATAGAATGACATACTTAGAGTCAGGGAGACTCATCTTCCTGAGTTCAAATCTGGCCTCAGACACTTACCAGCTGTGTGACCCTTGGGTAAGTCACTTCACCCTGTTTGCCTCAGTTCCTCATCTATAAAATGAGTTGGAGAGGGAAATAACAAATCTCTCCAGCATTTCTGCCACAAGAACCCCAAATGGGGTCATGAAGAGTCAGACATGACTTAAAAAGGACTGAACATACTTCACCAGAATAAGGCACTAATGTTCTGTGACTCTTCCATCCATCCAGTCATTCAATCAACAGGCATTTCTTAAGTACTTTATCAAATATTTCTGAAAGCTAGTATTTTTAAAAGTATTTAGCAGGTACCATACTACATGATATAATTAAGATGGGGAGGTTACAAATAAAGACAAAATACATAGAGACAATCCCAGCACTCCCTAATCTCCAGGAGTGTTCATTCTAATGGGACAGAGAACATGTAACTACATGGATGCATAAAAAGTTACATACAGAATATGTGAAAGTAAAATGAAAAAGAAGAGATTAGCAGCAAGGGGGGCCAGCAATGACTTCCCACCAATGGTAGTATTTGAGCTAAATACTGAAGGAAGCCAAGGAAAGGAAGAGGCAGAGGTGAGGAGCATGAACATTCCAGGTGTGGGGAACAGCCCGTTCGAAGGTGCAGTGGTGGGCACAGCATGAAGACTCCATAACCATGAATTAAAGGAAAGAACAAGACAGATGTGACCAGAGTTCAAGGACAGCTTTCGTGGTTGGATACCAAATAACAGGAAGAGAAAAATATCCACATTTTCAGTAGCTCCATGAAGGTTAACCCAAGTGTCCCTTCAGGCAAAATGCCCAGAATCCACTGTTTTCCCTCCACAACTGGTTCTTGCAGCCATTTGGCACCTTATACTGATTGAAAGATGAGGCCAATTTCTCCATTTCTCTCTTAGTGTAGGTGAATGAGATTATTAAGTTTCCAGCTTCTCATTTAGTTACAGCTACTGAAATACTTTCAGCAATCAAGACTCCAAAAGTGTGTGCACAAAGAGTAACTTGGCATTCCTGTGTGGCACCATGTGTTCACAGAGAAGGGCATGTCATTTACAAATCTTCCTCCAGACAAACGTATATGATCTTTCAAGGACTCTCTGTATCTTGTTCCTGGTGGGCCCCCCACATTTCATCCAGGACTGTGTAACACATGACAAGGAGAAAAGAGGGTATCAATCTTAGCTCATGGTAGCATTATTATACACAGATGGTCAGGGGCCAACCCCAGGGGCCAACCTCAGCCATATGAGCATCGCTAACCTGATTGCTTGTTCCAAGTTATACAGTGTTACCTGTCTAGCTGCTGCAACACACACACACACACACATTATAAACCCATAGGACAAAGTAAAAATTCAAAGCATCATAGATATAGAGCTGGAAGGTCATTGGAGGTCATTTGAAAGATAAGGAAAATGAGGCACAGAAAAGTTAAATGATTTGCCTAAGATTACCCAGCTAGTATGCATCTGCAACCAGGTCTCCTTGATTCCAGGTCCAACCTTGTATCCACTAACATCTAACTACCTAGATAATAGTGATACAGTAGAACTGGAGAAAAAGGAGGGAATCTTTGTGCTTAAAAAACAACATTTGAGGTACTGATACAGAGGCATCTTACTGTTCCTATGACATATTTTGTCTTACAGTCCTTTGTACCTTCCTTAAATTCACAGTAAAATAAATTTGTCCAACTCATGTTAGTTCTCAATGTCAGCAAGTTAAGTTGGACTAATCAGCATGCAGAAATTATAACCTTCATTTGATGGAGCACTAAGAAAATTTAGTAATGGACATCATCTATACTTTTAATGTAATCTCTATATCTAGTCTATACTCTCCTATAAAGCCATGGCAATAAATGTTTTGAAACAGAATCTGTTCAAAATAACAGCTACCACCAAGGTTTCTTTAAGTAGATGAACCAAAAGATGTAGTTCATTACAAAATAAAGCAAAACATCAAAGCAGGTTAGCAAAATATATGACAAAGAAAATTCTTCTATACACAGGAATATAATCTTTGATGTATTCCTGTTAGTGGTGGTGGATAGGATTCATTTAAATATCATCTATAAGAAAGAAAATGCTTATAGCCAGGACAATTCACACTCCAGAGCTGTCCCAGTTGGACAGCTCCCTACCTTCAATGTTGTCACTTGCTGATTCTCTCTAGAGTTGCTGATGTCATCTGGTGGACTAGAAATGTCATCAAATTATGGTTGTGTTGGTCCTTCTTCATTCTCCAAGAGGCCCAATGACATCAGGAGGGTAATATCTTGACTTACCTTTGAATTAGATATGAGTGGTGCAGAGCTTACAAAGTCATCAACTCTGTCCTCCAGAGTCAACAATGTCCATTTGGAAGACAAAGCTCAAGATGACTGGTGATGACCAGGAATGCAGTAAGTCATCTTGTCCTTACTAAATTAGGGTCTTTCCCAGGTTTCGGTTTGTCTGAGACCATGCCAATTCAATAACTAAGGACTGGGTAAGACATGGAACAAAAGATAACTTAATTTACCATCACAAAGATATCAATCCAGGAGGGTGAGACCCTTAGAGTTTCTGGCCAGAACAGAAAACAATTGCTATTTACTCTCATTCTCAGACACTGATACCTAGTGATCCACAGAGGCATAGTTTAAGGCTATCATTGGCTATACAATGAAAGACAGAGTGATTTGGATTTTAAAATGACATCAAGTAGCTCCATTTATAATGCAGTGGGCTTTTGTAATGGCAAGCAAAGAAGTACTTAGTGCCTTGTTTCAACTATTTAATTATTTAGCACCTTGTTTCAGCTCAAGTTTCTTTTGAGCCTTGCCCATAATTATATCAATTAGATATTATATCTGTTTCTTTGTTAAGAAACAGAACTTGTGAACCCTGCAGTGGGAGGAACTTGCTGATACAATAGGAAGGGGAAGAACAGGGAGGAGCTAATGATCATATATAAGGAGAAGCTCAAGCTGGGATAGAGCAGAATTGAGAAGAGAACACTTGTGGTGGCAGAATTGAGAAGGAGAAAACTTGTGGCACCTTTATTCTGTCTGTGTTGATTTGTGTTTGGAATACTTTGTACAGAAACCCTGGCACCTTACTGGAAGCCTTGAAAGAGGATTTTCTTGTCTGTTTACAGAAGTCCTGGAGGAGGGTTTCAGAGGTCCTGGAACCATACTGATGATTTGTGTTGAATTCTCAGATTTTGTTTGTGGGTCTGTGTTGATTTCACAGGCAGAAAGTGAATTGATGATGGTGCCAGCGATGTGTACAGATGTTGTTTTGGCTCTGTTAAGCTTTGTCTTTCCAGAAACAGAAACTGTGAAGGACTTGAGGTGGACTGGACACTGTGAGCTTCAATATGGAATGGAAATGGGATGAGGAACTGGATGTGGAGGTAGATGATGAGTTAGATGAGGAGCTCAGAGCTTCCTACCTTTGAATAAGGTGACAGTTGGGTAAATTCAGGCAAAAGCTGGGGCCATGGAAGAGGAACCATGGGAGCTGAGAGCCATCCTTGAGTCAAGATGAAAAGTCTTGGGTATTTAATGCTGACTGAGAAATTAAGACGATATTTCCTAGGGGTGCGAAACTTTTATGTACTGAATTATTGTACTTTGTGTCCCTTAAGGAGGCTTGCTTATTAAGGATGAATGAGTTAAGGACTTACTTAATGATATCTTTTGTTTAAAACTATGTGGCCACTTTAGTGATGAGTTGCTATGTTATAACAATATGAATACTGTACTTTGGTTTCTGTGAATGTTTTGCTTTAATTTACTGCTGAATAAATAGAGAGTTCACTATACTATGTGGACCTTAGAGCTATTCACAGCAGCAGTCCTCTAGAAAGCTGCTTGTGCTTGGCTTTACAGCTTTTAACAACCTTTCTTTTCCAAGCTATATTGCAAAAAAAATCAAAAGTGGAAACCACACAGGACAAAAAATAATTTGTCCTCTTTTAAAACAAAACAAAATAAACAAATGAAAGAGAAGAAGGAAGAAGAAGCTGCATTACCAAACTTCTGTTCAAATTGGCAGGTTGGCTCTCCAGAGGGCAGTGACTGCTTCTCTCAGATAACATGGTAAAGATAGTCAGTGAAAAATATTCTCCTAAAACTGTAGTTCACTCCTTCCCACAAATACAAACTCCATGGGAGCTTAAATTAAGCTTAAACTTAGATGACCATAATAGTAGTAAGGCACATGTTTATGAAATATGTGTGGCAAGGGTTAAATCACAACACCTGCTTGGGAAATCCTTCTCTCTGTGTAGACTTTGCAGAACTCTTGTTATTTTTTTGTTGCTATTCATCCTTCATTCTTGAAGACCAATGACATAATGAGGATAATGAATTGGATATGAGTGGGGCAAAGCTGTGAAAATTTATCAGCTTTATTCTCTTCCCCAGAGTCAACAAAATTCAGTAGCAAGACAAAGGTCAAGGTGACTGGCAATAGTCCAAGATGTAGTGGGTGACCCTGGCCTTCCTTAAAAACCTGTCAAGCTGACAGCCTGAATGATGCTCATTTATCCTTTGCTAGACATTCTCTTCACTGTACTGTTATCTGCTGATCCTTTACCTTGAGGTACTCATTGTCAGTTTTTTAGTAGCATTTGTTGCTTCTCCAATAAATTGTTGGTATGTATCTTCCCTCCTCTACCCTCCACTTCTCCTCCTTAGACTAAAGGTAAGTCTACCTTTTTGATTTTTTTTGCTTTTACTTGAGGAACTACTTTCTGAGTTGAGTATAACACTAATAGTAATACATCTATATCTTTGCACCCCCACACACCCCTGTGGTCTTTATGAAGATATATAAGTATGTATATGTGTATTCAGAATTTTCATGTATGTGTGTGTGCATATGTATACACACACCAGAGAATACTGGAATGAATCATTATACAACAATAATATCTATAAGTATATACATTAAAATGTTATTCAACTTAGGGTGAGCACATCCTTTCAATTTCCATCATTCATCAATTTGCTATCCTAGGTCTGTTCAATTCAACCCAGGAGTTTTAAGTGAGAAAAAGTAGTGGCAGACTAGTGCTGGTAATCTTGGTCTTATTCCTTAGGCTATATGTGGCCAAGTATCTGTATTAACTGTGAGGATCTTTGACTGTCAGAAGGATATAGATGTGTCTATGTATATGCATGTAAGTATGTTTCCATATGTATGTATACACACACATTCACACATCATATGTGTTTGTTTCATCATTTCCATTTTGGCATATGCTATACAGATAGTTGGTGCAAAATGAAATCTATGTCTATATCTATATCTGTGTCTGTGTCTATGTCTATGTCTATCTATATCTATGTCTATGTCTATATCTATATCTGTGTCTGTGTCTATGTCTATATCTATGTCTATGCCTGTGTCTATATATTTATCTATGTCTATATC
>NW_027185759.1:34129318-34129669 GCF_028583685.1 Petaurus breviceps papuanus
TCCATATCTATGTCTATGCCTGTGTCTATATATTTATCTATGTCTATGTCTATATCTATGTCTATGTCTATATCTGTGTCTGTGTCTATGTCTATATCTATGTCTATGCCCGTGTCTATATATTTATCTATGTCTATGTCTATATCTATGTCTATGCCTATGTCTATATATTTATCTATGTCTATATCTATATCTATGTCTATGCCTATGTCTATATATTCATCTATGTCTATATCTATATCTATGTCTATGTCTATATCTATATCTATGTCTATGCCTATGTCTATATATTTATCTATGTCTATATCTATATCTATGTCTATGTCTATATCTATATCTATGTCTATGCCT
>NW_027185759.1:34129769-34176840 GCF_028583685.1 Petaurus breviceps papuanus
TATCTATGTCTATATCTATGTCCATATCTATGTCTATGCCTATGTCTATATATTTATCTATGTCTATGTCTATATCTATATCTGTGTCTGTGTCTATGTCTATATCTATGTCTATGCCTATGTCTATATATTTATCTATGTCTATGTCTATATCTATATCTGTGTCTGTGTCTATGTATATGTCTATATCTATATCTATGTCTATATATTTATCTATGTCTATATCTATATCTATATTTGTGTCTATGTCTATATCTATGTCTATGTCTATTTAGTTATGTCTGTCTATATCTATGTTTATGTCTATATATTTATCTATGTCTATTTCTATATCTATGTCTATATCTATATCTATATTTGTGTCTATGTCTATATCTATGTCTATGTCTATTTAGTTATGTCTGTCTATATCTATGTTTATGTCTATATATTTATCTATGTCTATTTCTATATCTATGTCTATATCTATATCTGTGTTTGTGTCTATGTCTATGTCTATATCTATATCTATACCTCCCCCCTTTCATCATAATAACTTGAGGTACTTTGATGGCTCCAGAACATAGCAAGAGAATAAAGACTTTGAAGGTTTTTTGTTTGTACATGTAGGAATTGTGGGAATTGAGCAAACCATACTGACTCATCTTGTGACTTAATTCTTGATCTGTCTCAGTTTCCTTTCTATCAATTTCTATTTTGTGAGAAAATGTTATTGCATTGTTTGAACCTAGCCCTGAATGACCATGAAGCTGGATTCCTTCTACACATTTTTTAGAGATCCTTAATTAAGGACCTAGGTTTTACTGACCAGAAACCCAGTCAGAGCCAAACACTGATGTAAAGAGTTTTCCCACAATTAGACATCTCAAGCAACCCATATGTCTTATCTGAAAACTTACCTCATACTGGTCAGTCAGTCACTGTTTCTTTGTTCCTTTGATTGAATGTATAACTTGAAGGGGAGTAGGACACTTCTTGCCTGTTTGTTCCCCCCTTCTCAATTCAGAAAGCCCCTAATCCTTCCTCCATTTAGAAATCAGTTTACCTGCCCTTGAATCCTGGTTATATCCTGTTCATTGTTTTCTTTTAATGCATAAAAATCTGTCTCCCCCTTGTATTCAGGATCTGCATACAAGCTGAGGAGATCTGGTCCCAATTTGTTATGCAATTGGCATGCATTGTTTAATAAACTGATATGCTCAGAAACTCAAAACTTTATTTCCTCAGTTATTTCAGATTTCACCCATCACATTTATTTGCTACTGACTATTTCTCATCATCTCACTGAATGGCTTGGAAGGAGCCCAGGAGTCCTAAGACAAATAACATTCCTTGATGCAACATAAAGAGTCCTCCAAATGAATATCTTTCAGACTGGGGATGGCTTTTGACCTTTTGAGACTAAACTAAGCACCTTTGAATCCATCAGAAAACAGGCAGGGTGTTGGGTATGAAGTTATATGCCAGATATCTTGTGATGGCAATGTCCTAAGCTAAACAAAATTTCTAGGCCCACTGTAAAAGTATTTCAAATGGATATTTTTCAGATTATGGACAGCTTTTGGCCCTTTGAGACAAAACCAAGCACCCCCTGAATTCATTAGGAAACAGGCAGGGTATTGGATGCGGTCACTTGCCATAGTTCTTATGATGGGGATGTCTTTGTGTGATTCTAACACATCTGACAAATTCTCTCCTGATTAAGGAACTAAAAAGGGGAAGCCAACTTTTGATATGAACCTTTAAAATGCCAGCTCTTGATAGCAACACACTGATGAATTTGGCGGTACTGACAAGAGAATTGCCAGGTAACAGTGTGATGGAGGCATTATCCAACAACATATAGCTGCAGCAAAAGAAATGGATTTACAACTGCCAAAAATCAAATAAGCAGCCTGGCAAATATATAAGAAAAGCTGAATAAAACTGGTGATTTTAAGAACATGATCAGCTTGGTAATTTTGAATCACGCTTGTGCTGTGTTTCCCTAAATATTTTATACATCAATTGAGTTCCCTTATGTTAAATGGTGAGAACAAAAGTTCTTTTTTTTTGTTGGTGACACATCCTTTTACTTGACTTTGCAAGAAGAATGTGGCATGACTGGAATTTTTCTTTTATCCAAAGGCATTAAACATTCAGAATTTATTTCTGTTGCTTTAAATTCTATTTCCAAGATAATTATTTAAATGGTTGTTATTGTTGAGATCTGCTATCCATTCAACCATAAGAAATATTGGGATATTTTGCCCTTAGCAACCACATTTTCTTTCTTGTGTGCATCAAAATGATGATATTCCCCTGAAAGGTCTCCACTTTCCAATTTTTCTCCCTGTTTAGCAAGTTTACTGGCTGCTACTCTACAACATTCATGTGTAAAAATAGGAATTAAATTAAATGGATCTTTTTTGGACCAAACTTGTGATTCTAGTCCATTAGTATAAGAAACTTAGGATGAAGAAGGTCCTTCTACCAAGGTACTTTGCAATTTATATTCTTTGAGAACTGTCTTAGGGGTACTGAGAGAGTTAGTGACTTACCTTGGGTCACATAGCTAAGAAATCTCAGAACTTGAAGCTAGAACTTTCTGACTCCAAGACCAACTTGCAATTCATTATGTCACACTGTTTCTCAAAATAGATCTTGTGAATTACCTATTTTTTTCATTAGGAAAATGTGCAAATTTAGAAAAAGGAAAACCTATCTCTCTTGCCCAGGTGTAGAAGATTTAGTGTCTTGGCTTCCCTAGACTTTCAAGTTGATGGTGTTTTATCAAGATGCTTCATTCAGGAAAATGCATCAGTTAAATATGAATATGTAATTAGATTTCTTTTACAATATTTGTAAATTTACTTATGTTTGTAAGATGGGTTGCTCAAAGTAGTTCCCTTGATGAGTTCAACTTAATGAGTTTGCAAGGCAGTGAGCCTGTAGTTGGGAAGTTTGCCAAATCAAGTACCTCCACATACAGAGTCTGGTAATGCCCATTGGCATCTTCTTTAGATGACAGAAGATGACTCCTAATTAGGTTTCAGTGACTAGAGTTTGTCCCACAGTGACTTGGCTGGTTTGGAGCTATTCCTTGGCACCCACTAGGGGATGAGTTCCAGTAATTGGGGCTGTTCCCTTGATGCTTTAGTTGTCTGCAACTCTTGTGGGGGCAGCAGAGTGGCACAATGGATAGAGTGCCTGGCCCAGAGTCATCTTCCTGAGTTTAAATCCAGCTTCAGATACTTACTAGCTGTGTGACCCTGGGAAATTCACTTAACCTTTGCCTTCCTCAGTTACTTAACCCTGTTTTCCTTGGTTTCCTCTATAAAAGGTTCTGGAAAAGGAAATAAGAAACCATGTCAGTATCTTTACCAAGAAAATCCCAAATGGGGTCATGAAGAGTCAGCCATAAGTCAAAATTGACTGAGAAACAACAAAACTCTTAAGAGCATGGCTCAGGTTAGATAATTAAGACCACAGGGCTTACATATAAAGCTACCCAACAGATTTAGGGTGAATGTATCCTTTCAACTACCATTATGTCCCAATTTGCTATCCTAGGTCCTCTCAATTCAACCCAGGAATTTCAAGTGATAAGAATGTAGTGGCAGATTAGAGCTAGCAATCCATTTTCCTTTTCAAAATTTTGTTTATTTTTGCCTTTTTGCTTGTAATTTTCTTAACATAGCAACAGTTATGATGGGGAATAAGCTTCTTCTTCTCTTCCCTCATTCACACTAATCCTGGAAATTATTAATAGATGCCTTAGGACAGAAGCACATGGGACCTACAGTCCCTGCCTACACTCCCCCTGTCCCAATATACCAGGGAGACCTGTGATATCTTTCTGGATCTGGAGTCTCCTACTTATGGGTACTCCCTTCACTGGTGTAGAGCATAGCTCATCTGTGTTTTCTTATCTTGGGCAAGTCCTTTCCATATAATCCTAATAAATTTACCATGAGGGGCGGGGGTGGAGTAGGTAGGTAGGGTGGGGTCTACCTAATACTTCTACTAATTGTTTTGACATTTCTGGTATGTTGGCTGATCCTCATGGTTACTCTGTGACTAGCTCACACTCTTTACTTTCTGACACTCCACCTCCTATTGAATCATTCACTGATAATGTGTGACAGCTGGTTAATGCTCTTCATGGACCTTCTCATCTTCCTTTTGGCTGACCCTTACCTTTAATTCTCAGAGATAATGGAGGTCCTGTGTGGCTTCCCAGCCACATAGTGTCACATTGAGGAACCATAAGATGGTTCCATGAGATATATTTATTTTTTGTAATGCAGTCAAGTGGTACAGTAAAGAGAATGTTGGACCTGGATTCAGGAAGTTATAAATTCACATTCTCCCTTAGACACTTACTAGCTGTGTGATCCCAGGGAATTCATTTAATCTTTGCCTGCCTCAGTGTTCTCATTTGTAAAATCAGGATAATAGTAGCATCTACCTGCCAGGATTGTTATGAAGATCAAGTGAGATATTATCTAAAGTGTTTTGTAAACTTTAAAGCATTACATAAATGCTGGAAATTACTACTGCTACTGCTGCTATTATTTTAAAATATAGTGTCCTTTCCTTCATCAGGTGGCTTAAAAAAAAAAACAAATTCGTTTTTTTTTAATTTACTTTTTTTCCTCTGAGAATTGACTTTTTTCCCCTAGAAAAGTCTGTGAGTTCAGTAGAATCCAGAATATTTGCAGGAAAGGGAATACTGAAGGTGACTGAGGGCGTTTGGCAACAGTTACTACAAAAATAAGGTCGCTTTTTTGTATGTAGGAAGATAATGTGTCTCACGAAGGGCTGATATAGATGTAGAAATTAAACATTACATTAAACTGGCAACTGTAGTTACTGAATTGAGAGAAAATAGTGATTGTGAATAATAATGATGAGAACTGCAGTGTTGGATGGGAAATTAAGGGGATCTGCACGTTGTTTTTCATTGGCTTTGGTTTTTCTTTTGAAGATAATTTCCTCCACTGTGTGCCAAAATCTTCATCTCATTGCTGTTGCTTTATTCCATATATGTCCATATCAGAATTGTTAGAATGAGGTCATTGATATGCAGAGATCTTTCCTATATTTTCCAAAGAAACTACCATATTGCTATTAACCCACTGACTGCTTAAAAAACAAAACAAAGCAACTGGCGGTCCAGCATAGTACAGTCAACAAATATAGAAAAAGAACACGGAGATTTCTTCCATGTGAGCTTAAATCACAGGAGTAAAGGACTATAGATTTAGAGTTGGAATAGACTCTGGTGTCATCTAATTCAGTTCCCTCATTCTACAGAGTAGAAAGTTGACATTTAGAGAGGGGGATAGCCTCTCTGGTGAAGTGACTATCCCAGGACCATACAAGATACCAAGTCATAGAAACAGAAATTGAACACAGGACCTCTGACTATATATCTCAGTCTTTGCAATGTACCAAACTATCTTTCTGCCTAATTTGCTTTCTTATTATTGTTTCTTAGCCTGTGTTCAATTTCTCCATTTCCTTAGGTGTGGCACTTTGGGCTTGGTATATTTCTAGGTTCCCTGATAATCTACAGGACTGCTTACCAGAAAAAGAAAACAAACAGTAGGCAAAGAGAAACCTGTCAATAGCATAGTTCATAGGCAACTTATCAAGAGTCACAATCTGTCTATAACCTGAGGCTCAGGTTAAATGACACATGCATGATCAAACAACTAATAATTGTTAAGAGGGGAGATTTGGACCCAGGTCTTTCTGATACTAAGTACAGCCCTCTTTCCATTATACTACATTACTTCAGGCCAAGGCCAATATGTGAAGGACTTGAAATTTTCCCAGTGTTGAAACTCTTTCCCTTGAGATAGACTGAGTGGACCAACAATTTAGAGAGTTGCCTCAGTATGGGGAAAAAGTGTCATATGATTTGTGATGATCAGTGTTAGTAAGTATCAGAGGTGAGATTTGAACCTACATCTTTCTGACTACAAGTCTCGTAGTCTTTTCATTTCATCATGACTGTAGCTTGTCAAACCTGGAATTTCAAGTTCAACATGCTGGAGTCATCATTTAGAATCTATACATGATCATGGATCAAAACCCAGACATCTGGTTGGATCAGACAAAATGGTGCATTTGGCACATATGAATTATACTCCTTCTTAAATTCCCAATGGCCCATTGCCAGAAAACTTAACCTACATCAGTGTGGGAGGCTCTCTATGGCTTGGAGAAGTGCTCACACAGGATCCAAGGAATAGAGAAGAACCTGGCACAAGAATTTATTTTGCAAAGATTAGTAGTAACATGGTACAACATAAAACATTCTGGACATGAAACGAGGAGACCTAGGTTCAAGTCTTGCCTAAGATTCATGCTAGATTTTTAACCTTGTATAAGTCGCTTAATTCTTTAGAATCTTAGTTTCCTAATTGGCAAAAGAGGAATAATCATGCTTACACTACCCTATGTGTTTCACAAAGTGAGGAAAGTGCTTTCTAAACATCAATGTGCTATATAAATGTGAGTTGTTTTTATTGATCTGGGAAAGGAACCTAAAGAAAGGAATCATAATCAGCATTAAATCTCACATCATGCAGTTTAGTTTATACTTTGCTATCCTTAAACATGAGTAACTATAGTTATTGGACACTTGTTATTGGTGCGATGATCCATTTTCTCTACTTTCTCCTTGCAGCACCAGGAAGAGGAGGCTGGGGTGGGGTTAGTGGGTAAGAAGTCAAAACCACTGGTACCATCTCATTGGATCCATCCTGACAATCCTGCCTGCTTCAGTTAAATAAATGATATAAATGTAACCAGCAGGTGTCACTGTTGAGGGTAGACTTCAAATAGGCTTTTTATCAAAAAGAGTCAAAGAGCAGATGGCATTGGCATCTGGATATGGGAAATAATGTAGCGGGGCTGCTGTACACAATTTTCAGGGAAGCAGAGGAATAAGTGGGACAAGAAATGACCATTTCTTCACTGGAGGCAGCTGGCTTCTAGCCCAGCAGCTGTTATCCAGGGATGATGCCTTAATAAAGTCTCTTCCTCCCACCCCAACACAAACACATATATGTACTCACATGCACACACACATACACACACACACACACACACAAAAATACCTGAGAGAGACAGAGAGAGAGAGAGAGAGAAACAGAGACAGGGAGACAGACACAGACATAGACACAGAGACAAAGAGAAGATGAAGGGTCACATGGTTAGGGTTAAAAACAATAATGGTACAGCCAGAACTCCTAGGTTGTGTTTCTTTGAGGTCCCGGGTTTTGGCTTACCTACAAATAAAAGCTTTGGGAGTTCTGTTCTGAGGAGTCACAGGTATCCAGTACCCACTAAATGTTTGCCATGTTGTGATAGTAATGGCAATTAAAGATTCCCCTGTATTGGCTTGGTTTTCAAATTGATTGTGTTAAAACCCAGAGCTTGTTAATCCCACCTGTGGGATGGACTTGTTGATGTGAAAAGAAAGTCCTGAACTGGGAGGAGCTGGTGACGTAGATTTGGAGAGACAAGAGAGAGGCAGAAGAACTTTTTTTTGGAAGCAGCACCTCGTGGAGAGAGAGAGACTAAGAGAATTGCTGGTGGCCACTTTGAATTGCCCTGGACTTTTGAGACCTGCCCCCTGAGCTGCCAAGGACTGAGGAGACATGGCTGTTTTGCTGGTACTTTGTCTGTCTGTTTTGATGTTGTTTTGCCAGATTTGTCCACTGGTGAAAGACTGTCCTGTTGAAGAAGTCCTGGAACCTGGCTTTTGGTTAAGAAGCCCTGAGACTGTCCTGCAGACAGAGAGTGAATACTGTCCACTGGTGAAGGACAGTGCTGTTGTTGCAGGGGTCTGGAGACTGTCCTGCAGACAGAGTGAATACTGTCCACTGGTGAAGGACAGTGCTGTTGTTGCAGGGGTCTGGGAACCTTTCTGTTGGTTCAGAAGCCCTGAAGAAGGATTTTCTTGTTGTATGTTTACAGAAATCCTGGGAGAGGGTTTTGCTAATGTTTTCAGGGGTTCTAGGACTGTTCTACAGACAGAGGATGAATTAGTGAAGAGACTGGCAATGTATCTTGTGGCCTTGCTAAGCCTTGTCTCCCCAGGAACTAAGATTGCTGAGAACTTGCCTCTTGTCAAGATGAAGAAAAGACCTCCATTTGGGTATTAAGTGCTGAGCTTAAACTTGATGTAACTCTGGGGTAGATTCAATTGTGATCCAGGGGTGGGGAACTTTTGACCTTTTTGTGTTCTATGGTAGAGCAAATGAATGTATTTTACTTATGTTTGGAAACTAATCTCCTTTTGAGAAGAGGGGCTTTGTGGTGGACTAAATGAAGTTATAGCCTAGGGGTGGAGAAGTATTTAGAACTGGGACTTTGTAATTGATTGAATGATTGGAAGGTCCTGGGGTGGGGTAGTACTTGGAGATTATTTAATCAAGCTTAGTAAATGCTGTATTTGGAATGATGTCATGTTTTGATCTTCTCTGTTCTTGGTTTGTCACTGAATAAAATGGAGAGCACCTATGCTGGTATTTTGAACCTTGGGAAGTTGCCTTTCCTTGGTATTATATTACACATGTTTCTTTTTATTTCTGCTTTCCTATGGAGAAACAGTGCCATAGGGGTTCCAGTCATGGAACCAAGAAGGCCTGTATTCAAGTCCTGCCTCTGACACATTAAGGCTATGTGAACCTGAGCAAGTCCCCTGACCTTTCAATGTTCTTGGCAACTCACTAAGTTGCAGAGATGGCATGGACCAGCATTTGTAGTTAGTATTTCCTTATCTGACAGTCCCCTATAGCAATGAAATCACTGGTTCAATTCCTACCTATGTCTTCTATTGTTATCATTAAAGAACTAGGTACAGCCATACCATTGTGTGGATAAACTCCTATGGATGGCAGCAGGTGTGGGCAGAAGGAAACATTTTTTTTCCTTCAGAAGATGAAATTGAGCCAGAGTGTGACTGGATGAATAAATTGACCCCAAATGATTAGATTAATGAAATTATCAGTGCGACTTATAAGAGGTCTTGTATCTTTTTTAGATAAAGAAAGAGAAACAGCCAGCTACCTGAAAGCCTTAGAGAGCTTGATATTAACCCAAAGTGCTCTTGGATGTTGAATGTAGTTGACCTTATCATTGAACACTAAATGGATCAATGGAAGTTTCTACAATGGGAGCCAAGGACAAACTGGTTGTATAGTCTCTGTACTTAAGGGAAGCTTCTTGAGGACACTGTGGATAGATGATGAGGACTTAGAGCAATGAGGAGCTAAGGTACTCCATGGTCACATGGATTTTCTAAGTTTAAGCCCACCTTCTACTAAACTCTTTTTATACTTATGGGAGAGTGTGTCACATACTTGGAAGAGGGAGGGTGTTTTGTGCTATATTTTCATACTATACCATCTTAGTAAATACCTCAAAAAAACCTCAAGACAGACAAGCAATACACATTTATTAAACACAGACGCTGTGTTAAGTGCTAAGTATTCAAATGCAGGCTAAAAGAAAGACAGTCCCTGACTTTAAGCAGTTGGAGGAAGACAACACAAAGGGGAACTCATGGGGGAGCGGTACCTGAGAAAAGGCATACTGTCAAAATTCAAGAAGTTAGAAGCAGACCCCACACCAGAGGTTCCCAGGAGTGACTCATTGATGGAAGAAGTGGGTCATAATTGTGGAAACATATTTGGGAATATTCTAGGGTGAGTGGAAAATTAAGCATGGTGGCAAAATCTGGAAAATCTGAATCAGAGGCAGGAGAGGAGTTTAATCTTAGCTGGTTGACTAAATTACTAGAAAGATTCTCAGTTGATAATTTTGGGGGATCTTGACACAACTGCACCAGGGAATCACTCCAAATTCCTCAGAGGTATCCTAGAATCTGAAGAAATTATGGAGTTCTTAACCTGGGCACTGAGATTTTTCTGTGAGGATAAGAGTTGAGTTAAGGATGCTCACAGCTTATATGGGCTATATTTTCCTCATGCTTTCTGAATCGAATTAAGTTGAATTGATTAGGCAGCACAGAAAAAAATAACTTAGTTTTCTTTCTTACCCTATTCTGTAACACTCAATTCAGAAAAAACAAAACAAAACATATGGATTGTATTTTAAAAGAAATCTTACTAATTTATATATTTAATGCCATCCCAATTAAATTATCAAAAATGTTTTTACTGTTAGAAGAAAAATAATAACAAAATTCATTTGAAAGAATAAAAACTCAAAAATATCAAAGGAACTAATGAAAAAAATGTTAAGAAAGGAGGTTTCCCTGTACCAAATCTGAAATGGTATTATGTGATAGCAATTATTAAAATTATCTAACACTGCCTAAGAAATAGAAAGGTAGATTAGTAGAATAGAATAGTCTTACAAATTAAAGCAGCAAAATGACTATAGTAGCCTTGTTTTTTTCCCATAAGTGTAAGGACTTAAATTTGGGGGATAAGAATTTATTATTTGGTAAAAATTGTCAGGAAAGCTGGAAAGTAGGCTGGCAGAAATTGGACATAGACAAATATCTTACACCATTTACCAAGATAAGGTAAAAATGGATACATGACCTTGATATAAAGAGAGATATTAAAAGAAAATTTGAAGAACATGGAGCATATTACCTCTCAGACTTATGGATAGGTGAACAATTTATTTATTGTTAAATTAAAAAAAAAGATGATTTATTTATTTATTTTTTTTTAAAATTTGGTCTTTATTGATTTGTTTACTTTTAGTTTACAGGATTCAATTCCACAATTCCTTGAGTTTCAAATTTTCTCCCCCTACCTCCCATTTCTCCCCCCCCCCCCAATGGTGGTATACAATCAAGTATAGGATCTGCAAATCGTTTCACATTAGACATTAGTCAGGCTATAAAGAAGGATTGTAATGGATAGAATGAACAATGGGAAAGAGGAAACAAAACCAAACAAGAAAAAGATAGAGAGCAGGTAGTTTACTTCAATCTGTATTAAAACTCTGTTCTTCCTAAATTTTTCTCTGAATGTAGTCATCTCTCTCCAACATGAGTCTTTTGGAGTTGATTTATAACCCTGCATTGCTGGGAAGAGTCCAGTCTACCAAAGTTGGTCATTACACATACATTGTATCTGTAATTGTGTACAAATTTCTTCTAGTTCTGCTCTTCTCACTCAGCATCAGATTGTATAAGCCTCTCCAGGTAAATATGAAGTCCATCTGCTCCTCGTTCCTTATAGCACAATAGTATTCCATTACATTCATATACCACAACTTGTTCATACATTCCCAAATTGATGGGCATCCCCTTAATTTCCAATTCTTTGCCACCAAAAAAAGAGCTGCTATAAATATTTTTGTACAAATGGGTCTTCCTCCCACTTCTATGATCTCTTTGGGATACAACCCTAGAAGTGGTATTGCTGGGTCAATGGATATGAAATTACTTATAGCCCTTTGGGCATAGATTGCTCTCCAGAATGGTTGAATCAGTTCACAACTCCACCAACAATGCGTTAATGTTCCAATTTGTCTACATCCTCTCCAGCATTTATCATTTTCCTGTTTTGTCACCTTAGCCAATCTGACTGGTGAGAAGTGGTACCTCAGAGTTGTTTTGATTTGCATTTCTCTAGTGAATAGTGATTTAGAGCATTTTTTCATATGCTTATAGATATCTTTGATATCTCTGAAAACTGCCTGTTAATATCCTTATCAAATGGGGAATGACTTGTATTCTTATAGTTTTGACTCAATTTTCTGTATATTTTAGAAATGAGGCCTTTATCAGAGACATTGATTGTAAAAATTCTTTCCGAATTTTCTACTTCCCTCTTAATCTTGGTTACATTGGCTTTGTTTGTACAGAAACTTTTAAATTTCATGTAATCAAATTATCCATTTTGCATTTTATAATGCTTTCTAATTCTTGTTTGGTTGTAAAGTCTTTCCCTCTCCATACATCTGACAGGTAAACTATTCCTTGCTTTCCCAGATTATTTACACTATCAGCCTTTATACCTAGATCATGCACCCATTTAGACTTGATTTTGATATATGGTGTCAGATAATGGTCTACACCCAGTTTCTGCCATACTATATTCCAGTTTTCCCAGCAGTTTTTGTCAAATAGAGAGTTCTTATCCCAACTGGGGTCTTTGGGTTTATCAAACAGTAGATTACTACAATCATTGACTGCTGAGTCTTGGATTGTCAGTCTATTCCATTGATCTACTGCTCTGTTCCTCAGGCAGTACCAAGTAGGTCTGATGACTGCTGCTTTATAATACAGATTAAAATCTGGTATAGCTAGGCCACCTTCCCTAGCATTTCTTTTTATTAATTCCCTTCACATTCTAGACATTTTGTTCTTCCAAATGAATTTTGTTACTATTTTTTCTAGTTCTATAAAGTAATTTTTTGGTAAATTGATTGGTATGGCACTAAATATATAATTTAATTTAGGCAAAATTTTTATTTTTATTATATTAACTCGAACAAGTCACGAGGAATTAATGTTTTTCCAGTTAGTTAGATCTGACTTTATTTGTATGAAAAGTGTTTTGTAGTTGTGTTCATATAAGTCCTGGGTTTGTTTTGGCAGGTAGATTCCCAAATATTTTATAGTGTCTACAGTAACTTTAAATGGGATTTCTCTTTCTATCTCTTGCTGTTGGATTTCATTAGAAATGTACAGG
Source organism: Petaurus breviceps papuanus (assembly GCF_028583685.1). Taxonomy (NCBI): domain Eukaryota; kingdom Metazoa; phylum Chordata; class Mammalia; order Diprotodontia; family Petauridae; genus Petaurus; species Petaurus breviceps. Next base: position 34,142,450 of record NW_027185759.1, read on the forward strand.
AATGCTGAGGATTTATGTGGGTTTATTTTATATCCTGCAACTTTGCCAAATTTATTTAGTCTCAAGTAGTTTTTTACTTGACTCTAGGATTCTCTAAGTATATTATCATATCATCTGCAAAGAGTGATAGCTTGGTCTCTTCTTTGCCTAATTTGATTCCTTTGATTTCTTTTTCTTCTCTAATTGCTACTGCTATCATTTCTAAGTATCAGATTGAATAAGAGGGGTGATGGTGGACACCCTTTTTTCACCCCTGATCTTATTGGAAATGCTTCTAGCTTATCCCCATTACATATAATACTTGCTGATGGCTTTAAATTGATGCTTCCTATTATTTTAAGGAATGCTCCATTTATTACTATACTTTCTAGTGTTTTTAATAGGAATGGATGTTGTATTTTATCAAAAGCCTTTTCTGCATCTATTGAGATAATCATGTGGTTTCTGCTAGTTTTATTGTTGATATGATCAACTATACTCATGGTTTACCTAATATTAAACAATCCTTGTATTCCTGGCATAAATCCTACCTGATCAAAGTGTATTATCTTGTGATAAGTTGCTGTAGTGTTTTTGCTAACATTTTATTTAAAATTTTTGCATCTATATTCATGAGGGAAATTGATCTATAATTTTCTTTCTCTGTTTTATCTCTTCCTGATTTAGGTATCAGTACCATATTGGTATCATCGAATGAATTTGGTAGGACTCCTTCTTCATTAATTTTCCCAGATAGTTCATACAGTATTGGAGTCAATTGTTCTTTAAATGTCTGATAGAATTCACTAGTAAATCCATCTGGCCTTGGAAATTTTTTACTAGAGAGTTCACTGATGGCTTGTTTAATTTCTTTTTCTGAGATGTGGTCATTTGAGTAACTTACTTCCTCTTCAGTTAATCTGGGCAACTTATATTTTTGTAAATATTCATCCATTTCACTAAGATTGTCAAATTTATGTGCATACAATTTGGCAAAATAATTCCCAATTATTGTTTTAATTTCCTCCTCATTGGAGGTAGATTTGCCCTTTTCATTTTTGATACTCATAATTTGGTTTTCTTGTTTCTTTTTTTTATCACATTGACTAAGAGTATATCAATTTTATTGTTTTTTTTTCATAAAACCAATTCTTAGTTTTATTTATTAATTCAATAGTTTTCTTAATTTCGGTTTTATTAATCTCTCTTTAGTTTTCATTATTTCAAATTTAGTATTTAATTGGGGATTTTCAATTTGTTCTTTTTCTAGCTGTTTCAATTGCATGCTCAATTCATTGACCTCCCTTTTCTCTAATTTATTCATGTAAGCACTCAGGGATATAAAACTTCCTCTAAGAACTGCCTTTGCTACATCCCACAAATTTTGGTATGTTGCCTCATAATTGTCATTCTCTTGAATAAAGTTACTGATTGTTTCTATAATTTCTTCTTTGACTCACTTATTCTTTAAGGATTAAATTGTTTAGTTTTCAATTAGTTTTTAGTCTATCTTTCCATGATCCTTTATTGCATATGATTTTTATTGCATCATGGTCAGAGAATGATGCATTTAATATTTCTGCTTTTCTGCACTGAATTGTGAAGTTTTTATGCCCTAGTACATGGTTGATTTTTGTGTATGTGCCATGTTCTGCTGATAAGAAGGTATATTCCTTTTTGACCCCAATCAGTTTTCTCCAGAGATCTATCATATCTAGCCTCTCTAAAATTCTATTCACATCCTTAACTTCTTTCTTGTTTATTTTGAGGTTAGATTTATGAAGTTCAGAGAGGGAGAGATTAAGGTCCCCCACTAGTATAGTTTTGCTATCTATTTCTTCCTTTAATTCCTTTAACTTCTCCTCTAGGAATTTGGACACTATAACACTTGATGCATATATGTTAAGTAATGATATTGCTTCATTCTCAATGGTGACTTTTAGCAGAATATAGTTTCCTTCCTTATCTATTTTAATTAGATCTATTTTTGCTTTTGCTTTGTCTGAGAAAAGGCTTGCTACCCCTGCTTTTTTTTTTACTTTAATTGAAGTGTAATATATTCTACTCCAGCCTTTTACCTTTACCCTGTGCATATCCCTTTGTTTCAAATGTGTTTCTTGTAAACAGCATATTGTAGGATATGGTTTTTAGTCCATTCTGCTATCTGCCTCTGTTTTATGGGAGAATTTATCCCATTCACATTCTTAGTAATGATTACTATCTTTCTCTTTTCCTCCATCTTATTCCCTCCCCTGTTTATGTTTTTGTTTCTTCCTTTTCCCTTCCCCTCCTTAAAAACTTTACTTTTGTCCACTGCCTCCCTCAGTATGCCCTCCCTGTGACTCCCCCTTCTTTGCCTACCCTTTCTTCTTAGTACTATTTCCCTCCCTTCTAACACCCCCTTCTTATTCCCCCCTCCTTACCCTTCCTACTGCCTATAGGGCACTATGAATTTTTATACTTATCAGAATATGTTATTCCTCTTTACCCCAAACCAACGAGAGTAAATTTTATATAGTCCTCCTCTCCCTTCCTCCTTCCCTTCTATTATAATGAGTTTTTGTATCTTTTCATGTTAGATTCTTAAACTTAATTGAATATGTCGATCCCTCTTTGAACCAGAACCAATGAGAATAATGTTCAAATGATGTTCATCTCTTTCTCTCCTTCCCCTCTACTATAGTATGTCTTTATGCCTCTTTGTATGGCATAATTTACCTTTTTTTGTCTCATCCTTTCCTTTTGTCCCATTGCCTCCCTTTGAACACCTTAATGAGGTGTTTTTTAATCATCACATTATTTCATTTACACCCACATCCTCTATCTATGTATATCCCTTTTATATGTCATGATAATCATATAAATTTCAATATTGACAGGTACCAGTTTCTCATATAGGGATGTAAACAGTTTGTTCTTATTGCGTCCCAAGTTATGTGCATGTGTTCATGAGTGAGCATGTGTCTGTGTGTGTGTGTGTTTTCCTTTTTTATGTCTTTCTTGAGTCCTGTAATTGGAGATCAAATTTTCCACTGAGCTCTGGCTTTTTCATCAGGAAATTCTGGAAGTCCCTTATTTCATTAAACGACCATCTCCTTGCCTAAACGATTATGCTCAGTTTTGCCAGGTAGTTGATCCTTGGTTACAGTCCTAGCTCTTTTGCCTTACAAAATATCAAATTCCAATCCCTCCAATCTTTTAATGTAGAAGCTGCTAGGTTCTGTGTAATCCTGACTGTAGTTCTACAATATTTGAATTGTTTTGTTTTGGCTGCTTGCAGTATTTTCTCCTTAACCTTGTAATTCTGGAATTTGGCTACTATATTTCTTGGAGTTTTCAATTTGGGATCTTTCAGGAGGAGATTGGTGAATTCTTTCGGTAACTATTTTACTTTCTGATTCTAGGGCTTCAGGACAGTTTTCTTTGACAAGCTCTTGGAGGATGTTGTCCAGGCTGCTTTTTTCATCATGGCTTTCTGGTAGACCAATAGTTCTTAGGTTATCCCTTTTGGATCTGTTCTCCAGGTGAGCTGTTTTTTTCCAATAAGATATTTTACATTTTCTTCTAATTTTTCAATCTTCATGATTTGCTTGATTGACTCTTGGTACATCATAGAGTCCTGAGCTTTGATTTGACTGATTTTAATTTTTAGTGAATTATTTTCTTTGGTTAGTTTTGGAGGTATTTTCTCCAGTTTGGTCACAAATTTCACTTTTTTTGGGGGGCAACTGGGGTTAAGTGACTTGCTCCAGTTTGGTCACAAATTTCACTTTTTTTTGAGGGCAACTGGGGTTAAGTGACTTGCTCAGGGTCATGCAGCTAATTTTTTTGTCAAGTGTCTGAGACTGGATTTGAACTCAGGTCCTCCTGACTCCAGGGCCAGTGCACTATTCACTGCACCACCTAGCCGCCCCACAAATTTTACTTTTTAAGGATTTGTTTTCTTCATTGAGACTTTCTTTTTTCAATTTTGTCACTGTAGATTTAAATTTGTCTTCTACCTCTCTAATTTGGTTTTAAAATCTTTCTTGAGCTCCTCCAAGAATGCTTTTTGGCCTTGAGACCAGTTCAAATTTCCTTCTGTGGTCTCAGGTGTGAGTATAGAGTCCATGTTGTCCTCTGTATTAGGTTGTTCTCACTTGTTCTCACTCTCTATAATAAGCTCTTATAGATTTTCTTGCCTTCCCCTTCATCTCAGCTTCCTTCCTTCCCATTGTAATTTCCTATTTCCTAATTTCTTAGGCTGGGAGCTAAGGGCTTGGTGGTTGACTTCGTGTGCTGTAGCCTCTGGGTGTCTAGACTGAGGTCAAGGCCAGGATTCTCAGTGTTTCCCCTGAGTTACCTTGAGGCTCACAGAGTAAGCTGTGGCTGAGGAGTAGTCTGGCCACTTCAGATCTCCACCTCTATGTCCCTGGGCTCACGCAGGCTCAGCAGGTGGCAGCCAGCAGCACTGATGTCTGCAGATTCCCCTGGGAGTGCTATGGTTCACCTGGGCTTCTGTTGTTAAACTTTGCTGACTCCAACAACTGGGCTTTGGGAGCTCTTGCTGGTCAGGTGAGGTGGGGCTTTTTGGGACCCCCCCTGCCCTTCACTTCAGACTCTTTACTGCCTCAGTTACACCCTTTCTCTGTGACTCCTAAGCCTGAGGCTATTTCCACTATTTCAGAATTTTACTCTGGGTGAGACATTTATCTCTGGGTTTTCTAGGTCAGGGAAAGGGAATGGCAGCAGCTAGAGTTTACTTTGCCATTCTGGCCCCTGGAAAATCAGGCAGGTGATTTTTAAACTTCCAGACTGTGGACTGATTTCTCCAGGAGAAGCTGCTGTCTCTGCTATGGGCCCTGCACTTTCTCTTACCTAGCTCTTATGGATCCTCCTGTCCTGTGGTGAGAAGTTGGTGAGACAGTTGCACATCACCCTTGGGGTTGGTGAGACTGCTAGCTGGGGCTCCTTCTCTCTCTGTTGTAGTCTGCTCTCTAGTTTGGGCTAGGGCAGCCACTGCGTCCTCTGCACTCCCCATGCCCATACCCAAGTGGACATTTTCCTGGGGTGGATTCTGCCATGTTCCATCTACCAGTGAATTCTGACACTCTAAAATCCATTCAGTTTCACTTTTTAAAGTTTAGTTACAGGATTCTCAGAGGAGTTTAGAAAAGTTATTGCTTCCATTTCACTATCTTGGCTCCACACCTAGGTGAACAATTTATGAATAACCAAGAAATCTAGCACAATGTGAAGTGTAAAATAGATAATTTCAATTAATTAAATTTAGAAGATTTTGTACAAATAAAACAAATATAGCCAAGATCAGAAAGAAAGCAGAAAATTGGTAAAATTTTAGACTATGTCTCAGAAAAGATCTCATTTCTCAAATATATAAAGAACTTTATCAAATCTATAAGATTATGAGCTATTCCCCAACTGATAAAGGATCAAAGGATGTGAACAGGCAGTTTTACAATGAAGGAATCAAAACAATTTATAGTCATATGAAAAAAATGTGCTCAAAATCATTATTGATTAGATAAATGCCAATTAAATCAACCTTGAGACACCATTTTTACACATATCAGACTGGTTAAATTGATTGAAAAGAGAAGCGATAAATGTTGGAGGGAAATTGGAAAAAAACTAGGACACTAATTCACTATTGGTAGAACTATGAACTCATCTAACCATTCTGAAGAGTGATCTGGAATTATGCCCTAAGAGTTATTAAACTGCCTATAACCTTTGACCCAGCAATATCAATACCAGGTCTGTTTGTCAAGATGATTAGGAGAAAAAGAAAAAAAAAACACCTTTCTGTTTAAAATAGGTATGAAAGCTCTCTTTGTGGTGGCAAAAACCTCAAAATTGCAAGGATGTGTGTGCATCAGTTGTAGAATGGATAAACATAGGATTGTGATGGAATACTCCTGTGTTATAAGAAATGATAAGCTTGATGATCTTAGAAAGGCATGGGTAGATTTGCATGAAACAAGTAGAACAAGAGAACACTGTACACCATAGCAGTGATGTTGTTTTAAGAACAACTTTGGACAGTTAAATCATTTTGACTATTATAAATATTCAAATTAACTACAAAGGATCTATGAAGGAAGAACCTAACTTCATCCAGTGAAGGAATTGATAAATAGAAGTATGTAATAAAATGTATACACACATATTTTTGTCTTATGGTAGCCACTTTTATGATGGGGGAGGGAAGAAAAAAGGGGAAAAGGGAATAACAGAAAGTTACATGGTATTATACATATATTATATTTAAATGTATTTAAAAGGAATAGCAAGTTGCACATAATAGATTTGCAGTTTCATGTGCAATTATCTTTTTTTTCTATTCTACTACTTATGGAAATGCTTGTTTTATTAAGTTCAGAATAAAACAAAGAAATCTTTCAATTCATCTATAATTTATATCCCTTAATGTATGTGCATTTACTAAGTGCTAAGCAAAAGATCTGTTGTACAAATGATGCATTTTATTTCTTATGAAATATTATAAATTTTTTCTTTTGTATTAATTTTTAAAAATTAATTTCATTTAACAATTTTGTCATTCTTGAAGTCATAGGAATCTCAAAATTTTAGTGATACTGCCGCGATCAGATCAGACTGAAGTAGAAACGTTGGTCAATGACAATACTTTTGTTTGGAATTTTAATTATTGCAATGAAATTACAATTATGGAATTGGTAGAGGATTTTTTCTGTTGGTTAGATTACATTAGAAGATGATCTAGGATTATATTTTCAATCTAGCTAATAACTACTGACCTAAATCCCACTAGGAAATAGAAAAATAAAATTATTTCTTCTAACATTTAATTATTTTCTGGTTTCACTGAGCCATAGAACAGATATTTTAGAAAAATCACCACTGATGCTGAAAAACATATTTAATTTCTCAGTAAGATTTAGAGTATAAATATGTGCAGTGATGATTACATTATTGTATTCACTCCTCTTTTCTTTGTACCAGTTGTTCAGAGGAAACTGAAGACACGGATCTAGTAGGGGATAGATCTAGCTATAGTTGAAAAGTCTGTTTCTTTTCCTCTTTGCTAATTTTTGGCTCTTCCCTTCCTTTTCAGTGTCCTTAAATTACTGCACCAAATTTAGCCCCCAGGTAAAAGCAATATATCTTCCCTGGGCTGTGATCATATTGAACTTTTCTTCCCAAACTCATCTAACCCCAGCTTCTCCCCAGTCTTAGTTTCTGTCACTGGCACCACATGCTGCACCTACCTCAAAGTGTCTTTATAATGTACCATTGGAATGCAAACTCCTTGAGGGCAGGGTTTTTGCTTTTCTTAATACACTCACTTATTTCAGTACTTGGAATGTGGTATTTATTTAACAAATGCTTGTTGACTGCCTGTACAAAGGAAGAGTGTTTAACCAGAATGAGGCTCCACCTTGTGGTGGTTCAATTAAATTCTAAACCCATATCTTAAGGGTCTGCTATGGAGACCTTTATTTGAATCCCAGTTGGGCCACTTATTAGGGATATGACATTAAGCAACTCACTTCTCTGGAACTCAGATTTTTCATCTGTAAGATGGGGACATTGAATCAGGTGAACTTTAAGGTCCTTTTCAAGGTCTATATCCTATGAACCTAAATGGGCCTAGAAGTACATATGATCTAATAATAGATTTCATTTAAAAATATTTATTTTTAATATTAATTTTTAAAAAATTAAATTCCAAATTCTCTCCGTCTCTCCTTCTCCTCCTTCACCCAACAAGAAGACAAACATAAAAAAATCAATTATATATAACACATTTAATTTTTCAAAAAAGCACATGTAAAAGAATTTATTTTTCCTGAATGCATAAAATGCACACAGTAATTCATGGATTACCAAAGACCTCTAATGCCTTTACTAGATCACCTACTTAAGACTCATGACAAGGAGTTGTCAAGAACTGAATAGGCTAGGAAGCCATAGAGGGATTGTGATATATACATACACATGCAAACACACACATATGTGTGTATACACAATTACATATATATATATACACATAAACATGTATATCTATATCTCACAAAATGCATAAGTATATATATCTACATAGAGATGCATATATCTCACAATATATGTATATCTTCATACAACCTGTATGTGTATAGAAACAGAGTGTCCAAGTAATGAATCCAGCAATATGTAAAATAATACATTTTTTCCTCCCAAAGTGTGTATTGAGTCTGTTATGCAAGACGAACCAAAGTAACATTTGAAGGCTCATTCTCGGATGTTTGGCCACTAGACGCTGAATTTTTTGGTTAAAACAACTTAAAACCAAGAAAAATATGACTTTCAGCCATATGCGATCTTCTTCCAAATCCACTGGATCAGTAGTGAAATGAGGAGCAAAAAGTTGCTAAGAATCACACAGATTTTCAATCTCTATAAATATTAGCTGCTTTATATTTGAGATCTTTATAAAATGACAGATGAATTAACATAATATTGGAAGAAATGAAATCTATAAGTATTGCCATTTTCATGAAGAAGAAAACTAGAAAACAAAATGATGTTGCAATTAAATAGAAGGATGGGTCTTAGATTCTCCTTGGAGAAGAAAACAAAGTCATTTGCAGCTTTGCTTTCACTGTATGCCTAAAGACAGCCTCATCATCATTTACTCATAATAAGCATAAAAAGAAAGGCTTACAAGAAGAAAATTGAATTCTATTGCAACAGTGTCTACTGTAAAAGTAGAGGAAGTCTATTAGGGATTGGATAAAACTCCCTAAAATAAGTCATTATTAATATATACTTAATGTCATTAATTCAACGATAGGGACATAGGAGGATGACAAAAAATGTGTGCTCAAAAATATGATCCAGTCATAACAAATATACCTGGGGCAACTAGGTGGTGTGGTGGATAGGGTTCTGGGACAAGAGTCAGAAAGATTCATCTTCCTGAGTTCAAATACAAACCCAGATACTTGCCACCTGTGACCCTGGGCAAGTCATTCAACCCTGTTTGCCTCAGTTTCCTCATACATAAAATGAACTGAAGAAGAAAATGGCAACCCACTCCAGTATTTTTGATCAAAAAACCAAACCCAAATGGGGTCATGAAGAGTTGGAAATGACTGAAAATGATTGCACAACAACATAAGAAACAAAATGTGCTTATAGATTACTTGGAAACTTTATATCCATATTTTATGAATACTTTCTTCAATAAAAGAATGATCAGGCTGTGGACATTGTTAGGACAAACTTGTGTTACCCCCAAATGCAATGACTTTATGTTAACTGAAAATAATGCATTAATCAAATAGCATTTATTAAGCACTAGCTGTGTGCTGAACACTGCTAGGTGTCAAGGGTATAAAATAAAAAATGAAAGAGACTTCATTTTTGGGGGAGTATTTGTATAAATAAATATTTAAATAATGTGTAAAATGTACCTAGCATGCAGAGATAATCATCATGAATGGTTTCTTATAGAAATGTTGCTTAAATTGATATTAGAATGAAACAGGTGAGTTGGGAGTGCATTCTAAGCATGGGTAACAGCTAGTGAAAGGAATGGAGAAGTGTAATGGCATATATCATGTGTGTGGCATGGAAAGAAAACCAGTTTGTTTAGACTCTGGATTGTCAGAAGACTACTAATATATAATAAGGTTGGGGATATGTTGTGAAAGACTTAACAAGCTCAAGGAGAAGCTTATATTTGATACTAGAAGCAATAGAGAATTATTGGAGTCTATTAAATAAATGAATGATGTGGTCAGAGTTCCCTTTAGGAGAAACCACTGTGGTAGCTGCTTAGAGGATGGATAGAAGGGAGAGAAAGGAGAGTATTGCAACAGGGAAGCAAATTGGTTGACTTATGCTTTAGTTCATATAAGAGGTGATGGGTACTAGAATTAGAGTGGTGGCCATGTGAGTAATGAAAAGAGGAAAGATGCAAGATACATTTTGGAGGAAGGCACGAACAATATTTGGTGCATGATTAAATACATGGAACAAGGGAGAAGTGGAGCCAAAGATTATACCCAGGTTGCAAACCTGTGTATCTGGGGAAATGTTGGTGTCCTCAACAGAAATAGCAACTTTCAGAAAGGCTTTTGGGGAAAGAAAATGAGTTCCATGTTCAACATCTTGTGTTTGAAATATCTGTGGAGAATCCAGTTTGAAATATCCACCAAATAGTTGGAAATGCAGACCTGGAGTTCAGGGGAAAGATGAGAATGGGATATGTAGATATGGGGATCATCTGCATTGATATGATCATTGAATCCATAGGAAAAGATAAGGTCAGCTAGAGAGTTTATAGAGAGGATAGGATATGGAATAACCTTCAGAAAACCCACAGCTGGAGGGCAAGATATAGATCAGCAGCTAAAAAAGAAAACAGAAAAGGTATGGCAGGAGAGGTAGAATGTGGACCTGGAGAGAGAAGTATCACAAAAACCCAGAAAGGAAAGAGTATCCAGGAGGAGAGGGTCCTTCACAGCATCAAATATAGTTGGTTAAAGAGAATGAAGTCTGAGAAAAAAATGATTAAATTTAGGGATCAAGAAATCTTGAAAATTTGGAGAGAACAATTTCAGTTGAATGATAAATTTGGAAACCAAATTTCAAGTGATCAGGAAGAGGAGAAATGGAAGTAAAGGGTATAGATAGCATTTTCTAGGTGTTTAATTGTGAAAGTAAAATGAACTATAGGACAATAGCTGGAAGACATAATAATATGAAATCAAGATTTTTTTTTTCAGGATGTGTGATACTTGAGCTTGTTTAAAGGGAGACAGGTGTTAAGGAAAAGTTTGAAGATTAAAGGGACAGGAGATGATTCTGGGGAAGACTGCTGGAGAAGACATTGTTTATCAAGGTGTCTATCACTCTATATCTATTTATCCCCAATGACCAAAACTAAGGATCTTGTTACATTCTTTACCAAATTCCTATATGTCTACACTCCTCACCCCCATAAGGATATTGCTGGTGCACACACACACACACACACACACACACACACACACAATTCCTTGCTTATACTTATCACAAATACTTCAAGCAATATGACCAGATACCCCATGAATTTCAGTTTCTTGTTGCCTTTGGGCATAGGATGAAACCAACTTGCCAATTTCTGTATTTTATCCTTTGAGAAAAAACCACGAGCTGTTCTTATATTTAGAATATATATTTACTTCAACATTTAACAGGGTGAGTTTTCCCCCTTCTTTCATGGAGCTTATATTCTAGGAGATGAAAGACAATAGGGGGAAAATATATTCCCCAAACATCAATTTGAGAACTATTTAAAATGTATAAGACTAAATAGAGGTTTCAATTCCACATTAATATTTTAGTCAGTGAAAGAGAGAGAGGGAATATTAAGAGATTGTTCTTCACTTCAGAGAGGTGGTAGATATGTGCAAATGATTTAAAAAATGCAAGCATAGGAAAATATTTAAGGATGATCACAATATCAGTTCATCTAAGGCTAGCAGCAAGCTTCAAATAATGCTCAGCTATCGCTCCAAAATATAGTTTATATTCCAGGAACTTGACTAGTTCCCAAAACTGCATCAGATTGAATCCTACGGGTGACAGTTAAATGGTTATAGCTGTGGGGACTAAAGATAAAGAGGACCAGGGAGTCCTTTTCAATGAGCCAATGCTTATTGAAAAAGCATACTGTCTTTAAAATAATTTATATTGAAAATTTCTTTTTATTATATCCCCATAGTGTCCCATATCTCCATCTCTCTCTTATCCCCAAGTGTCATCCCATATAACAAATACAGTAATATTTTAAAGAGGAAAAATAAGTTAGTATAATTGATTGATACATTGACAAAGTCTGAAAATATGTGCAATGTGCAGCATCTGTGGACCTCTCACATCTACAAAGAGGGAAGTTGGGAGTGTCTTCTCATATTTCATCTGAGTCGTCCTACTTCCATTTTATACTTTTGTTACATTTACTTTTAATTTTTTGGTGGGTCACTGTTCTTTCCATTTACATTGTTATAGTTACTGTGCATTTTTTTCTTGGACCTGCTTATATCATTGCATCAGTTCATAGAGATCTTTACATACTTTTCTGTATTCATCACACACATCATTTTCTAAAATGCAGTAGTATTCCATTATATTCATGTACCAGAATTTGTTTAACTCATTGCTCTCTCACATCAATTGATGGATATCTACTTTATTTCCAATTCTTGGGTATCATAAGAAATACTACTATACATATTTTGGGGTATATAGGGACTTTCTTCTTATTGATGATGGTGTCATTGGAACCCAGTGATGGGGTCAAATCATCAAATTTTAATCTATGTACACAATTTCAAATTGCTTTTCAAAATGGCAATACCATCTCACAGCTCCACTAACAATTTATTAGTGTGCCTATTTGTAGGGTATGAGGTGAAACCTCAGAAGTTTTTTTTTTTTAATTTGCAAATCTCTTATTACTAGTTATTTGGAACATTTTTATGTAATTGTGAAAAATTTTCTTAATTTGCTTAAATTGGTATTAGAATGAAACAATGTTTGGCAAAAGATAACACTCCTTTAAGCTATAAAAAAAGCATAGGAATAAAGTGACCTTGTAAAAACATATAATGTGTGTGTGTGTGTGTGTGTGTGTGTGTGTGGAAAAGCAAACATCATATTCAATGGGGATACGCTAAGAATTTTAGAATTAGATTAGAATGAACAAATCTCAGTTCTATTTTTGAGATTTGTTCATTTCTTTAACCATTTATCTCTAGGGTAATGGTTATTAGTTACATATATACATACACAGCACACACACATTTGTTAATTGTTTACACATTTTGAATACTTTTATCAGAGATATTTTATACAAAGTTTCTTCCCCATGAGATAACCTCGCTTCTTTAATGTATTAATGATTTCTTTTCAGAAACCATTCATAATAAAAGTAATCTATTTTATGTTTTTCTTTTGTTTGGTAAAAATACATCCATTAAAAGACACATATGAACTGATGCAAAGTGAAATGAGCAGAACCAGAACATTGTACACAATAACAGCAATATTGTTTGATGATCAACTACAACTGACTTAGCTCTTCTCAGCAATACAATGATCCAAGACAATTACAAAAGGCTCATGATGGAAAATGTTGTCCACATCCAGAAAAAGTATTGATGTATTCTGAATACAGATAGAAGCATATTATGTTATCTTTATTTTTTATGTTTTTTTCCCCTTTTGGTCTGTGTCTTCTCTCACAACATGACTAATATAGAAATTTATTTTACATGATCACATATATAACTTCTATCAAATTGTTTACCACTTTAGAAAGAAGGGAGGGGGGAAATGTGAAACTCAAAATTTTGTAAAAGTGAATGCTAAAAATTATGTTTAAGTATAATTGGAAAATCCTATTAAAAAGAATATATCAATTAGTGGATTGATCCAAACATTCTGGAGAGTAATTTGAAACTATTATAAAAGAGCTATAAAACTGCATAGCTTTTGACCCAGCAGCACCAATTTGGGGAAAAGGATCAATTTGTGCAAACATATTTATAGCAGCTCTTTTTATGGTGGCAAAGAGGGAGTTCCCATAGGAAATGATTGAACAAGTTGTGGGTATATAATTGTAATGGGATAATATTATGCTAAAAGAAATGACAAGCAAGATGCCTTCAGAACAACCTGGAAAGACTAAAATTACCTGGTGCAAAATGAAGTGAGCAAAACCAGGAGAACATTGTATAGAGTAACAACAATATTGTATCATGATCAACAGTGAATAATCATACAACAATATCATAATCAACAGCTATTCTCAGCAAAACAAACAGGCACATTTTAAACTCCTTTTTGCTTATCTTTTCCTTTAACTCCTTTCTTGTATCTTATTGGTATTGCTAGAATTTCCAGAACAATATCAAAATAGTGAGGAGAGTAGGCATTCTTGTTTCACTCATATTTATTGGAAATAAAATTCTTAGTGTATCCCCATTGAATATAATGCTTGCTTTTGTACACACACACACACACATTATATATATATATATATATAATATGTTTTTACAAGGTCACTTTATTCCTATGCTTTTTTTATAGCTTAAAGGAGTGTTATCTTTTGCCAAAGGCTTTTTCTTCACCTATTGAAATGATCAATATTTGGATGTTTTGGTTTTTAATATGATTGGTTATATTGATTTTTCCCAAAGATAAACTATTTTTGCATCCCTGGTATAAATTCTACATAAGAAATAATTTCTTGGGTAAATCATTGTAATTCATTTGATAGAACTATGTTTAAAAATCTTGAGTAAAAATTCACTAATGATAGTGGCATATATTTTCTTTTCATGTTTTATGTTTACTTAGTTTAAGTATTAGGACTATATTTGTCTCATAAAATGATTCTGGTAGCATTCTTTCTCAATTTCAGAGGATTTTTATAGTATTGTTACTAACTTTTTTTTTTAACAGTTTGATAGAATTCTCCTGTGAATCCATCAGGCACAGAAGTTTTTTCCTTTGGTCATTCCTTTATAGTTAAATCTATTTCCTTCTCTGAGATAAGAGTATTTAAAGTCTCTATCTGGTCTTCTGATAGCTTGAATATTTTATATTTTTGAAAGTATTCTTGTATTTCTTTTGTTTTCTCAGTTTTCTTAGCATATACATGTGCATAGTATGCTCTAATTATTCTTTTCATTTCTTCTGATTTTGCTGGGATTCTTTTTTTACATTGTGCCGCAGTCTTCAAACATTGCCAATTATTACAGGTGTCAGAAAGAACACTTTACCATGATAGAGTACCACCCTACTGATCTATAATCTCTCATTTTGGCCTTTCTCACCTACACTTTTCCTAGAGTTCTCCCTCCTGTACCCACGTTTTCCCATATCCCAGGTGCCAGTTTTTTCTAGGGATTATAATTCCTCTTCTCTCAGGACAAGTACACTTTTCAGGCGCCTCATTCCCCAGGACTCTTTCAGTGTAAAGTTGTCATCTTCCTTTACTCATAGGTCATTCATCAGCTGAACTTTCTTCCAAATCCAAAGTAAGACCTCCTTCCTTTCATTTCCTTTTCTATCTTTCTTCTCTCCTCACCTCTGATCCTGTAAACTCTTCCCTTTCTGAAACCATAGAGGTCATGTTACCTTCATTATAGCCCTTGATTTAACTTTGCCACAACAAATTCTCTTACTCTCACCCCGCCCCCATTTCATTTACCCTTCAATGTTCTAATTTAGTCCCACAAAATAAGAATTCACCTGTAGGCAGGGTGTCACCAGATTCTGTTCATAATGCCCACTGTCCACTGAAACCTCTACCAGATTTGTGCTTTTGCCTCTGTTTCCTTGTGTACATTTAGAAAGAAATCTCTTATTGGTCTTTCTGTTATCACTCTGTTGCATTTCTGTCTGCATTTATTCACTTCACTTGCATTTCTGTTGTCTGGGGTATTAGAGATGCAAATAATCTCTTTAGTCCTAGTTTTTTTTTCTGAAAATTATTCAAACATTTTATGATGAATAACCATTTTTTGTCCACTGTTACTAGGTTTAGATTTGTAGGATAGAACACACCAAGCTGTATCCTGAGCTCCAGTGCTCTTTAGAACACTTTATTTCCAGCAAAACCAAACCAAACCAAACCAAAAAGGGGCACTATTTCATTCTCTGCTTTTTTTGAGTGCAGAACAGTTTCATGTCATTTGAATGTTTTTTATATTGCATTCGAGTCTTTCTCCGGATGGTTTGCAGACTTGTTTCTGAACTGAATTGTTAAATTTAAACTACTAAATATTCTGAAGTTTTAGTAGTA
The DNA here is from genome assembly GCF_028583685.1 of Petaurus breviceps papuanus. Lineage (NCBI taxonomy): Eukaryota > Metazoa > Chordata > Mammalia > Diprotodontia > Petauridae > Petaurus > Petaurus breviceps. The sequence continues at coordinate 34,158,252 of NW_027185759.1, forward strand.
TTTATTCAGAGATGCCTGAACTTGTTTACTAGATCTAAAAGTCATTTTTCCTTCTGTTGTTACTGTTTCCCCTGTTGATTTATGTGCTTATATTCAAAGTCTTTAAGATTTTGTCTTCCTGGAATATTTGGCACTTTCAGTCTTCCCTCCCCCATCTTCTTCTTTTCCTTATTGCTCACTTCTGACTCTCTCCCCTCTGATTGTAGTTTCCTTTGGGCTTAGATTTCAAAGGATCTGAACTTTTTCCCAGAATGGGCAATTCATGCTTCTCTAGCTTAGGTCTCTGCCCTGGATGACTTTTGGGTGATCCTAACTTGCCCCATCTGGATACTGTGCTCTTCCCTCAGGCTTGATGGAGCACTGCACAGTTCTCCATATGCACAATATCCTGTCCCAGTGACTTGTCCCACTCCCTCTTTCTTTTTTAGTTCTCTGGCTCTACACTGGCAATTCAGAGCCTTCTGGAACCAACAGTTTAGCATCTGCTGACACCAGAGAATGAGAGTCTGCTTTCCTTGGCACTGGCGATGCCTGATTTCTCTAGTATCTGAAATTCGGAGTTACTGGAGTTCAGAACTTTGTAGCGTTAGTGGTTCTGGATTGCAGCCTCCCAAAGACTTTTGTTCCTGAAAGGCTGTGGTCAAGCTGACTGTTGAGACCTGAGGAAACTTCCATAGCCTATAGCCAGAGTCCCTATGGGATCTCTACAGCACTGAAAGAAGGAGGGGAGATAGAAGTGTAGAGGTATGTTTTGATGTAATCTTGTGTTATGTCCTAGAGTTTGCTAATGCAGCCTCTCTACTGGCAGCATGGGAGAAAGGGGTGGGATTCTGAATAAGTACAGGGTCAGTGAGTATCAGCTCCAGTTTTTTTTAAACTGAAATATTTATTAAAATGAACAATTTTCATGTTCAAAACTTCATGGGAGATAAAGTTTTTTTTTTAAAACTTATATGAAAAGCTTACATCTGACATTACTGGGTCACATCAAACCAGAAGTGACCCACTTCTCCTGTACTCAGGGCTGCTTCTTCTCTGTCTCTGGGTGGCAGCAGCTATAGTGTTGGTGGGGGCAGGTTTGTTTTTTTTAAAGCATTCTTTTGGATTCCTGGTATCCTATACTATGGAAAGAACTGAAATTGCTTTATCTTTGGTGCCTACTTCCTCTTTTGTGGAGGTTTGAGAGATCATCGGATGAGATAAAATGTCTAGTTCGTCATATTCTTGCTCACATGACTCAGACATTCTTTAAAATTGTTTTTGAAGAGACATACTTTTAAATGAAGAAATGTGACTTTTGAAAAATGGTGTCTACATTTTAAACTGAGTAATAGCAGGAGAATAGATACAAGTGGACAAGGACATTAAACAAATCATGATGACATCGAAGAACTTTTAGGACTTTTTTTTTTTCAAAAATCCAATTTCTGAGCACAGCTTAGTCACTAGACAGTTTTGAAATTGTAGCATATTTTTTAATGCTGGCTAACTCAGACTCTATCAGTTACCAGTGAATAGAGTTCCTCTAGGTTTATATGAATAATTATTCTTACATGTGTCAATTCTCTAGGTTTCCATGAAATAAAACCTCTTTATGACCGAAAAATCTTTTGGCCTCCACATTTTAGACACTTCACACCTGTTACTTACAGAGTATGGACTAAGACACAGATAGACAAATACATTTTTTCTTGACTGATTTTACAATTTTTTTACCCTTAAAGGGGAAATATTCTGAATAACAGGTTCACCCAAGGATAGCAAGGTTATTCCATTGGTAGACAATCATAAGATTAAACCCAAGTTGCCAGGTTTGTGCTATCTGGAAATATTTTGCTCATCTTCTGTTTCTTGATGTTGTCACACTTAGTGAAGAGTTATCGATCAAGGTGCTATTCAGAATGAGAAATATTACATCCAAATGACTTTCATGAAAAAGTTGAACCATTCTTGTACTGTTATTTTTTCCTTTCATTTTAACATGAAGTATGTTTTTCTTTAAACACTGGGCATACTTGTAATTCTGTTCAAAGTCAAATGTTTCGAAGGAGTTTAGACATAAATATGCTCTGATATCATGTCAAAGATATGGTCTTTTGATGACATTTACAAATTTCAGGCTTTGGAGCAAGCTCGACCTCAAGTAGTTTGGCAGAAATTCTTGAAATAATGAGAGTTTCAGCTCCTTCATACCATCAAAAACTTTGGTTTAAGTGAGATAGAAGATCATGCATTAGATGCTGGGGAGGCACCAGAGGTCCTTGGTATTAGTGATGCAGGATTCATCTGCTTGGAATGGTACTGAAAAGTCAAATGATCAGGAAGGCAACAGCAAAGGAGAACATGGTTTTTCTGGAGGGTAAGAAAAATATTTGGGAGGAGGCTACTTCAGCTTTTGAGTTAGCAATAAATTTTGCAAAAAAAGGGGCCAGAATGTGGTACTGAATAGTCCCAGACTTCCACAAACAATTTACTCGTTATTTTTAAAAAATACAAATAGCCAAAAATTATCTATCAAGAAATTTTCAGCTCTGTGACCCATATCATCACCATCTTCAACAAGTTACAATAATGTATGTCCATTGAGACAGTCCTGAATTATCAAAGAAAGATTGATATTATTTGTGTGATACATTGAAGAAGGCAGGGAATTGAATGTTTCAGAAATATTTCTGTCTAGACTGAGTTTAACTAAAAATATGCTGCCAGTAAAAGGGCTAACTCATTTTTAAAAAAAAAATGTCAGCCATGATTTTTATTCTAAAAGCTTAGTTCACCTCTCTAAAGTAGTCAGTTGGGACTAGAATTCCAATAACTTTCTATAGTTCTTTACAAAATAATTATGTGTATTCCCCTGCCTTATAAATTATATTTCTAACTGTTGATGGTACAGAAAACTTTTCTTCTCCCACTCTTTTACTTAGTTTTTCACACATTTAAATGCACAGACATATATGAGGGTGTTTAAAATATGCTCTTATGAATTCAGAGGAGGCAGTTAGGGAGAAAAATAGCTAGCATTTGAATGATATAGGTAATAGCTAAACACAGAACATGACTCATCTACATGGCAGTAGAGAATAATTAGAAAATTAATGAATTATGCTCATTTTTTCACATCAAATAAACAAACTAATTGTTTACCTAACCTATGAGACCTGATTACAGATCATTAGTGAATAAATAATCATAATTGCATTTCATGAATATATCTGCATTTTATGTCTCACATTCATTTATGGTGAAAATATCTCAATCGAGGCATAAAGCAGGACTCCAGAATGTCTATACTATTGCTTTGTTACTCTACTTTTTCCCAGAAAGAATTTGAAGCAAGGATAAGATAATATTTAACATTGGAAATGCAAATATAAAGAGAAAAGTAGTCTATGGATTTGTATTTCTCAGTTTCATCCATTAGCTATCATTTGGCATATACATACATGCCATAATTAAAGATAGATTGGGACAAAGGTCCCTACCAGAAAAGAATAACTGAGAATTCATTAATTAGTGGTCTTTATACACCTCTCTTTTAAACTCTGTTTACACTCAGTAGCATATGACTTGTAGGATCTTATGATTCAATAATAATAATTTTAATAGTCAACATTTTTATGGTGCTTACTATGTTCCAGATACTGTGCTAAATGCTTTCTAATTATTATATCATTTGATCCTCATAACAACCCTGAAAGGTTGGTGCTATTTTTATCCCCATTTGCAAATGAGGAGGCTGAGACAAAAGTTAATTAACTTTCCATGATAACATTTGGTCTGACTGAGACCAAATTTGAACTCAGGTCGTCTTGACTCCAGGCCCAACTTTCTATCCACCACACCACCTCACTTCCCTTACTCAATTTAATTTGTCTCAAATCAACTCAATACTGACCTAAACTTCTATAGGGGAAGTGATCCCTGGAGCGAATAGGAATGAAATTCTAGACAGGAAGCAAAATAATCCTAATGAGAAGGAAAAGAGAGTGTTCCTTAAAGACAATGATATTGAGGGATAGAGAATTTTTAAAAGACATTCAAAAGAACCAAGATTAGGTAATAAAGGATTAATATGTGGCAGATTACTTCAGAATAGGGGAAAGGCAAATGTCCCAGTGTCCAAATGGAAGAGAGCAGCCATTGAACTTGACCTAGATTCCTGGCAAAAAATCTAGAACACATTATTAAAGAGATGATGTTTAGACGATATAGAGAAAGGCAAATGGTCCCAAGGACCCAGCATGGCTCTATAAAAAAAGTCATGCCAAACTAACCTTATTGGATTTTGTGATAGGATTATTAGACAGATATGTGGATGAAAAATGTCTATTGCTCATATTAAGACATTTAGTGAGATCAGACCTGCACAACCTGAGATCCTCTACCTTTTCTGTGAGCTGCCCGAAAACCTTTTGTGTGCCGCAAGGTAATCAGATTGTGCAGGCCTGATTTAGATAGACACCTTACAAAGTTTGTCCATCAAGACATATATCAGAGTCAGGCAGGGCAAATGAACAATTAGTTGAGCATAGAACAAAATTAGGAGGAAAAGGTGAGGCTGGATTGTCTTCAAGAAATTACAAAGTATTTTAATGACCCCAAACTTTTTCCAGAAACAAAGACCCATATTTTTAAATACTTTAATCAACTGGCATTGATGTTTGATTTTGTAACACAATATTTTCTGAAGAATTAAAAATGACTATTACTGAGGGGTCACATAGTAGATGTGAGGACAAGAAGTGTAGTTCTTCTGGATTTGGAGCCAAGGAATCATAGAATCATATCATAGCTTCAAATCATGTCTTTGGCACTTATTAGCTGTGCGACCTAGGGCAAGTCACAATCTCTCTGGACATGTCCATTTTGCAGGACAGGACCAGGAGCAGTGGTGAGATATTGCAAAGAATAAAATTAAACTTGACATCAGGAGATATTTTGTAACAATTGATTCTTTACAAAAACATATTGAGCTATAGGGAGAGTAAATCCCTTTTCTTTGGTGGCTTTTTAAAGTTGAAGCTTGATGATTGTTTGTGACAATGGAGATTCCTTTCAATTACAGGTTGGCTCACATGGCTGTTAAGGTGCCCTCCAACTCTCAAATTCTATGATTCTGCTCTCACACCTAATTTATATTATTGCGGTGAAGAGTTTACTTATATAGAAAGCATTATTATTTGAATTGTATTTACAATTACCTAGGATCAATTAAAGCACAGCTGGTTGATTTGTGCAACCCCAAGCATTTATCTAGTGTCCCATTCTTGATTTGCAAGCATGCCACCCAGAAGGAAATAAGTCCTAAACTATAAAGTGATACCAAATATCCACATTTCACTGTAAAATTGTGAAATCCTAATTAATGAATGTACTATTTCTTTTACATTATGATGTTTCTCATAAGTTTATAGCTTCAATATCTATAATACAGAAAATGCTTAACATAACACATTTTTTTCCTTGTGTGTGTGTCAAATTAGGATAAGCTCAGAATAAATTTTTCATATCATTAAATAATCTCAATAGGTGTCCTGAAACAAAAAAAAAATATTTAAAAATTCTTTGAAGCCCATTCAGGGGCAAGAAAAAAATAGTCTAAATGGATTAGAAAGTTTAAACATTTTTTCTTATTTAATTTTCTGAATTACACAAAACAACAGTTTTTAACAAAAGTTTTTGTGCTCCACATTCTCTTCTTCCCTCCCTCCACTTCTCCCTCTTTGAGAAAGCAAGCAATTTTGATACAGGTTATACTTGTGTAGTTATGCAGAGAATTTCCATATTGACCATGTTGCAAAAGAAAACAGACCAAAAATCAAAAATAATAAAGAAAGTAAAAAAAAAGTATGCTTCAATCTGCATTCATATATTGTCAGTTCTTTCTCTGGTGGAGGATAGTATTTTTCATTGTCAGTCCTTTGGAACTGTTTTGCTAAGAATATTTAAGTTTTTCACAGTTGATCATTATATAATATTACTGTTACTCTGTACAGTGTTCTCCTGTTTCTGCTCATTTCACTTTGCATCAGTTCATATGGTTTTCCATGGAGGGATTCACCCAAAATTCTTGGACCTTCCTCATATAAACTTTTTTTTGTTAATTTATTTATTTTTAGTTTTCAAAATTCATTTTCATAAATTTTAAATTTTCTCCCCCTCCCTCCCCTTATCCCACCTCAGGATGGCATGCAATCTGAAATAGGCTGTACATATACATTCCTATTTCCCCATTAGTCATGTTGTGTAGAAGAAGTTTAATGAATGGGAGAAACCATGCTTCATCTTATACTCTTAACATTATGAGGACATAACCAGTGGAACCTGGAACATGGAACATTGTGTAATCCTCATGACTGCATTGCTTTGATAATATCCTTTAGTCACCTTCACAGTTCTTTGTTTCAGTAACTAAATTAAATAAACATAGGAGAGATTCATTGTAGCCCTGTTGTCAAGGCGATCCTTTTCATCATGATAGGCTAGCAGATCTAATGGAAAAGGAGAATGGCATAGCAAAATGGCCAAGTCAATGGATTCCACTCTGATGTGATATACATAAAGCATATGATTCCAGAAGATAAAAGTTCCTAGGGAAATATACCAGAATGCAATGTAGATATTATGGTTCTGAGTTTTTGCTCAGTCCTAAATTAGTTGTGTAGCCCTTGCCTAAACATTTCATTTCACCGAGTCTCAGTTTCTTTATATATAAAATGATAATTGTACTTACCTAGTGGACCTTAAGGTACTGTTGTGAAAAAAGTACTAGGTAAATTAAGTCAGTAGTATTTGTTACATGATTTTGGGGCCTTGGGGTCCCCCTTATGCAAGCAGAGCCCCAGCTGGAGCAGAGAATATTTACAGAGATATTCAAGATAATGCCATGCCTCTTTGTACATGACAGACATTTAGTACACAAAAATTAATAAAGGATCAATCGGCTCCTTTGTGAGCAATTGCATGGCGGGGAGGGGAGGAGGGAATCCACAAATTAAAAAAATACTATATTATCAAACAATGAAATCCACCATAATTCTTAAAAATTAGTGCTTCTCCACAATATTTCCCCCAGATTTCCTGTTAAAAGATGCTAAAGTAAACATGAACCCGCTTCTTTAGATTACAGTCTGCTGCCTGAATTTAAAGATGGTAATAGTTATTCTGATAGCAAAACACAGCATTTTCCTTATGAGGTTGAGAGGACTTACGGAAAAGTAAGAAAGGGAATTATCTCCAGCTAGAAGATGAACATCCTTAAATGAACACTTGTTCCCTTTTCTGTTAAATATTTATATTGATTTGTTTGTACTGTAAGGGACAGAACACCACTTTCTTATTTGAATTATAAGAAAACCTCTTTTTTCTCTTTCAGCTGAAGATTATTAAAAAATAGTCACTCGATATTGTATATGGAAGCATTTTGTTACCTTAATGTAGCTCATAAATCATATTTACATATATTTACTACAAGGCATTTTGAGCAGATATGGTGATACATCACAAGGAAGGAAATTGTTCAGAGCTAAATCTTGGTCCCCTCTTAATCTGACCAGGTCACTAATTAGCTATTTACTACAAGCAGGGACATTTTCCTGAGGCATTTTTTCCTTGGTTCCTTAAACTCATTCCCATGGCTTTTGGGGTTAACAAACAAAACAAAACAATAGCAGCGACAATTGGAGTATAAAACTCTACTTGAACTGGAGACCCCATCTCTTCCAATCTACCTTGGGCTTGACACTTTTAATTGTCCCTGTCCTCTCTGATATCTTCAGCCCATTCTTTTGCACAAGATTTTACCCACCTTTTTAAAGCCTCCAGTCTCACCTTCTTAAAAATCAAACCAAGCCAGACTCACTCCCTTAATGCTAAAGACCATTACCCCTACTTTTTGACTCATGTGAAATCAAATGATATTATTAGAAGGATATCAGTAAATATTTATAGGGATTTATATTTATAAGTGCTTGAAGGTACAGAGGGGAAATTGAAACCTTAGTGACACAAGTGGCGTTTTTTTTTTTTTAACCACTAGGGATAATTAAAGGCAGTGATTCCAGAAAACAAAGGTGGTTTGGGGAATATGAACAGCAGGTCAAGAAGATGATATTTGAGAATAAAATTTAAATTTCTGACTCACAGCTTAAAATGCATGGATAACTGATTGGCTCTTAGATAAGGATGTAGCATACTTCTTAACAGATCAAGGAGGATTTAAAAGGAAAATAGAAGGAAAAAGTCCATAAATATCTCTATATAGATATTGTATATACAAGTAGCTAAATGATACAGTGAATGAATTAATTCTGTATAATAGATTAATTCTTGACTTTTAATAATTATTTCATTCTTCAACAGGTGAAGGGAAAACAGAGTTGCCTTCCCAAATTATAACTTCAGTGGAGCTTGTGAAATTTGTTCTATGGCACAAAAATTCTGAGAGGGTGCCCTCCATCTTTAAAGGAGTTTGCTGCATGCCCCTTGTACTCTGGTGACTTCTGATACCATGTCTCACTGAGACCATGGTCCTAGTGCTTCCTGGTCTCCCATCAGCCACATTGTGCAGCATATCCCCATTTCATCACCAAGCTCCACCCCCAGGACTTGTTGCCATGGCACCCTTCTTCCAGAGCCCTGTCTTATTGATCCCAACCCCTAATGGGGCACAGGGAACTCTCTTTAAGTGACTTTCCCAGTACAACTGCATCTGTAGGTATATTGGGCTATGTGTTGTGTCTCTCCTCTGACACTACATTCAGTATCACTAGAGTTTGACCCCTAATGGTTTTCTTTTTATGTATTTTAAGTCTTGTATTTCTGAATCAACTGAAAGCTCCTTGAAGCCATGACTCAAAATTTTTTTATGTCCCAAATCACAGTTTAGTCAGCTCCCAAATATGTATATATTGGCTAATTGATTAGAAACAACTGTAACTGATCTTCCTTTGGAGAAATGTACATTACATATTTCTTTTCCTTGAAAATGTGATTTTATCTATATAAGGAGGAATTGCATTTATCACCACAGATCAATACTTTGTATGCAACTTATAATTTTTAGACTTTTCTATAACATTGGTTATACAATTGGTTAAGTGACTTATCAAGGGCTACTTAGCCATTGCCAGGGGAACTGAGTGATGAATTTAAGTGACTTATTCATGATCACATGGCTTGAATGTGATCAAGGCAGGACTTGAATGAAAGTCTTTCTGACTCTGAGGTCAATCCCCAATGCCATATTCCCTCAGAATAATAGGATTCAATCTACTTTGGTAAAGTTGCCTATAATTAAAGTCACCTAAGGATTTTTAATAATCTTTTTAATAAATGAAGATTACAAATTAAACACCATCAAATATAACACTAAAGTTTTTTTTAAAGAATCAAAGGCTAAGAAATGAGAAAATTCAGATAACTCAGATTCATGTAATAAAATAACATACTCTCTTCTTCTGAGGATATATCTTTTAACAGTTTGTCTATATGTATACATCATGGGTTATGACGGTGTGCTTATTGGAAATAATATTATGTCATCTCATATTTATATAGCACCTTGTGGGTTTCAAAGTACTTAACTCATAGCCATCCTGGAAAGCAAGGAGGTAGTCCATTCATTGATTATTATTGCCATTTTATTTAGGAGAATATTGAGTCTCAGAGAGGTGAAGTGACCAGTCCTTGGTAGAATAAGTTCATAACTCCTGAAAGCCTAGTTCTCCCAACTTGAAGCATCATTTTCTTTGCACTCTACCATATTTTGCTTCATCATCCAATGGGGGATGAATGAATAACACTTGGGGAATTCTCACAATTAGGTAGATTGGTCCTTAAGTAATAGACATACTTGTAGACTTTTCATATTGGTAGAACCAGGGACAGCTATTGTAGTCTTTGATAATCCAGGATCAATTATCCTTAGTATGTGATATGGTGATTTCCTCCCCCCCCCAAATAATCCATAGGTATTTAGTATGAGCCAATCATTTTGTGAGGCTCTGGGGTAATAGACATGAAAATAACTTCTATTAGTGAGATATCAGGTACATTCAAACATGCAAAAATACATATATAAACACAGAGACCCCATGTATAAAGCATTGTAGCTCATGAAAGAGATTGGGTCTAGATATATAGATCTGGGATTCATTTACATAAAGATGATAATTAAACTTATGGATGTTGATTAAATCACAAAGTGAGAAAGTACATATATGGAAAAGAAGAAGTCCCAGGAAAGAGTCCTGGCTTAAGTGCATAGTGAGGGGGCATTCCATGCAAGATGATTCAGCAAAAAAAAAACCCTAAACTTGTGTGATGAGATAGGAGGAACATCATGAAATATCAGAGAAGAGAAAGAATACAGGAGGAGATGGTCAACAATGTCAACTGCTGTAGAGAATTTGGGAAGAATGAGGACCAAGAAATGACCACTGGATTTTCCAGTTAAGGGGTTACTAGGGCCTTGAAGAGAATAATCTCAGTGAGTGACAAAGTAAGTAGTCAGGTGACAAAGGATCAAGAGATCAAGAAGTGAATGAGAGGAAGGGATGTGGAGGTGATGAGCACATATGACTATTTCTAGGAGTTTGAGAGAGGGAGGAGAGTCATAGGATGAGAACTTGAAGAGGATGGTGGAGCTCAGTGAAAGATATTGTCAAAATGCTATAGACTTGGGAATGTTTGTAGATATCAGGAAAAGAACCAGTAGATAGGGAGAAATGAAATATTACAGAAGGGGATGCTTGATGGGAACAATCTTCTGGAGAAAATATAGGATCAAGCACACATGTACCATTGACTATGGTAATAAGGTTTATATCATTAGAATAATTGGAGAAGAGGAGAAGAAAATGGGGATAATATCAAGAGGTTTTGAGGGAAATAGGAAGGAAAATAAGAGACCTTGTGGCAAATGAGCTAAAGAAAATAATGTAGATAGGACCTAAACTTAGTGTGTTGGGGAGTAGGGAGGATTATTGTAGGAAAAGAGGAAAAATCATCATCAAGCATCCTCTTCTAGATAGTCTCTGGTATTTAGGACTTTGTGACATTGTTCTTTTCTGGTTCTCTTCTTAATTGTGTGGAGATGCTTTCTAAATGTCTTTTGTTTAATCTTTTTTTCAGGTCATGCTCATTAAACAATGATGTCTCCTAATGATATGACCTGGGCACTCTTCTCTTCTCCTTTTATACCAGATGTTCTTAAAAACATTTGTGTGTCACAGAACCATTCAGCAGTCTGGTGAAATCTATGGAGCTCTTCTCAGAATATTTTTAAATGACTAATATACAACATACAGAATTACAATGGAAAACAATAATATTGATGAATAGTTATCAAAATAGTTTTTTTAAAAAAAGATTCATAGAAACATGTTAAGAATCCTTGATCTATATTATCTGACTGATTTTTATCAGTTTCTGTGAGTTCAATGGTCATCTCCATGCAGATAATTAACCAATCTATTTATTCATCCCTAACCTATCTTTTGACCTCCAATCTCTTATTGCCAACTTGCTATTGTGCATCTTAAACTGGACGTCCTGTAGACATCTCAAATGCAACATGTGCCAACAACTTGTCCCTCTTCTAAACTTCCTTATTACTGTCAAAGGTCATGCTCTCTTACTAGATATCCCAGATAGGATAACTTAGAGGTCATCCTAGATTTGTCATTTGCACTCACCCCACAAGTCTATTTAAATTTCTACATTCATATATATTTATACACATATTTTAAAAAACCTCCCTAAACTCTGCTATTTCCTCAAGACATCTTATATGCACACACATACACACACAATATGTGAATATAGAAATGACAATAGATTAGATATGTGGGGTAAGTGCAAGTGAGAAATTGAGGATTAAACCTAGGTTTTCGTTCTGGGTAGTTGGGAAGAGAATGGTACCTTTGAGTATAATAGGAAACTGGGGAGACATGTTGAGGTCTACAGGATATCCAGCTTGAAATGTACAATAGAGAATTGGTGGTGGGAGACTGGAGGTCAGTCACCTTATACCTGGACAACAGGCATTGTTGCAATAGCCTACTGGTTTTCTGCCTGACACGTCTTTCCCCACTCAATTTCATCCTCCACTGAACTAATCTTCCAGTATCCTATATATGACCATCTCACACCACTACTTAGTACAAACTAGTGGTGCTATATTGCCTCCAGGATCAATTATAAAATCCTTTGTCTTCCTTTGAAACCATCCATGATATTGTATCCTCCTGTTTTTACGTCTTCTTATACTTTCCTTCTGTTTACATTTTCTATAATCAATAAAGCTAACCTTTTTGCTGTTCTTTATGTATGACACACCATATCATATCTCTGCATTTTCACTGTGGCCTCCCCTGCCTAGAATGTTATCCATCATCACCTTTGCCTTGTGGCTTCTATTAAGAGTCAGTTCAGGATGGCTAGATGGTGCAGTGAATAGAGCTCTGGCCCTGGAGTCAGGAGGACCTGAGTTCAAATCCAACCTGAGATGCTTAACACAAAAACTAGCCATGTAACCTTGGGCAAGTCACTTAACCCCAATTGCCCTACCTTCTCTCCTATAAAAAAGCAAAAAAAAATTTAATTAAAAAAGAGTCAGTTTAAATCTCACTTTTTCAAGATGTCTCTCAATTCTCCCTTGCTAATGCCTTTCCTCTGAAATTACCTTTCATTTTCACTCTACAAAACTTGCATATACTCAGTTGTTTGCAAATTTTCTCCTCCACTAAAATGTGAGCTCCTTGAGGATTACCAAGTGATGCTTATCTGTGTTGTTTTTTCATTTCTTTGGATTTCAAGTGCTTAGCACAGAATCCACTACATAGGAAGTACTTAATAAATATTACTTAATGTGTGCTTAATAAATCCTTGTTTTCTGTCTGAGTAGTTGAGGCCCACATATAATTGTTGCAGAATTTAAATTGGAAGGCATGTCCATGTGTCTTCCAATTCAATGGACAATTGGAAGGAAACACCATAATAATAAATTGTACAAATGGTCAGTTATCTTTGAAGACCTATAGTAAGGTGTAACACATTACATCTCATGGGAAACTAGTGTACTTTAGAATAGTTTTAATTATTAAGAAGCTGTTCCTGACATAAAACCTTAATCTGCCTCTTTGCAACTCATAGCATGCATGGTTAATGTTGTTTTAGGTAATACAAATATCTAAGAATGTCCCAGGAAAGGTTGCAGAGATGTTTTTATCTAAGCGCATCACTTTATCAGCTCTCTTTCTAAATAAATCAGAAAAATTGCTTCTTCTTGTGAATCTTTGGCTTTGCCAAAGAGCAAGTAATACAATATGCTTACCTGTTCTTTAGTTTGGAAGAAATTGCTGTTTCTTTCTTTTTCCTCTTCCTTTTAATTAATAACTTTAATTTCTTTCTTTTATTGCCTCATGCATTGAGAACCAATTTATATATACAAAATGGAAAATGGAAATAGTCATCAATCAGATATCACAGATGATTTGCTCTCAGACTGACCTTATTATTTCTTTTCACTCCTCCCCCAAATTTCTTTTTTTAATCTTTAAAATGTTGACATATATTTATATCACATTCACAAACTGAAATACATATCTCCTAACCCCACCCAAAGAGCTATCTTATTATATAGAACAAAAGAAAATGAGAGGAAAAACAGTTCTGCAAAATTGGCCAACATATAAGTAATGTCTAACATTATATATTGTGTTCTTCACCCATTATTCTCTACCTCTGAAAGTAAAGACAAAAATTATATTATTTCATTTCTCTTCTTTCGGATATTTAGTTTGTAAATATAATTAATGTTCAAGGTTTTTTCTGTCCCTAATACTTGTATTATTGTAGTCATTATTTAAATTACTTTGCTAGTTCTGTTTATTTCACTTTTCATGAGTTCATGTAAGATTCACTTAAATTGTTGTAGTCATTATTTAAATTACTTTCTAGTTCTGTTTATTTCACTTTTCATGAGTGCATGTAAGATTTCATGTTTCTCTGGATTTTTCATAGTTATTATTTCTGAGAGCATAGTAATATTTCATTATAGTTTTGTATCAGAGTAATTCTGAGAAGATGGCAAAGGAATAGGTCACTTAGAGTGTAGTTTCCATTCTCCACCCCATGATATAATAGAAAATGACCCATAATGGTGGAGTATAATAAGGAAAAGAAGAAACGCTTTGAAACAACTCATCAGAAAATAATACAGAGAAGAAAACAAAAACAAAAATTGCTAACACTTCACCAATCATCTGCTCCTGGTATTTTCTTTCCTGGTTCCACCAAATAAGAATAGTTCATTCGAAGGTGGGATATAAAATGATACTCTGAATAGTGTAAATCTTTCATAAAATGGCATAAAAATCTGAATACTATGTATCAAGAAATTATACAGGAAAATTATCAAGAAATAGTGTAAGTACACAGTAATAATAGTACATTTAAGTAGGAGCCATAGAACATTAACAGAAACTGATGGATTAACTCACTAATAAACATCATAGTCAATTTACAGAATTACAAGATGAAAGACCAAATTTTTTTCATACAGCAAGCAAAAAAGTTCTTTCCCATTCCAAGGAGAATCAACAATGACTCTGTATTTACAGGAAATTAAAGATTGGAATAATATCCTCAAGAGAAAAGGAGATTGGTTGCCAGCCCCCAAAACACATACTCTGCTTCAATGTTGAGTCTAAGTTCAAAACAACTAATTGGGCATTTAGTGGAATGACAGAATTCAAATAATTTTTTCAAAAGAATCTAGAGTTGATCGGGGGATTCAAATCTAAAAAACACATGAAGTTAAATACTTTCAGTTATTAATAAAAGATTAAGAAGTATTTGTTTTCATGTTGCTAAGGCTAGACAAGGTCAGAAATGTGAAGGACAGAGTAATTTTGTTTTTATTCTCCTTTCAGAAAATACTGAATATATTCTGAGAAACTCTCAGAAGGTTAAAGGAGGATTAGGTGCTGCACATCATAATTAGATGACAGAAAATTACTCCCCCCCCCACACACACATACACACATGATTCATACACAAATATTTAATGGAAGAAAATATGAACAATTTAATCAAAGCTATGAATGTATTAACATCCTCAATGAAAAAGAAAAAAAATAGAACAGATTAAAAAAAGAAAACAATCTGCTGCATAGAAGAACCTCATATGAAATATTCAGTGAAAAGTAAGGGATGGAAAAAAATACTATATTTAAGGTGATTCCAAAAATGTAGGAATTAAGATCATGATGTCAGAGAAATAACAATAATTATTTAAATATATGGTATATCAATATTCTTTGTCATTATATCATGTTCACTTCTATTTCTATTTCCATACTGAAGCCTTTCTTGTGACAAAGATAAGAAAAAAAACATCCAATACAGTGACCATGTCTGGTAAAAAATATGATAATATTTTGATTTAATAGTCTTTTCTTGATACTTCAAGGAGCTTGCACTTTCTTTACAAAATCTCCTTCTATTCATTTTGAGTGTACATTGCATATACTTATATGTACACATATTATGCTCACCAATAGAATTTAATAATTTTGAGTATAGAGTCTGTTTTATGTTTGCCTTTATATCTACAGTACCTAACATACCTAACAGTGGTATGTTATGGTAATACTTTTTTTTGTTGATTGAATGACTGTCAGCCTTTTGTTGGAAATATTTAATAGAAATATTTTCCTCAATATGTATTATATCCAAAGTTTCCATTTCTTTGAGTGATTCCTTCTATTCCACATCTAATTTTAAACTTTTTCCCTAGTCAGACCTATGAAAGAACTTTTGATTATCTTCTGATTTTTATGTGTTGAGATATTTTATTCAAATGTAACTTACTGTGGAATTAATAATAAGATGGGACAGCTAGGTGGTGCAGTGGATAGAGTGTCCAACCTAAAGGGAGGAATACTTTTCTTCCCGAGTTCAAATTTGGCTTCAGTTGCTTACTAGCTGTGTTACCTTAGGCAAGTCATTTAATCTTATTGACCTTAGTTCCCTCAACTACAAAATAAGCTGGAGAAGGAGATAGAAATAATGACAGTATCTTTGCCAAGAAAACCCCAAATGGGATCACAAAGAGATGGACATGATTGAAATGACTGAACAACAACAAAGGAATAAGACATTGGGCTAAAACTAATTTTTTTTAGCATAATTCTTAATTTTCTCAGTACCTTATATTACATGAAAATAATCTCTTTACCAAAAGTTTGTTTTCTTGAGTTGACTAATCACTAACGGCTTCAGTGCAATTGTTTCTGCTTTTTGTTTATCTAATTTATTGACCCAACTTTCTATTGTTTATCCAGTATTAGAAATTTTGAACAGTTGTATAGTATGGTCTCAAGGAGTCCTCCTTCCTGCTATAACATTTACTCTCCTGACCTCCACTGACTAGAAGTTTTCCCCCTTCCTAGAGGGTTCTCCAGAAACCTTATAGGGATTGGGGGCTTCTAGGATCCCTGAAAATGACACCAGCTCTCACCAATTATGATCCTCCAAGTGTAGTGGAACCCCATATCCCAGTTCCATTTAACCATTAATAGCTGGATTAACACTTACAAAGAAATATTTACTTCAAAGGTATTATCACAAATATGCCAACTTATTCCACAACATATGGAGGTTAAACCAGCTCCCTTCTTATACCATTTAAATCTATGGGGAGGAATTAGGACAATAGCTTAGTTCAATTCCTAGATAGCACAGTCTCCGTATAAGTCCCCAGCCCCTGCCCCATCCTGCTTTCTGGCTTCTCAAGGTTTCCCTGTTGGGTTGGTTGCATCATTCTGCCTATCATCCTGACTCCAAGGCCATCATGGCTTGAAATCCCAGTCACACTGGCCCTCACTCCCAGCACTTAAAACTGAGGACAAATGAAATATGACAGACACTCTCCTGGGTCTATTTCTTCAAGTCAAGGTAAGAGAGAAGGGGGAAGATACTCCCCTTCTTGGTTCAGTCTATGATGCCTGTTCTATGAGTGACCTGTATGTAAGAAAGAGAGGACTATCTTATTCTGGCCAGTTTTAAAAAGACAGCCTCTTCCTACTATGCAGCCAACCAAAGGATACTATCTCCCACTTACATGGTGGTGGTGGGGGGGGAGCATTGGGAAGCAGATACCTCCATGTTAGATGATCTGATCATGGCAGGGCATAGGATAAACTCTCATGCTATTTCTTCACAATATCCCCAAACTATCTTTTGAGATTTGATTTTTGCATTTTTTTCATCCAAAATTATGATTTTATCATTATAAGGCTATTCTGGTAAGGAAACTTCTACCCACACAGATCTGCAAAAACTCTTCAGTGAAAGATCTTCAACAATTTCCTGGGGATGCTGAAAGTTTAAGTGCTTCTCCAGGTTCACACGTGATACAGGATGTCATTTGAACCTAGGCCTTCCTGTTTCCAAGATGTCACTACCTATTTATCATGGCATATTGCTTCTCATGTTACTGTATATGGATATGAATGTTTTTCTCATTCTTTTAAAGTATATCTTTGATAGTTTGGTTGTTTTTGTATGAAATCTATGCAGAAATTTTAGTGTTATCCTAATTTTTTTTTTACCCTATGGATATAGGCTAGCCAAGAACAATGATTTAAGGTTTTCTTATTTCTGTAAAAACAGTTCATAGTTGGATTAACATACATCCTGTGTGTGTGTTTTGAGATTAATTAATTCACACTTAGCAAATTTTGTTATTATCTCAAATATAATTTTTCATCCTATCTATTCCTCCTGGGATTTTGTTGGTAATATATACAAGGGCTGGTAATTTTTGTGGATGTATTTGTGTAGCGGCAAGCACCCCAAGCGTCCTCAGAGTGGCTGCCCATACAGGTTCTTGGATCTGCTTTGATAAAGGAAAGCAACTCAAAATGGGTTAACAAGCTTACTTTAATCAATCAGACATATATCGTTTACCTTGTTCAGGGGAAAAAGGTCAGCACCCCAAACTTCAAAGTATACAGGCAGAATTATCAAGACAGAAACAGATCAAGTAGACAGCTTTCCAAACTGTCCAGCCATTACATCCATACCAAATCAACATTTGGGTTTCAACATCTGGGTTTTCAAAGTCGGGGGGGGGGGGCTCCAGACAACGGCTTCCCAGAATCCATACCAAATCACAGAACACTTCTCAAAGTGAGCCCCCAAAACAAAGTCTCACATCAGGGTTTATATACCTTTCTCCTGGCTCAGAGAATGTAACAACCTTATTGACTCACTGGCCAATCAAAAAGTATCTACTGAAAAACAAGCCTCCCACCCCAGGCTTCAGGTGCACTTTACCCTAGGGGCAGGGAAGATCTTCCAAATTTGCATTCCCATTACATTCAGCCCCAAGATCTTTCATGCCCATAGCATAGACAATTTACTTTTGAATTAGCACTAAACATCTCTTAGGTCACATTTTCAAGGTACAGAACTAAAGTTACCAAAGTGGCCACTGGGCCTTAAACAAACACAAAGTACATAGAATTATCACTTCAATTCAAAACAAGAGGGCAAATAAAGTTCGGGGGGGGGGGGGGCC
>NW_027185759.1:34176940-34179640 GCF_028583685.1 Petaurus breviceps papuanus
GGGGGGGGGGGGCCTTCCCCTCACACAGCTCCAGCATCTGCTTCCAAGTACAGAGAGGGGGCTGGGCAACAAAACCAACAAGGTGGGGTCCTTGGGGATTCACGACACTTCATCCCACCCACCATAGTCACAAGTCCATCCTCCCCCAGGGTCCCAAACTGTGGGATGCAGCCAGGAAACACATTCAGTGCCCCTGCTTTGCTGCTCAGTTCTTATCTTTTCCTGTGGCTGAATTCTGATCTCCTGGGTTCCTTCTCCTCCCGCAGGTGGCAGCCGCTCCTGGCTTCTGCCCAGGTCCTGATGCAGGCATCTCACCATTCCCGCTCTCAGCTCAGCGAAGTCTGCATGCAGGCCACTCTTCTCTCCTGGTCCATGGCTCCACAGAGTCACAGCTACCACAACTGGAAAACAAACAATTATCCCAGCCCCCATACTTTCCTTTTACTCTGCAGATCCTGTTCGTGACGCCATTTTGTAGCAGCAGGCACCCCAAGCGTCCTCAGGGTGGCTGCCCATACAGGTTCTTGGATCTGCTTTGATAAAGGAAAGCAACTCAAAATGGGTTAACAAGCTCACTTTAATCAATCAGACATATATCGTTTACCTTGTTCAGGGGAAAAAGGTCAGCACCCCGAACTTCAAAGTATACAGGCAGAATTATCAAGACAGAAATAGATCAAGTAGACAGCTTTCCAAACTGTCCAGCCATTACATCCATACCCAGTCAACATCTGGGTTTCAACATCTGGGTTTTTCAAAGTGGGTGGGGGGGGGCGGCTCCAGACAACGGCTTCCCAGAATCCATACCAAATCACAGAACACTTCTCAAAGTGAGCCCCCAAAACAAAGCCTCACATCAGGGTTTATATACCCTTCTCCTGGCTCAGAGAATGTAACAACCTTATTGACTCACTGGCCAATCAAGAAGTATCTACTGAAAAACAAGCCTTCCACCCCAGGCTTCAAGTGCACTTTAGCCTAGGGGCAGGGAAGATCTTCCAAATTTGCATTCCCATTACAATTTGATATTTTGATACTGTACTGAGGGGACTTTATTCAATTCAGTTCAATCATCCAGCATTTACTAGGCATTTGTCATGTACCTGTTCTAGGCATTAGAGATACAAAGATACAACAGTCTCTGTCCTTAAGAAACTTCTGCTCTCCTGTGGGGAAAGCACCACATAAACTAATAAGTAAATATACAGTAGAGGGATAATTCTCAGACCTGAACTTGCATCAGTATAGGGAATTTCCAGATGAGAAAACTCTCTCTGCCCATGTAGGTCTGTATCTTTTCTCCAACTAGGTCATTACCAGCTCAAAAAGTCTGACCCTATGATCCTAAAATAGTCATAATAATAGCATCTACCTCACAGGGTTGTTGTGAGGATCTGATAAAGTAACATAGCATAAAGTTATATGCAAACCCTAGAGTTCTAAGTATTGTTATTGTTATTATCATTATTAATCATCTGAATTATTATTTCCCTGCCAGGCCTCATCCCTACCATTCCAGTCCTGTCCTATTCTCTTTCTGTACTTCACCCTATGGGTCAGGTAGTATATAGAGACTGGACTCATGATTTTATGGGTATAAGTGACTCCTGCATAAGGAAACTCCTTGTACTAATGCAGACTTGCACCTTATCCACCATTTATGGTTTTGGAGAGTTGTTTAGAGCACTGAGCAGGAGAGATTTGCTAAACAACATAGAGTGAGTATACATCAGAGGCAAGATTAGAACCCAGATCTGACTGATTAGCACCATACCACTCTGTTCCTCAAATGTAAAATATACACACATTTTATTAGAGAGGGTTTTCTACCACCTAGGGAAATCAGAAAATGTCCTTGCAAAGAGATGGCATTTAACCTGAGTCTAGAAGGCAGCAAGGTATATGAAGTGGTAGAAGTGAGATCAGTGTGCATTCTAGTCATGGGGATCAGCCTTATGCAAAGGCAAGGAGATAAGAGCATATGCTGTGCATGGATAATAGTAAGTAGCCCAGTTTGACAGGTATGTGAAATGTGTGAGGGAGGGGAATGTATAATCAGACTGGAAAGATAGGTTCTATTCATATTGTCTCAAATTTTTCATTACTTTTTTTGGAATTTTCTGAGTATACCATTATATCAGGTATAATAGAGATAACTTTGCTTCATAATTGCTTATACTTATTTCAGTTTTCTTATTTTCCAATTATAGCTATCATCACTAACCCTTTGTCAAATTATAGTAGAGACACTGGCAATGCTTTCTTTACCCCTGATTTTACTGGACAAGCTTTCAGTATTTCAGTTATAGTACACTAGTTCCTGGTTATAGACATAATTTTCTTTCAGTATATTGAGGAAAGATTTTTTATTTCAATGCTTTTTAGTTGTTATGACATAACTGAAATTTTCATTTTATTTTTTGTGTGTGTCTATTGAACAACTCATGAAATTTTGATTAATTTTGTTATTAATACTATTTATTGCATTTAGGGATAAGAAAAGGCCCTGTGATTTAATTCTTACAAAGAAATCCCAGATAAGAAAATTTCCTCTGCCAATGTGACTTTCTCACTTACAATTTCAAAGACTGATAGTTTAAGTGATTTGCCCAAGATCAAATAGTAGGTGTAAGAAGCATGAATTGAACCCAGGCTTCCTTCCTTCCTTCCTTCCTTCCTTCCTTCCTTCCTTCCTTCCTT
>NW_027185759.1:34179650-34186500 GCF_028583685.1 Petaurus breviceps papuanus
TCCTTCCTTCCTTCCTTCCTTCCTTCCTTCCTTCCTTCCTTCCTTCCCTTCCTACCTTCCTACCTTCCTTCCCAGGGTACTTGGAATTAAGTGAGCTTCACAGAGCCACATATCTGCCAAGCATCTGAGGCTGAATGTGAACTCCAGTTCCTCCTGACTCCAGGGCAGGTGTTCTATCCACTGCACCACCTAGCTGCCCCAGAACCCAAGATTTCTTGACTCCATGCTGCCTTTGATACTACTTTTTATGTTAATAACTTTCCTAGTGTTGAGCATATCATAAGCTATAGCATAAATGCAACCAGGTCAGAGTGAATAACTATCTGAATATCTTTTTGTAACTTCTTGGTTAATACTTTGTATGGAATATTTTTGAATTTTATTTCTTTGTAATATGGGTCAGTAGTTTTGTTTCTTGACTTTACCTCTCCCTATTTTAAATATGTTATAGTTGCTCCATAAAAGGAGGATGGAAGTTGTTTTTATTTTTTAATTACATAGGATGGGAGTTATTTGTTCTTTAAATGTTAGAAATAATTCATTTTTAAGTGCATGTGGACCATGGTTATTTTTTTCCTTCCTAATTTCATTTAAGCATTCATTATTTAACTTTGAGATCGGGTCATTTGGATTTTCTCTTTTTGGATTTTGCTTGTCTGAGTATTGTATATCTTTGTTTTTGATTATTATTCCTCTGGTTCATTAAACTTTTAATTTTGTTAGTATATAATATTTTTGATTATATGTTTTTACAGTTGCCATTCATTCATGGTGAATTCACTTTCTTAAATTTTGACTGGCAACTTGATTGTTTTCTATTTCTCTTTAAAATCATACCAGTTAATCACATACACACAAGCATCTTATGCAACAGCTCCATACTCTTTGTTTTCAGTTTTGTTCATATCTTTAATCTTTAGAATTTCACTTTTCTTCAAAATGTCTGCTTCTGTGCTTATTTAGGAAAGACTCATTGATTTTCTGGTTTTGTTAATTGCATATTCAGTTCATTGATATTCTGGTTCTTGCTTGATAATATGAAGTTTCTTCTACAGGCTGCTTTATTTGCATCCTACAAATTTTGCTATGATGACTTACAGTAAACATTTTCCTTAACATGAATATTATTTATATATTTTTATTTGACCCATTCACTAATTAGGATATTATTCTTTATTTAAGTCTTTTTTTTTTTAAGCAATTGTGGTTAAGTAACTTGATCAAGGTTACACGGCCAGTTATTTCTGGGTGTGGTGCTAAGTATCTGAGCCCGGATTCGATCCTAGGTAATCCCTACTCTGGGGCCAGTGCTCTTACTCGCTGAGCCACCTGGTCGCCCCAAGTCTTTCTTTTTAATATATTTATTTCTTACTATTTTATTGCTTTTTATGTAAAGCTTTTATTTTTTCTGTTTATTTTAATTTTTAAGATTATTTTTCCTAACAATATTTTTCTTTATATTTGAATAATGTTATTGTTTTTATTATCTATGTTATTTTAAGTATAATGCAATTTCCCTCAATTTGTCTCTTGATCATTTCTACTTTTACTTGTGCCTTGTTTGGTATCTTTATTAAATCTCAGTAAGTTTTGTTTCAACCTTTCATTGTAAATCTACATGAATTTACATGTTTTAAATGTATTCTGTATGATGTTTGCTTTTTGCAAGCCTCTTTCCTTTTATCAATGAGTTTAACTTTCACGGTCACAATTGTTTAGTCTGTTTTTCCTTCCATTAAATAATGTTATCATATTTGTTTCCTTTTTAAAAATCAATATTTGGCAATATCAATTTCAACTGCTTTTATTTAATATTAATATTATCATAATCAGTAGCAGCCTCAATATCAACATCATGATCATCACCATTATATCCCAATTTTCTTTCTCTTCCCCTTTCTCCAAATGAGGACCTAAATGAATAGGTCTTGCCCTGTCCCCACCTTCATTCTTTTATAATCCTTACTGAAATTATCTGTAGTTTGATTTACTTGAAACAATTCCATCCTACCTAACCCTCTCCTCTTTATTAGTCATCCCTCTTGCCCTTTCCTGTCCTATTCCAGTCCCCTTTCTATTTCATTATATTTATATTTACATAACCTTTTAAAAATGAAACATTCCTGTTTCCAGACCCAGAGAAAAATGAGGTTCATATCTTTACATATGATATTTTATTTCCAAGAAATAATATATTTTCCCCTTCCCTTTCTTTTCTAGCAAATTATATATGTACATATACATATATGTATATGTGTGTGTATAAATACACATGTATGTGTATATATATATATACACACACACACACACATACATACCCAAGAACTTTACTATCTTTGGATCCTCATACCAAGAGGAACAAATGTCATTACTATATAATTACCTATACCTTTAGATCTATTCAGATGTGTTTATCTTTCAGTTTAGTCTTCTATTATATATACATTTCAAAGATTTTGCTGAATTCTATTTTTCTCAAAAAATACATGGGGTAAATTTGTTAAAACATTTTATGGACATAAAGAAAATACAAGTAATTATTATAAATAAATAAATATAAGTATAACATATTCTCTTGGGAGCACAAAACAATAATCAATGAAAGCAATATGAACAAAATGCATAGATATAAATTGAATCTAAGTAGACATTCTAAATAATGATTAGATCAAAGAAGAAATCATAGAAGAAATAAATAGTTTTTCTTAAAAGAGTGAGAACAATAAAATAACAATATTTATGGGATTCAGCTAACATAGTCCTTAGAGGAAAGTGTGTAACTCTGAAGGTATATATTGAAGAAATAGAAAGGATGAGAATAAACTTATCTTGCAATTGATAAATTGATGAAATAACCATCCCAAACAAGCAAAAATATGAAATCTTTAGAGAGTTTGGGATATTGATTATCCTAAAAAAGGAAAAGAATCTAAGCTGACCCACAATGAACAGAGAATATATACAAAAAATGACTTATCAAAAAATCTAATATCCCAAAAGGACCTCTGATTCCATCACTGTGTGTATTCCCTCCAATAATACAGATCACAACTCATCCATTCCTACCCATACTCTGTGATTCTCATAGAAGTTCTCTAATTTTGCAACAGAGAGTCAACTTCCATGTTGGTAACTTCCTCATTTTTTTGACACTCCAAATCAATGACAGCTGAACTTCGTACACCAATTCTCTTACGATAAAATCAATCAATGTCCTTCCTAATCATGCATATGATCCATATGGACATGGAAGGAATGGTAAGAGGGACTCATAAATCATCTAGTCCAACCCCCTCATGTAATAGTTGAGGAAATCAGGTTCTAGTGAGTTTACATGGCTTATTTAATGTTGGGCATATGAATGGAATGGTTGGAATTTGAACCATAGTCCTCTGACTTCAAATTCAGCAGTCTTTATACTATACCACTCTGCTTCCCTGATTTTCTTGGATGGCAGCCTTCATATTACTTTTCCTTTCTAATTTGCAGAATCATTGTGGTGGGCCAAGGAGAAGGGCTCATTATATAAGCACCAGAGACTAGTAGATAAAATTATCCCAATTTTAAGATTAAATCACTATTTACTTACAACAATCTAATGATATAGCAAAGAAATTAAGTGTTAACTAATATCTGGAGTAAAACTTTAGCCACAAAATAGTTTGTCTATTTAATATGAACAAAAATGAGTAGAAAGCATTACAAAAAATATACAAAAATCAGTGCAAAATGTATAAAATATCTGTGCATTAACCTAGCAAGAAATACTAGAGCTTATATAACTACATAATAGCTTGTAATAACACTTTTTATGAATAAAAGGAGACCTACATAATTTGAGAGATATGCATTGTTCATAGGATAAGTCAATGCAGGATGAATCAAAAGTCTTAGTACAGTCTTAAGCTACCAAAACTCAATATTAAAATATTGATATGAAATCAAAAAGGAGTTATTCAGTTATCTTTTACCTTTCCTACCCCCACCCCCTCCTCTTAAAACACTTTATATGGAATCCATCATCCCTTCTGTATCTCTATTTTCTTTATTCAGCTCCTTCAATACTCTTAGAAAATACTCAGGTTCTGAAAGCAATTGTTCCTTCTCACTATATTAGAATGTGAACTATGATGTAGAGTAATCATAAAGCTCTTTCTAGCTGCTCCTCAAATAGAAATTTATCTTTCTAAACCTATTTGAATTCATCTATAGATATCTGTATCTAGATAGATAGATAGCTATGTTTCGAAGTTCCTACTAAGATTTATTCTTTTAATCACAAATGTATGAAAATCATCTATTCTATTAAAGTTCCATTTTCCCCCCTCTGTGGTGTTGTACTCAGCCTTGCAAGTTGTTATTCTTGGTCATGGAACTATATCTTTTACCTTTGAAATAGCCATCCCTTGACATTCATGGGTTTCACATTTGTGCCTTTGGTGATTCGAAGGTTGGCCATTAATAATTAAATGGCAATTTTTGGAGATTGATGGTATATTGTGGAAAATCACAGATGATGTGCATATGGAAAGGAAATTTAAAAAAATTTAATTAGTGGAATGCCTAAATATTGTATATTATTAATCTGTTTTATCATGTACTACCATAAACATGCATACATAAAGTTACTATAAACAGTAAAATTTTGTTAACCATCTCCTCTTTGTCTCTGCCATCCAGACTCAGTCATGTGACATTTTACTGCAATGATCATTGTGTCTTGCACTTTTCATACAAGGAAATTCTTGAAGCAGTTGTACAACTACGCTAGCAGTTGTACAGACTCGGCGTACTGTGTGAGATACTAATCTCTTACAAAGAAACTGAATCCTTTTAATGGGTACAGTGTGTTGTTTTACTTCTTTTTCTGTTAAAATAATAAGATCAAAATAATTAAAACTAAATTTTTGGGGTGGTTACTAGAATTATTCATGACTTTTCACATTTGAGGGGATCTTGTGTCCCTAACCTCCATGAATGTCAAGGGACAACTATTACATTCCAAGATCTCCTGTTATTTAAGGTAGAACCTGTTAAGTTTAATATTATCCTGACTGTGGTTATGCAGTGCTTGAACTGCTTCTTTTTGGATTGTCGGTACATACTTTTCTTTAACCCGGGAACTGTAGATTTTGTCATTTCTGGGTCTTTTCTTTAGAGCATTCCTTTTAAGAGGTGATTGGTGTGTTCTTTTTATTGTCATATTGCCCACTTGTTCTAATAGATCTAGGCAGTTTTCATTTATAATTTCTGGAAATACAACACCCAACATTTTAAAATCATGGTTTTCAGGAAGTGCAGTGATTTTTAAACAACTTTCAAAATAACAAATTCAAGTGACCAACAATCATGAAAAATATTCCACTTCACTAATAACATTAGAAATGCAAACTAAAGCAGTTTTTAACTTTTACATACCCTTTAAACTTAGGGGTTTCTTAGAGTACCCCTCTAAATCTTTATGTCCAGATCAGTTGTTTTTGATTGCAGAGATCTCATTCTACTTTTTAAACTTTGTTCTAATATTTCTTGTTATATCATTGGATCCTCTCATTCCATTCCCTCTATTTTTCTCCCTCAGGCTGTTCAATAAGTTACAAAGGATTTCCAGTTTCAGATCCAAGCTATATGTTTATCATTAAGATTTTGAATTTCATCTCTGATCTTTTTCTTTATTTCTCTAGGCCTTCTATCCACCCCCATGTCTCTTGTGGTCTTTCACTGTCTTTTTTTTTTTAAGTTCCCATCTTTTAGAATTTTTCTCTTTTTTATGGAGTTTCCTCTTGACATTCTCTTAACCCAAAGTGTTTCTTCATTGTATGAAGAGATTTTATTTGCTTGCTAATTTTCTACAATTCTCTACTGGCTTTTTCTGTGAGGATTCCTTTTCAGGAATTTCCTTTCCCATCATTCCATTTAAAAAAAAAACATTATTAATTGGTGTGTTTCTTGTTGTTTGGAGGCAATGAAGGGAGTCTCACACAACCTCTCATTCAGCCATCTTGTCAGAAGTCTAGAACTCATTTGAAATAGTAACCCTCATACCATAAATATCACTTGAAAAATGAAAAAAATTGAAAATCATAACATTTAGGTTTCCAGTGTCATTCTTTCTACATAAAATTAAATGGCAGCACAAAGAAAGGAAGTCTTTAAAGCCTAAAACTGAAAAGCCTCTCCAACATTATCTTTTAAGTTCACTAATAGGTTTTATTCAGTTCTTTAAAACATGTTAATTATTTTTCTTCTCTTAAAAAGTTGAAATATTTTTAGATATTCACAAATATTTCCTCTCAAGAAAAGATAAAAGATTCTATTGGGAGACTGCCTCCAATAGTGGGTGCCCAACATTCTTTGTAAACTATATAAAGGAATCTGACAAATCCTCTTTGAGTAAAGAGGATCATAGATTGGATTCCACTTAGTTTTAGTAGAATTCAATAATATTTTCTTTGACAGTAATGCTGAAATCTGTTGGTGAAGTGGATAGTCTTCTTACCTTGTAGTTACGAAGATTTAGGTACAGATTTGGTCTCTGACACTGTATACGACCTCTAAGTCATTTAGCATCTCTGAGTCTCAGTTTCCTCATCAGTAAAATGGAGATAATTGTATTCATATTAATAACAATAATAATTAAGTACCTATCTATACAAGGTTGTTGTAGGGTACTATGAGATTATATAAATAAGGTGTTTTGCAAAATTTTAATTGCTCTTCCTCCTCCTCCTCTTTTCTTTCTTTCTTTCTTTCTTTCTTTCTTTCTTTCTTTCTTTCTTTCTTTCTTTCTTTCTTTCTTTCTTTCTTTCTTTCTTTCTTTCTTTCTTTCTTTCTTTCTTTCTTTCTTTCT
>NW_027185759.1:34191500-34214407 GCF_028583685.1 Petaurus breviceps papuanus
ATCGATTACATCCTAGTATAAAGATATACTTATTTAAATATTTATTAAAATTATTTTAAAAATCATGTCATGTCACGCCTTTTTCAAATCTTAGAAAATTAGATTTAAAGTCTTATTATTCTTACACCTTCCTAATAGAAAGTAAGCTTTTTGAGGGTAAGAACTCCCCTTCTTCCCCCCTTTTTTTTATTGTGATTCCCCAGCGCTTGGAATTGTGGGCTGCAATGAGGAAGCATATAATAAATGGTTGTTGGATTGGATTGGACTGAATTGGGATATTGGGACTTCTAAAACTAGGAGATTCCTCTGTGGGTTTGAGCTGAAGGATTTTTTAAAATGTTGGCAATTTTTTTTTTTTAAGAACATTCAGACACCTCTGGGTCGATTCTTACAAAACGTCCAGCAGTTATTTCTTGCTCCTGACTTTACCAAATTACTCGTTGTGCTCCAAAATGTGGGCCACTTTCTTGTACTGGAAGTGGGAGAGGTAAGGGGCAGACAGGTACCGAGGGCACCTGCATAGCCGGCGCTCCGGCACCCTGCATGCCTGAGCTGTGGCGGATGCAGGTCTCTCCAGTTTGCTTCCAGAATGGTAGGACTAGGAGATGGGGAGGGACAACCGAGTGTGATGCTGCTCCCTCACCGCCCCCACAGAGCCTTGCCCACTTGCTCGCCAGTGAGAGGCTGTGTTTTCGTCCAGGCGGAAGAAGGGGAACAAAAGGAGGGAGTTTGGTGGAGGAAGGATCCCACTGGAAACATTTTTAGAGGGTCTTAACCGAAGGTGACTGTTGCTCTGAGTGTAGGTCTGCTCCATCCTTATAAACACACACACACACACACACACACACACTCACACACACACATACATGCAGAGGGGATCAGGAAAGTTTTAGCAGAGGAGGCCTTCTGAAGGATCTGGACCGAGGTCCGTGCCCTTCCATGCATTTGTTTCCCCCAGTCTTTAGGTCCACGTCACACGTGACGCTCAAGGCCCTTAACCCCTCGATGTTGGCTCGCTGCCTTTCTGGCTGCTGCTACTGCTGCTTCTGGCCGGTGGAGGCAACTCCGAGATGAGATAGGGAGTGGAGATCAATCGTGACCTCCTAAAGAGGCCGTGCCTCTCCCACTCATGCCCCCCTGCCCCTACCCCCGCAAGCCGCAGCAACGTCAACCCGAGCATAATTGTATCCCTGGATGTGCTCCCCAGCCTTCCATGACCCTTCCTCACTCCAAGGAGATCTGGGTTTAGGCTGACGTGTGTGTGTGTGTGTGTGTGTGTGTGTGTGTGAAGCAGTGTGTGTGTGTGGGGGGGCGGTGGCACTGGGCTGGGGGTGGGGATTGTTGATCAATCCCTCTAGGGTGGCAGAGGTGGAGGGGGTGGGTGGTTGGCGGGAGTTTCTTGCCTAGTCCGGGTTCTAGTGCTTTGCATTGCTCCCGGAGTGTGTGCGTTTGTGTGTGTGCGCCTCTGCGTGTGTGCGCGCGCGCGCGTGCTGGCGCGCGTGCGTGTGTGCTTCTCTGTATGTATGTGTGTGTATGTGCGTGTGCGTGTGTGTGTGAGTGTGAGTGTGTGTGTGTGTGTGTGTGTGTGTGTGTGTGTGTGTCTGTCTGTCTACAGGTAGCAGTGGCAGCGGCGGCAGCAGGGAGCTGGGAACGGGTGGAGGAAGTCCGCTAACTGCAGCAGCAGTAGCACCAGCAGCAGTAGCAGCAGCAGCAATTGCAGCAGCAGCAGCCTCCGCCAGCACCAGTAGCAGCGGCAGCAGCATCCTCAGCATCTCAGGCTTCTGCCGCCTTCTTGCTGCTGCTGTCTATGAGCGGGCGACTGCTCACTTTGCCGACGCTGCTTGCCGGAGCTCCAGTCAGAGCTTCGTTCCGGCCGCCACCGCTCTCTCTCTCCAACTCGCCCAACGCCTCCTCTTGCGCGTGGAAAGCAGTGGCCAGGCTCAAGTGGGGAGGGAGCGAGGGGGGTTGCGAGTTTGGCTTGCTTTGGTTTCGCCCCCCCCCCCCCCCCCCCCCCCCCACCCGCTGGGGGGAATCCTGTCTCTGGCAGCAGGTCTCTGCTCGGATCCGCGGTGCTTGCCAAGTTTTCCTCCCCTCCCCTTCGGTATCCAGTTGCCAGAGGCAATCGGGGGTCCTTTCCCGCTCCGGATTTCTATACAGATCGCAGCTCCCTAGTCCCAGCTCTCTCCTTCCCCAGCTCTCTGTCTCTGTCTTTCTCTCTGTCTGTCCGTCCGCCCGCTTCGATATTTATCGACCAGCCGCACAAACGTTCCAGTCCCCCTCGGCATGCCCATGGGCAGCTTCTTCGTTTCGCTGTCTTGGGATCCAGAATGGCTCGGAGCTAATGGAGAACGAGGACTGTGTTAATATCAGGCTTTGGCGTCTGTTGTCAAGGGAAAGGGGCCCGAAGAATGGTCTAAAAGGCGGCCCTCCTTCAGCTCCCCGTTAAGCAGCACCAAGTACGAGGTGCTGGGAGGCTGCAGAACAGGGGCGCACGGGGCTGGTGGAGTGGCAAGGTAAGGCACCCCTTTCCTCCCTCTCCTAGGCACCGATGATCTCCTTCAGCTGCCTAGAACTTCTCTCCCTCTTGCTCTTCGCCTTCCTTGTCTTCTCCCCGTCACCACCAACCTGCCTCGCTCCTCTTCCTCCTCTCCCCCTTTCCCCAGATTCTTGGGGGGTTATTACTTTGGAAGGGGGACAAAAACAATCGGTCGGAGTTACCCTTTACTTTGATTTTCTCCTCCATTATGTTTCCTTATTTAGGGCGTTATGGAAAGGTTTTGGGGAAAATATTCTTTCCTTGCTTCCTGGATAACTTCATGTTTTAAGCACTTTTCTCTCTCAGTCCTCCCCCCCCCCCCCCTTTACTGCATTTAACTTCAACGAACAGGACAGTTTTCGACAGTTTTCTTAAAACTGCACCTAATTAAACATAGGAGTCTTTATTTACAATTTTTAAAAACTAGGCATTACATTTCTCTGGGCATGACTAGGTGGTGGAAAATCAGATTTTCTGTGAGTAGAGCAAATTAATTTCATTGGGAAGTTATTTAAGAAAGAGTTCTCAGTGATGGAACTGAATCAAGGGCTTAGAAAAGTAGATAAGACCTCTTTTTTCTTTCTTTTTAAAGTCCATCATTATGCTGCAAATAAAAAATCGTTTTTGAAAAGCCTCTTCTGGTGACACGTTTTCTGTCCCTGAAGTCATTCCAGGAGGTTAGGGACTTCACCTTCTTATCCACTGACTCACACCTCTCCCAGCCTATCTTCCCACCCCCACTGCCTTTGGTGCTGCTCTCTCATTTTGCCTTGGCAGTTTGTAAATTACATGTTCTTGGTGGTCCGTCTCTGGGTTGTCTTGATCCAGCCTTGTTCTCATCTCTGTGTCTCCCTTCTGTCTCTGTCTTCCTGTCTCACTGTCTCTGTCTGTTTTTTTTTTTTTTTAATACATGTCTACCTTTGTCTTTCTGTCTTTATTTTTCAGACCCCCCCCCCCCCCCCCTGTTTTTCTGGCTGGTCTTTCTGTCTCTCAGTGGATGAAATTCTCTCCATACCTCAGCTCCGTCCCTTCCCCTTCCTGCCTCCCTTCCTCTCCCCAAATGGTTCTCCTTTTCCCTCTCCTTCCCCATCTCTGCCTCTTCCCCCTATACACACCTTTAGTTGATTGACCCTTTCCTCAGTGTGAGGGAAGAGGAGAGCTTTGTATGTGACTGTGAAAGAGAAAAAAGAAGGCGACTGAGGAGAAAGAGGAGGAGGAGGAGAAGGAGGAGGATGCTCTAGCAGACTCCTCTGACAAGGAATCAAGAGCTGGTGTTTGTCTGATTGAGCAGAGAGGGCACTGTGTTTATGTGGGAGAAGAGGTGATTAAGTGGGTTAGAATAGGGGGAGGGAAAGAGAGAGTGAGGGGGGACAAAGAGAAGGGAGTCAGTGGCTGGGAGCTTGCTGGAGCCCCCACCACCTCCTGTGTGCAGAAAGCCAGTTATCTATTGCAGATTTTGAGCTCTGTTATATGGGAGGACTAAGGCCAAGTATTGCTCAGAAAAACCAGAGGAGAAGCAACAAAATAAAAAGAGAAATGTGTACTGTTAGAGCAGGGAAAATTAACTGGAGAAATGTTTGATTGAACCGGACGGAGCAAACAATGCAGCTTCCAGAATAAAATTCTCCTCTGCAACGCAGTCTACTTCTTGCCTTGTAATAAGATGCATGCAGCCTGGGCTGGGCATTCTGGCCAATTCTTGTTTCCCTTCTGCTCTCTGCTCCATCTCCCTTCAATCTGACAGGCAAAAAAAAGTTCGTCTGAAGCCCTGAACATTTGCTGTGGGAAGGATTCCCATTTCCGCCCCTGCCCAAAGAAAGATTACACTCCCTAGAAGCCTTGTCATGAGCAATGGAGGCATTATTAAGCAATGAATGAGGCTCCTTAGGCACTAGCAGGTAATCCAAACATTTAAAATATTCTGTCCTGGCTCCTGCCTGCCTCAGCAGAATGCCTTGTGGTCTTGTGGGTGATGATGAAAAGGTACCTGCAGTGAATTCAAAATCATTTAGGCTGTGATTTTGAATTGGAAATCATTCATTTGGGATGGGGTGACGTCTTCAGTGTTTTAAAGGTAGAAACGTGTTCCAGGGATTGGGCAAGGCCTTGATGTTCTTCAAGCATAATCAAAACTTACAAGGGCCCCATACTCTTTTGGTACTTTTTTTAGATCATTAGTGATACCTAAGGCTTTTGAGAAATAAGGATCCATTTAGCTGGCTGTAGATTACACTGCATTTTATGGATTTCTAATATTCCCTTTTTCCTTCTTTGTATACTAAAAATATAGCAGACTGAATCTCACAAAAATGAAATTAGTTGTCATACAGGGAAAGTAAATTACAGCCTCTTACTCTATTTCTTCAAAAAATTAATTGCACTCAATTATTAAAAGCTTCTTAGACATAAAAATGTCATCGATGAAAGGTGTAGGTACATGTGTTTGAGTGTAAAACCTATAAAGTGCCTCTGGATTTCAGGCAGGCAATGTAACCCACTGAACATTGAGACTATTCAAAAAGTGCTCAGGAGTAAGGGTCATCCGGGTATTTAAAATATTAAATGTTAAGTACATCAATGCTAAGTTTACAATGCCCTTGGCAGAGACTGAGCCCAAGTGCACCTATCCAGCTGATTGGTTCTGTGATTCATGAGGAAAGTAGAAGGTAATCATTGCTCTGGCCTTCTGATTACATGCTTTGATTAAAAGAAGTCAATGTTTTCTGTAAGCCGGCAAGTCTGCTGTTAGCCTGTCCAATCCTCTTAAACCCAAGCAGGAACTGCAGTCTATCTTTCATTGGCGGTCGTGCTGTAGAAAAAGCTTACAACATTCATCCTTTCTGTGACCACTCCCCTTTTCCCCATACACATTTTTTCCTACTATATGTATGTACCTGATACTTTCTGATAGCTTTCTGTTTTTCTTCAATTAACATAGCTGAATTTCCTCTGAGAAATGGCTATTCTCCCCTCCCATCCTGCTCTACCCCAAGGAAATCCAACTGGGTGAGTTGAAAAAAAAAAAAAGCCATCAGCACATATCACATATGTGGGGGTGAAATGTCAGGGTGTTAGGGATTATATTTTTATTTAGATGTAGCACCTTTAAAAGAAAAATATAATATTTATAAAAATTCACTTGCAAAACTTGCAGAAATAATTCATTTGGTCAGTTTTTGGGCAGAGAAGAGTTTATTTGCCCAGGTTCTCCTTATCTTGACTTTTATTAGTTTGAAAAGTAATCAGGAATGGGAGCCAGAGGATATTGTTAGCCATCAGTAGTAGGCTCTTAATGTTTTGTTTAAAGTTCCCCTCACACCGTGTGTCATTGTTGTTCCACTTAATATTATTGACATGTTATTTATTATGACAAAGTATGATTACAAATAGATACACAATTTATCATGTGTCTCTGTGGGTTGCTGTGTGTTCAACAAAATGCAATGATGAAGAGAAAATAAATTTGAGACAAAACCAAATCATGTCGACTCAATGAGAACTTTGTTTCCACAAAAGAATTATTCCTTGAGTGATGATGGATCATAACATGTGCCCATTCCTTTGTGAGTTTTCATGTTGCTATCATCTTGACAATTTTTAAATACTGTTGGAATTAATACATGAGATGCAGTTAGGACTTGTACCCTTTCCATTCAACAAGAATTGAATTAATTGTCTCTTATGTGAAATACCTATCTGGTGGGGATGCAAAGAGAAAAATGAAATAGTCCTTGACCTCAAGGAGTTTCCATTCTGTTGTACTCAAGTTAAACAATTTCTGAAGTTCAGTGCAATTTTGATTGAATTCTGCTTGGTGCCTTAACAAAAAGAGCATGAGTGCCTCACCCATGGTCCCAAAACGAGGATATATCTGAAGTGAGATTCGAACCTAGAGATTACTGATTTCAAAACTGACCACTCAACTATGCCACTCTTTTTTCCTGATCGTGGATAAGTAAAATTCTTCTGTGAACATTTCACTGTGGAAGACACTGTGGCATAATGGATATAGTCTTGGTCTACGAATCCCAGAAGACCTGGGCTTACCATCAAGTCCTTGTCACTAGGTGAGTAGCCATGGGGCATCATTTAATTTTGATGAGTTTCAATTGCTTCATCCATAAAATATGGGTGGTGATGCCTATAGAAGCTATTTCCCAGGTTTATTGTGGGACTGAAACAAGATAATATTTGCAAAGCATATAACAAACTTTAAATGAGCATTAAAAAGTTCATTATTATTCCTATTCCTTACATGCCTTGAAGGATTTTTATTATTTTAGCCATCCCATGGTACCACTGACCAGTGGTTCATCTTACTAAGTAGTAAGAGCAGGTGTTCTTGGTCAAGCCTTCGATGTCATCAGTATCGTTTGCCATCCAATGCAAGAGAACACTCTGGGCTAACCACCATACTCTCTCAGGCTCTCAGAAAACTTGGTACCTCTGTCTTCTTAGCTCTGTCTCTTTTTCTGGGTTGAAACGCTCATTTCCTTAACATGAGGGTTTAGTGTCAATTTATCCAACCAGAGACTTCATTCATATACACCCATTCTAAAGCATTCTGCCTCTCATTTGGTGCCAATTGTATTTCAATCTAGGTCATTCAAAAAAACATAATGTATATCACTCTTTCATTACATTTGAAAGGAATAAAACCAAATATATCAAGACAACCCAAGGAGATAACTCCTACCAGTCTGTAAATCTTCCCTACACCTAACACTTGGATTGGTAAATAAGGCAAAGGTTGAGAAGTCTATTTTCCACCCCAGATCATTGCCAGAGGGAGCTGGCAGGTGACTACTCTTGGGACTTTTCTGCTTATGAAAAACTTCCTGAAGGGTTGATGTCTCACCAAAGAGGGTAACTTGGGAACTTAAAGTCCCTTCTATTGGTCTCTGACTCTTAAGGTCAATAATTCTGAGCTCCAAGATATATGTCTATATCCCTGATATGTATAGAATTTGTAATTTCCATACATTCACTGCTTTTCTCAAAAGCAAGAAATCAAGAAGTAGAATGGTTCCATGTTATTTTATTTCTCTTCCTATCCATCATACCCAAAGTTTGTAATCCTTTCCATATGTTGATGGATATAACCTGTCATAATGTGGTAGAAAGAAGATCATATTTAGAGTGAAATGGTGTGGAGTTTAATCCTATCTCTGACTATTGAGAACCTGTTAGATCTTATCAAAGAGCCTCTCCTTCTCTGTTCACAGGGACTATTTGTGCCCAACCTGTGGTAGAGCATTCTGAGCTCAAATTGTTCTCATCAACCACAGTTGGACACACTGTAACTTGACTCTAACATATCGATGCCATTTTGGTCTTCTTCAAGAATGAAGGACACCAACCATTCTTTTCTGAGCTTTGCTTTCCTTAGTGATTATTTTGGCCAGTCAATAAAGATATATTAAGCATCTACTATGTACAAGGCATTATTCTAAGCACTCTAAGCTCTATAGATACAAAAAAAGGCAAAAAAAAGTCTTCCCTCCAAGACCTCACAATCTAATGGGAGAAACAACATATATATATATATATATATATATATATATATATATATATACATATATATATGTACACACACACATATATATATGCACACTCATATACACACACAGTCTAAATATGAAATAATATAGAGAAGGCATTAAATTAAGAGGGATTGGGAGAGGCTTCCTGTAGAAGGGATGTCTAGTTGACTTGTGAAGGAAGCCATGGAAGCCAGGAGGTGGAGATGATGAGGGACAGCATTCCACTGATGGAGGACAGCCAGAAAAATGCTGTCAGGAGACATACTGTTTTATTTGAGGTCCAGCAATGAGGCCAATGTCACTGGATCACAGAGTAAGTGTAAAGTGTAGTAAACTGGAAGTAAAGTGTAGTAAAATTGGAAAGGTAGAGAAGAGACAGGTTATAAAATGCTTTGAATGCTAACCAGAGGATTTTATATTTGATTCTCCCAATGAGGGATTGGGAAGGGCAACATGACATAGTGGAATTATACTGAATTTGGAACTAAAGGACTTAACTTTATGTTTTGGGTTTGCCACATGTTGGCTATAGTAACCTTGGGCAAGTCATTTTCCTCTCTGGGCCTCAGTTTCTTAAGCTGTTCAATGGAAAGAATGGGTATGAGGAAGAGTATTTTAGAGGATGTTGAGTTGATTTTATCTAACTTCATTGTATGGAAGGAACAACTGAGGACCAGAAGAGGGAATATGATTCACCTAAAATCACAAATGGAGAATACAGATTTGCTCTTTGGTTGTGAATCCAGCATGTTTTCCATTGCTTCGTGTTGCTTCCTTTAGGTTATAGAATGAAACCTGTGCACGTTTGTTACATTGGTTATCGTCCCCAAGGAGTCATACTCTCATTGGCCTCAGTATGACTATGAATGGGTTTCATTGCAATAGTGAATTACGCGGCATGATTCCTCATGGCAAAGAAATTTTAAGATCCTCTTGCTGGCCCATGGTAACATTACTTTTTTTTAACCTAGTGATAAGATTTCTCTATAATTAGAGAAATGCTCCCTCTGGTTCTGGTAAATCAGTTGATTTGTATTCAATAATGTTTGAATTTAAATTTAAATGCCTAATGTTTGCCTATTTATGGATTAGGATATAAAAGAAGCAGAAGAAGTGATACTTGGCATTAGAAACCTTTGGGTTTTCTTTGCCCTTTTGTCAAGGTATCAACTACTTAGATAGTGATTTAAGGTTTTCAAAGAATTTCCTATATATTTATCTGATTTTAGGCTCATCAATGCCCTGTGAAGTATGTACTAAAGATATCACATCAAATACTTTAGGTATCCATTTCTTTATCAATAATTTGCATTAAAGCACAGATTGTACCCTCATTAAACGTACAAGCAACATAAAGCTCAAAGGCATATCTCACACACTGTATGACAGAGACAGGACGTGGAGGAATGTGAAAAGTATGAATATTGAAGAAAATCAAATAAGATGAAATTTAATTAGGATAGAAACAAAGTCTTACACATGAGTTCCAAAATCCAGCTTCCTTAATAGAAGAAGGGCAGGTATGGGCAGATAACAAATCATCTGCAAAGCACCTAGGAACTGTCAAATACTATAAGCTCCATCAGCAGTTTCATATGGAAGCAAAGCAATATAAAACCTAATGTGATTTGAAATATGGTGTAAAGTGTTAGGGAGATGATATTCCCCATATATAGACCACATCTGTAAAATGTATGCAGAACATACATTTAAGATTAATTGTCATTATTAAAATTTTCTCTATTACTTTCATCTAGATAATCAACAAATTAGTCAAACCTTTATTCATAGTGTTTGCCTATTCCCAAGGCATGAGAAGTCACAATGAAAATTTAACAACTGACTCTCTCAAGCCAGTATGAGCTGGTTCCAGCATACCTCCAAATGGATGTGATGATGTCTAAGGTTTATTCAATCACTGAAACTGTGATTTAAATGTCCATATCTAAAAATAGAGATGGGCGGACATTACAAGGCAGCACATGGAACTGAGTAAAATCTTGACACTGTATACTTCCAGTTAGAAGACCTGGGTTTGAGTCATAACTCTACCTTTTATTAGTCATCTGGACCTCAGCTGTCCTCTTTGATAAGCCTCGGGGCCTTAATTTTCTCATCAATAAAGCAGGGGAACCAAACTAAATTATCTTGGAGTCTCCTCTGAGTTTAGTGTTAGATTGAGTTACTATTAAATTTCTTGTTACCATCTTGAATGATTGGGACTGTGAGAATGGGGAGACTAAACACTGGGAATGGAGTGGGTGAGCATCACTCTCGATGATGAAAATGCTCACTGACCTTAAAGGTATGTATGTGCCACTCAATGCTTATGGTCTCTTAATGTCACACATCAAACCCATCTTCCTCCTCAGCCCCAAATATAAACTGATAAAAGCATTTTTTAAACCAAAACACACACGTTACCATCCCACCCGCATTCCCATGAAGGCCAAGTAGATGGATGGAGGGAATATGAGATGAACATGTTTGATATCTTGATATTTTGCTTTTCTTTATGTTTTGGAAATCTCATTCCCCAACTAGGTCTGTTTCTAAATCTCTGGACTTTGCCATCATGCTCCCAACCAGGTGCTTTCCTTCCTGGCCCCTGTTTAGTTCCCTTTTCTGTGTTGTCTTCTTCTGTTAGAGTAAAATCACATTAAAGACAAGGACTCTCTCTCTCTCTCTCTCTCTCTCTCTCTCTCTCTCTCCCTCTCCCTCTCCCTCTCTTCCTCTCTCTTTCTCTCTCTCTCTCTCTGACTCTTTTTCTCTCTCTCATCTATTTTGCTTGTATTCATATCTCTAACTCTTAGTGCAATTTCTCATATATAATAAGTGCTTGATAAATGCTTGTTGCTTATTTGCCTGCTCTTTAACTGCTACCAGAGTATAAAAATCTTCAGTAGAGAAAGGCTGAGTATTTATTTCAGCTTTACTTCATGTACTTTTGAAATATATGAGGAAGCAACCTATCTCATACCCTGATATTGCCACCCACCTTGACAATTAAAATAAATTCATCATTCAGCTCCAGTTGGGCACACAACTGAATTGAATGGGTCATAAATATTTTCATTTCTTAAATACTACAATGACTCTGTGATCTCGTCACTGTGATCTCTAGTTCCCTCCAATGATTCAAATTGCCATCCATCTCTGCTTGTCATTCCCTCCATTGCTTTTGGCTATGTCCTTCCATTAATTAGTCACAGGGTATCACCCAAAATACTGGGGGTTTTCTTTTTTTTTAATTATATTTTATGTTTATTATTAGTGTACATCATTCATTTCCACAGGATTTTGAGTTACAAATTTTCTCCCCATCTTTCACCTACGCACCACCCCAAAGCAGTGATCCCACTGTATACTCCCTCCCCCAATCTGCTCTCTCCTATATCCTACCCCACACCTCCTCCAACTTTCCAGTAGGGCAAGATGGATCTCTATATCCCAGTGCCTGTATGTCTTATTTTCCAGTTGCATGTAAAAATAAAAATAATAATATTTTTAACATTTGATTTTAAAACTTTGAATTCCAGAGTCTTTCCTTTCTTCCCTTGTCAGCCACCCTTACTGGGAAGATAAGCAATTCAATATAGGTTGTACATGTGTAGCTATGCAAAACATTTCCATAGTGGATATATTGTGACTGACTATATTTCCCTCTGTCCTATCTTGACCCCCACTTTTTCTATTCTCTACTTTGACCTTGTCCCTTTTCAAAAGTGTGTTCTTCCAACTTCCCTCCCCAACCTGCCCTCCCTTCCATCATCTCCCCTATCATCCTCTTCCCCCCTCTACTCTCCTGTAGGGTGATATACCCTATTTAGTGTGTATGTCATTCCCTCCCTAAGTCAAATTCAATGAGATTAAGTTTGACTCATTTCCTTTTGACTTCCTGTTCTTCCTCTCCATTGTAACAGTTTTCCTTGCCTCATTTATATGGGATAATTTACCCCATTCTGTCTCTCCCCATCTCCTTTCATTTTATTCCTCTCTAACCTCTCAATTTCACTTTTTAAGTATCATCCCTTCCTATTCAATTGGTCCTGTGCCCTCTGTCTGTGTATACCTGTACACATACACACACACACTTATACATTTCTATTCCCTTCAACTATTTTCATACTGAGAAAAATTTCATAAGTTACAATTATCATTATTCCATGTAAGAATGCAAATAGTTCAAATTTGCTAAGTTCCTTATGATTTCTTTTCCCTGTTTACCTTCTCATGCTTCTGTTGCTTCTTGTTTTTGAATGTCAAATTTTCTATTCAACTCTGTTTTTTTTCATCAAGATTACGTGAAAATTCTCTATTTCATTGAATAACCATATTTTCCCCTGAAATAAGCTACTCAGTTTTTCTGGATAGGTGATGTTTGGTTTTAATCTCAGGTCCTTTGACCTCCAGAATATCATATGCCAAGCCCTTCAATCCCTCAGTGTAGAAGGTGCCATATCCTTTGTTATCCTGATTGTGTTTCCACAGTATTCAAATTGTTTCTTTTTGGCTGTTTGTGATATTTTCTCCTTGATCTGGGAATTCCAGAACGTGGCTATAATATCCCTAGGAGTTTTCTTTTTTGGAATCTTTTTCAATAGGTGATTGGTGGATTTTTTCATCCTCTATTTTGCCCTCTTGTTCTAAAACATCAGGGCAATTTTCCTTGAGAATTTCTTGAAGGACGATTTCTAGGTTCTTTTTTTTTTATCATGGCTTTCAGATAGTCCAATAATTTTTAAATGATCTTTCCTGGATCTATTTTCCAGGTCAGTAGGTTTTCCAATGAGATATTTCACATTGCCTTCTATTTTTTCTTTTGTTTGGATCTGTTTAATAGTGTCTTGATTTCTCATAGTCACTAGCTTCCATTTGCTCCAATCTAATTCTGAAGGAATTAGAATCACTGAAGAGAATCTTCAGTGAGCTTTTTAGATTCTTTTTTCATCTGGGAAATTCGGCTTTTTAAGGCATTCTTCTTCTCATTGGCTTTTTGAGCTTCTTTTGCCATTTGAGTTAGTCTATTTTTTAAGGTGTTATTTTCTTCAGTCTGATTGTTGACTCTCTTTTCATGATTTTCTTGCATCGTTCTCATTTCTCTTCCCAATTTTCCCTCCACTTCTCTTATTTGGTTTTCAAAATCCTCCTTAAGCTCCTCTTTGGCCTGTATCCAGTTCATATTTTTCTTGAAAGCTTTTGGTGCAGGAATTCTGACTTTGTTGTCTTCCTCCTGTTCCATACGTTGATCCTTTTTGTGCCCAACAAAGGCATCCAAAGTCTGATTGTTGTGCTTGCTTTGCTTCCTTTGCTTGCTCATGTTGCCACTCAATTACTTGACTTTTGAACTTTTTGCCACAGTAGAGCTCTCCTTCCAGAGAGGAGAGCTTTGTCCCAAATCTGTGGGGTTTTTGCAGCTGCCAGAGCTATTAGTTGGGTGCCCTCTCAGAAGCCTCCACTGGCTCTGGCACACTGGTCATGCACGTAGGATCTCTAGCCTAGACAGCAATCCAGATCCAAGCAGTTTAAAACAAGAGCGATTACCCCTCAGAATTGTTGCTTATTACCCCTACAATCTGCAGGCCAGGAGCTCTGAAGCAGACATTTGGTGGCAGCTGCAAGGCTGCTGTACCTTAGCTGCTTCTCCCTCCAGGGGCAGGGGCCAGACTGAACTCCAAGACCCCCTGTTCCCACAAAGTCCACTGACCTCTCACTTTGTCTTTTGGCATTTGTGAGTTGATAATTCTGGAAAAAGCCACAGCTGCTGGTGATCCACTCTCCAGAAGTCCCTCCAGCCGGGATTGTTCGTGGACACCCTGAGGCTAAAACCTGGGACTCATGTGGGGCTGGGCTTGGTTCCCAGCACACTGTCATGTACCTATTCCTATTCTTTTGATCTGCGGGGCAATCTTCAGTGAGAGAATTTTTTCTCTATGTCACTTTGTGGGTTCTGTAGGCTTAAAGTTTGTTTAGAGTCTTTTTTTATAGGTATTTGAGGTGATTATGGAAAGGGCATTTGGAGTTTTCCTGCCTCTATGCTGCCACCTTGGCTCCACCCCCTGGGGATTTTCTTTATCTCCCAATATCACAGATACCGCTGGTGCTGTCCACAAAAGTCCCTAACTTATGTTGTGTGACTCTCCTATCTTGTTTTTCAATTATATATTTTCTTGTTGCCAACCTTTACTCCAGTTTTTATAAGACATCCTAATTTGTTATAAGTTTTAGCTATGAACCTTTCCATGGAATTCTGATTGATAATCATGTTTAATTCTTTGGAGGCTGCAGCATTCCATTATTTGTATCCATGTAGTAATATTGCTAGGATATTGGTATTAAAAACAGAATCAAAAGCTGTGGAGAAATTTAGGGTAAAAAATCCTTTCTGGAAATTTCCTTAAACAGATTAAACATTCTCTCTGTCTCCTGTCTAATTCTGGGTCCAATTCACTGTCTACTTGCAATATTTATTGATTATAAATATATGCATATATTTTATATGAGATATAAATATACATATGGATATTTATGAACCAGTAAAACTCATCCATAGGTATATAATATACTTGTATGTACATAATATATTTGCACAGCTGTGTGCATGCATGCACACATATGTGTATGTATGTACACACATATATGTGCATATATATGTATATATACTGATACTCTAATATATATAGATATAATTACCAGGTTTTTCACCTAGGAAACAGACAATTTCAATCCTGCCTATGTCAATTTAGAAAGTGCCTAGAATATAGTAAGTACTTAATAAGTTTTTGTTGAATTCAATAAAAAGAACCTGATATAGACACACCACTTAGGAATTATTTATCCTATTGGAAGCTGCTACATCAAAAAATTAATTTTGACCAAATTCCAATAATCCTTTCCCCCTATTTTGATAGCAGGAATGAAATATTACTATTTTATATTTACTGTAAGAGAAATGAGAAATAATAATAATAATAATAGCACTTATATAGGAATATAAGATTGGAAAGTATCTTACATATTAAGTCATTCAGTCCTCACAATAACCCTGTGAAGTAGGTATTATCATTATATCCTTTTTATAGATGAGGAAACTAAGGCTGAGAAGTTAAGTGATTTTCCCAAGGTTGCATACAGTTAAGTAATTGACTCAGATGGAAAGGGAACTCAGGCTTTCTTGGACGCTCTTCACTTTGCCAGAAGAGAGACAGAGAGAGAGAAAGAGAGAGAGAGAGATACAGAGAGGGAGAGAGAGACAGAAAGAGAGAGAAATACAGAGAGAGAGAGAGACAGAGAGACAGAGAGAGAAATACAGAGAAACAGAGACAGAGAGACAGAGACAGAGGGAGAGAGACAGAGACAGACAGAGAGAACTGGTAGCTAAAGTCTTAAGACTTTAGAAATCTTCTTGTCATAAAATATATAGGGGTAAGCCATACAAAGTTCATTTGAAAGGGTGGGAGAGGATTCATAAGAACATATATATATATATATATATATATATATATATATATATATATATATAATTTAGAATGAATGGATAGGGACCCTAGAGGTCTCAGACTCTAACCTTCTCCTTTAACAGATGAGGGAACTGAGGCTGAGAGAAGCTAACCCTAGCATGGTGTGTAACACAGAGCTGACATTTAATTAATATTTGTTGACTGATCATTTAGGGACATACAGCTAACAGGTGTCTGATAAAGGATTTGAAGTCATATCCAAACCCATTTTTCTATCCACTGTGCCTCCTAGCTGCTTCTAATAAAGTAATTGTGTGTACATGTGTCTGTCAGTGGTGTGCAATGGGAGTGGTGGATGATCTGCTAATGGGAGAGCTTATTCCAATGTCAATATGGCAGTTTCTTAGGGATTGACTTCTCTTGTTTATAAATGGATAAAGGATTGCTTATCACAAGGCCTGTCACTTTAAATGTTTATGAAATTGAATTGTAAGTGCTGGTAGAGACCTCTAAATTTGGCATGACAAAGCCCCAGTCACCTGTCCTAGTTACATGTTTGTGATGGAGGAAAAAATGTTTTTGCTTTTTATTAGTGACAGCCATAGGCCATTGCTTAAAAACAAACAAAACTGAGGACAATTCTATGGTTGGGCTCATCTATT
The DNA here is from genome assembly GCF_028583685.1 of Petaurus breviceps papuanus. Classification (NCBI taxonomy): domain Eukaryota; kingdom Metazoa; phylum Chordata; class Mammalia; order Diprotodontia; family Petauridae; genus Petaurus; species Petaurus breviceps. The sequence goes on from NW_027185759.1 coordinate 34,207,702, forward strand.
GCTAGACGTTGTGGCTATATATGGACAGTTTTGGTATGAAATTCCATAAACTAAAGGTTTTCTTCCTTATTTTATATCTGAAAATTGTGGTTGCTATTGAGTAATCAGAAAGAAGAAAATTTGTTTTCCAATGATTGAAGAACTCTCTAGATATTTGCCATTGCAATTTCTCAACTGATATTTGTGTCCTCCTATGAAAAGACGCTCCAAAATTGTGTATTTCAACTCAATCAACTATTTTTATTATTTTTATTATTATTATTAAAGCAATTGGGGTTAAGTAACTTGCTCAAGTTTACATGGCCAGTTATTTCTGGGTGTGGTGCTAAGTATCGGAGCCCAGATTTGATCCCCAGGTCATCCCAACACTGGAGACTGTGCTCTTACTCTCTGAGCCACCTGGCCGCCCCTAACTAATTGGGGTTAAGTAACTTGCTCAAGGTTACACAGCCAGGTGTTTCTGGGTGGGTGCTAAGTGTCTGAGCCCGGATTCGATCCCCAGGTCATCCTGACACTGGAGCCGGGGCTCTTACTCGCTGTGCTACCTGGCCACCCCTCAATCAACTGTTTTTAATAAGTGAATTCATTTCAAGAGCAAACAAAAGCTCCCATAAAGCAATGACAGTAAAAGTCTTCTTTAAAATGAATTCCCTTGGATTCCTAAAAAGTCTCTTCCACCTCTAAAAGTATACCATCCTCTGATTAAGGCTAAAAGCAATCCATTTTAATTAATTAAAATACAAAGTACATTGGGTTTAATAGTAGTATCATGGACCTAAAGCTGGAAGGAACTCCAGAGAACCTAACCTACCCTAACCCAACCTACCCTATCCTACCCTAACCTAACCTAATCTAACCTAAACTACCCTACCCCAGTTTAACCTAACCTAACCTAACCTAACCTAATCTAACCTAATTTATCCTACCCTACCTAACCCTACCCAACCCTAACCTAACCTACCCTACCCTACCCTACCCAACCCTAACCTAACCTAACCTACCCTACCCTAACTTAACCTAACTTAACCTAATATACCCTAATTTACCCTACCCTAACCTACCTCACCCTCCCCTCCCCTAACTATCCTACCCACCTGTATCAGCAATGCCATATTCACAATGCCTATGGAAATTACAGATATGCTGATATAATTATCCATCACAAAATACATCATGCTTGCCATATGGGAGAATAAGCTAGAAAATTTATTAAAATACCAAAAGACTGAGTCCCAAAACCAGAAAGTGAAAGCCATCAGAGTAATTATGAAATTGGCACAGGTAGATAAAGTAGAAAGCACCCACATTCTCAAGCCTTTAAAACAGAACAGGCTACCTCAGGCAAAGGTCCTCCTCTCCCCACTCACAGCAACCACCCAGCGTCCAGGAAGCATGCTCCCAGCAGCTCCGGCCCCTGGCAGTTCTCAGCAGGAGTCCTTAGCAGAAATTCTGGCTGACTCAAAAAGGGCTCCGCACTGCTGCTGCCGCCATCGCCGCCACCGCCAGCTACTGCAGGAGCTCTAGTTTGGCTTCCGCTTCCTCTTGCTCTGCCCCTTCCTGCTACATCAGCAAGTCCAATGGGGCATGGAAGATCTTTAAATCCCATAACCCTTACACCAACCCTACCCTACCCTACCCTACCCTACCCTACCCTACCCTACCCTAACCTACCCTAACATAATCTAATCTAATCTAATGCAATCCTACAAATCTAGGAATGAAGAAACTGAGACCCAAGGAGGTTTCATTGCCCAGTGTCATACAGGGATAGTGAGCAGAGGTGGGATGGAAAATTCAGGGTCTTGTGACTCCAGAACTAATGCTTTTTCTACTGAGCAATACTAACTCCTGATTAATAAGATCATGTAATTTCTTTTTCTTTTGTTTCTTCCTATGAAGAATGATTTTTTCCCCCAAAAGATTTGTAAATATCTTAGGTCCTTTCCACTGGGGAAAAATGATGAGAGTGAGTTACCATCCTGTTTATTTAAGACTATCTTTCATGTATCTTTAATATCAAACTCTCACCTACCTTTTCAGTACTTCTAGATATATTAATATCAAACAGCCCCTGATGATTCAGAGGAAGAGCCTCTAGTAGGTGCTAAACTCTCTTCTCACACCCATTTGGTTCTAATTGTCTGCAATCGAGGAAGCAGAAAACAGAAACTTTTTTTTTTTTAAGAAACATGAGATGCCATTTAAAATGGGATTGATTTGCTCTCTCAACTATATTGCTTAAAAGCACTGAATCACATTTTGGTTTTTAAAACCCTTCGAAGCTTATTCCAACTTGCCTTTCCAAGTTTATTACAGTGTAGCATAGGCTCTAGGATCACTCCACTAAACCCTATCATTCTTTAACTGCATAGGTTCCTAGAGGACAGTGGAGTAGTCCTTTCTTTAGGATTTAGGGGGTAATCCTGAGGGTTACTTTTTAAAGTACTATCACTTTTGAGCCCCTGCTGGTGTGTTTCCCATTGATTATCCAGTTGCTCTTTTATAGCCAAACATAGTTAATTAGTTTTTATTTAAGAGTTTTTATGAATGCAGTGTCTCACAAATACATAAGGACTCCAGGGAAAGTAAAACTAAGCTTAGAGAGCATGTAGCAAAAGGGTAACTAAAAATTTCTGGTTGAATGAAAATCGTCCTGTTCTGCCCTGAGGTATGAGTAGCTCCCTGTTGGGACCCAAGGTTTCAAGGCCCTAGTAGAGTCCCAAGGCTTCACTCTTCTCAGCATATCTAGTTTATCCTCTCTCAGTCTTTCTGATGACACAATCTATAGGACTGAAGAGTGTGACCCGCCCTCCCCCCCACCTTCCCACAATCACTGCCCCCATCCCTATCCCACTGTCTTTCTGATATTGTGCCAGGAATATGCCTTTTCAAAATATTTCTTCAACAATTGCTGGAATATTCCAGTGAATCTCCTTCTCTGATATATATGAGATCAGAGTTATGTTGAAGTTTTTTAACCAGTAGTAATTCTTTATGTAATTTGATTTCATCCAATGTCTCAAAACACTACATTTTTTTCCAACTTGATTAATTAGGCTGTTTATACATAGTCTATGCCTTTAATCGAGTCAATAGAGGTATCTGGGAACTATTCATTTTTATGTTACTCCTTTGATTTGATAAATCAGATTCTATAAATTTCACCTGATTATGCTATCAAGTTGAGAGAGGTCTTGTTAGTTACACGGATTGTGTCTGGGGCATGAGGCATATTCCTCTTATCACATATTATTCCCCTTCATTAAGGATGGTTCAGCCACGCTTGTCTTCTTTCTGTTCCTCACATAAGATGCTTCTATCTTCCGTCTTCTTCCATTTGTATCTTCTTACCTGGAATGTTCTCCCTCTTCATCTCAGTCTCTTAGAATTCCTAAAGACTCAACTGAAGTGCCACACTATGAGGAGATTTTTGTTAACCCCAGCTGCTAGGGCTGTTTCACCTTCTTTGGGTTTACCTTGGGTGTATTTTATATATGCTTATAAATAAATGCATTGTTTCCTCCAAAAGAATATAATCTCCTTAAGGGCAGCAATGGTACAATTTTTGCCTTTGTATTTTCTGTGCCTAGCACAATGGCTGGAGCATGTAACTGCTTGAGAAATGTTGTTGATGGATTGGTAAAATGAAGGATTTGGATACCATGGATGCTAAGGTCTTAACAGATCTATATCCTTAATTCTGTGATCATATAAATAAGCTGATGATTAAAGCAGCCATTCATGTTGGAATTAGGTGTAGGAACCTCATTCTGTCACCCCTCATACCCCTGCGTACACACTTGGGAAAAAGACACTGAGTTCTAGAGAGTTGCATTAATTTGGTTAGAATTAGGGATAAGGCTCCTAAGTCCTCCACAAACACATGAGTTCAGAGGAAGGGAAGGATGAATTGGGGAGGTATTCTGGTTCAAACTGGCTAGGGAGAGACCTGATTTCTAGTCCTGACCTTGCTACTAACTGGGTGACTTTGGGCAAATCACTTCCTGTCACCAGAAATATAACCATCACAGAGTCACTCTGGGCTCTCTTCCAGAGTACTAGCATGGTTGAGGAGAGAATCCATGGCAGCAGTAACAGTGTGGTTGCTCCCATGATTTCATGATCAAATAAGAAAATATTTGGAAAGTAAATACATTTCCTGACACCTGATAAAGACTTAAAAATGCTTGTCCCCTTCTTCTTGTCTCCTACCTCCCCACAACAGCTCCATTTTCCTCACTATATAGTATATAGGACGGTATCCAGGAAGAAGAGGAGAGTGATTATAGTATATAATATAATCACTCTCCTCCTCTTCCTGGATACCCTCCTTGCATCTTGTCACAATGTCATCTCTTCTTCAGATTATTCCTTGCACCACTACCCTGTCCTCCAACATATACACAATGGGAAAGTCCTTTTCCTCTGACCCAGATGAAGTTGCTTCTGGCACAGTTTCATCAACTTAAATCCATGCACCTCTGTGGGTCTCAGTTTTATCATATGTGAAATGGACTTGCAGAAGTGACTAGATGCTCTATAATCCCCTTGGACCCAGAATTTATAAGAATAGTGCATTATACTATTCCTGGGCCCATCTCCTATGATTTCCTTAATGGTTATCATATTTTCTGAACCAGAAATTGGGACACATGGTCTTAGAAAGGATACTTGGGTGTGAAATGGGGGTAAAGCCTCATTAAAAAGTATACTTTGTTTCCTCAAAATTGTTTGTCCTGGAAAATCTTTGTGATTGTCTTATGATTGGTCAACCATATTAATGACAACTGTTAATGTGTATCTCTGGAACTCCGATGGATTTCTGCTTAGTGAGAACGTGTATAGAGCACTAGATACTAGATAGGCTACTAGACCTAGGTCAGGAACATTAGAGTACAAAGCCTTCCCTAAATTCCTTACTAAATGAGTGACCCTGGTGGCAATACATCAAAACCTGGTGAGCCTCACTCAGTCTTCTCATCTTTAAAATGAAGACAACAATGGTAGCTGCTTCACAAGATGGTTGCCAGGATCAGTTAGAAGAACATAGAAAGAGTGCTTTGAAGAAAGAAAAGTGCCCTGTCAATGTTGTTTATTATTATTATTGTTGCTCTTTTTAGGATTCTTAATATTTTATCAAGATATGCTCCCTTACTAGTAATGTCGATGGGTAGCCGACTCATACCTACTCTTCATTGATGACTTTCATCCATGAATTTCCGTGTTTGCCATAGGAGGTCCACCCAGCATAACTTTGCATTCTTTTGGTATCATTAGGACACTAAGGAAATATATAATCTACCAGTGGTATTCTTTACTTTCACCATGTGAATATCCTCCCTTCCATTTTAGACATTTGTGACTGAATTAATTAAAAGATTATATTCAACATTTATGTTAGCAGTACTGCTCTAAGGGTTGGGGATCCATATTCATCTGTCTGATGACATCCTGAAAAGCTCTTCTGCAAGTTGCTTCTTTGTAATATATTGTAGCCTGTTCACACTCTTTATTGTCTATCGGGTGACCTCCCACTTCTCCTTGGCCCTTTGCATAATCCTCAGTTTTGCTTTTGTGGAGATTATTATGATGTTCCATGACTCATATGTGTCTTTTGGAAATGAAAGGAGTGGTCTGATAGTACCTTGGTATTGAAATCAAAGAAGGGCAGTAGAGCAGGGAAATAAGCAGGATTCTGGAGAGCAAAGACATAATTGGGACCCCTTTTTCCACTGGACATTTTGAATGTCATTTTGAATATGAAGTATATGAAAAGAAACATAGGCTATATAAAAATTGTACATATGATTCTTATTTAATACAAGTTAAAATTGAACTAAATTACATAGAAATACTTGATTATAGTGTACATGAAAAAAACAGATACTTATTTTGGAAGGGGTATCCTTATTTTGCATGTTTTGAGGTGAATTAGTGGAGAAGATATTAATTGATAATTTCCAGATAGCCCAGAGGAAATGGATGTGGCAATTTCCATTTCTTATTAATATACCTTACTCTTCCTTCTTTTCACCTAAACCAACTCTCAATGATGACTCCAATTTCTGTTAACAACATCATCAGCTTTGGCTACTTCCTTGAGCATTATGTCCAACCAGTCATCAAGTTATGTGACTTCTTCCTTTATTTACATCATTTGCTAAAATCTCTCCCTCCCCCAATACTCTGGCAATCTCTTTAGTTCATATCCTCATCATCTCACACGTATTTCTTCAACAACCTCTTATCCAACCATTTACCTTTAAATCTCCCATATCTTATGCACTACAACCAGGGTAATCATCCTAAATCATTGTTTTCATTATGGTATTTCTCTGATCAAAATACTTCAGAAATTCCCTTGTCTAGAGTATAACATTTTAACTCCTTTGTTGATATTCAAGGGCCTTCACAACCAATCTCCAACTACCTTTCTAGTATCACCCACACCTTGTTCTCTTCCAGTCTATATACTGACACTTTGAAGTTCTTTGGTTCTATAAACATGATTTGTACTTTCCAGACTCCAGGTTTTTGGTAGATCACTCTAATACTGTGATCTCTCAATTCCTCCTTTCAATTCTTTTACCCCTTATCTTGGCCATATGGTGTTATAGATATGTGTGTGTGTGTATACATATGCACATGCATAGATGTACATCTATCTATCTATCTATCTATCTATCTATCTATCTATCTATCTATC